>NC_052082.1:49505465-49811386 GCF_015852505.1 Tachyglossus aculeatus
GAACGTAAATGTTTCTCTTCAGATTTTCAAGGAAAACAAGAAAGAAAAACAGCACATTTAGTGTTAGTGACAGGCTGAGCAAATCTGGACCACCTCCAATTGAGAAAGCGGGGGGTAATTCTTTTTTTTTTTGCTCCTAGTTATACAAGGACATAAAAGCGTGGGAAACAGCGTGGTTTGCCGTATTAGATACCTAAACCGATTGCTTGTTCTGCACCTTGTCTTTAAAAATGACACTCGTAAATGACCTCTTCAGTTTTGAGTGTCCAATGAGTAACCGAAGCCAAGTTAATCTCTAACACCACCAATTCAGAATTGTAGAATTATAATTTCCTCCCCACCCCCCACCCCATTTCCCACTTTACCTCCCTCCTCCCCCAATACCTCCCTCCCCACCTTCCCAAAAGGAAAATTTTCCCCAGCATCCAGGTAGGCTGCTTTACTCCTGGCAAGACATGCGAATCGTATTCTCCGGAAAAGGCAACCCTGCAAAACTTCAAGGCGTTTATCCAGCGTTCTCACAGGGTTTCAAAAAAAAAACAAAACAAAAACAAAGGGGGGGGTTCGGGGGGTGTTGAATCAAATCGTCCGGGGTTCCCTGTGATTAGTGTAGCGCTGCAGTCACAGAACAAGAAACAGGGACCTTGTAAGTGGAACTGCCTCTCCAGTGGGTCGTTTGTTGCCCAAGTTGATGACAGCAAGAATTTTAGAACCACACTTGTGAATTGAGTCTGAATTCGTTAATCACTTGCATTCACTCCTTAAAACAAAAACAAAAACTAAAACAAAAAGGAGGGGAAAAAACAAAAAACTACTCAGTACCGGAGATTAAATAACCATGTGTAGTCTCTTGAAATATATTTTCTGATTCCTTAAGAAGTCTAATTACTTTCAGTTGCCTTTTTTAATTTTAAATAACTATATATATATATTTATATATATATATTTGTATATATTATCCTGTGATTCTACTTATGGTTCCTCTGCGGCATTGAAGATCTAGAAGGAGCATAAAAGCCTCGTGTCCCTCTTGAACTGCTTTAGGCTGAAGAAAGGTTATGAACAGGCAATCTGTCCTGCTACCTTCATTGATCAGGACTATCCATGGCTTCATCATAAGTGATTATCCTTTTTGGATCTGGAGAGGAGAGGGGGGGGAAAAAAAAAGTCAGAGTAAAGCTTAACATGCCAACAGTCAACGAGACAATTCTCTGCTTCTGAATCCCTCTACCTCAGGGGCTAGAGCCTCAACCACTACAACAAAAAGAACACTTAGCTTCTTGTTACCAAAATTTTCCTCTCTCACGAAAACTGCCACAATTTAAAAGGCAGTTTCCTCTTTGCACTGACATGTCACTGATCTACTTCCTCCACACAAAAGAGGCAATGCAATGTTTCAATGGACTCCCAGCAACCGCACCTCTAGCCAGTGTATTCATGAGCCTAATTGACTCCATGCAGATCAGTGCTTGCTCCCACGTTAGCCTCAATACGGGACTGTAGCAAATAAAGGGCACTTGGCATTCTTACTGCAAGTTAAACTTCATTGTCACCCATCTGGGAAAACTTGGAAGTGGTTATTCGGATGGGACCTGGCACCCGAGATTCCAGATGTTGGGGGGGAGGGGGGGTTTCCTGACAGATGTACTAAATTCATTCTAAAAAATCTTTTTTCATGCTTCCCTTGAAATCTGGGGCTACTAACTCGATTCCCAACTTCCTCTGCCCTGATTCATGACATTACATGACAATGCAATACCAAAATGTTGGCATGTTTAATAAATATACAGAACTAGTATGGCCTTTATGGAAGCAAAAGCTTTTGAGAGCCTCTACTACAGACTGGATGAAACTAAGCCAAGCTACTACCTTGATGAACATCAAGCCTGCTTGAAGGTGAATTCACATTTTTAGGCTGTTTCTTCTTTTTGTACAATGTTTAAAAAATAAATGGAGGCGTTGCAACCCTGTTTAATAAACCCAAGTTTATTAAACTTTTGCTGTCCTCTTTGAATGCTGCATTATATTTAGGTAAAAAAAAAAAAAAAGATATTTCAAGGTGTAGCCATGAACTGAAGCATAGTATCGTTTCAGTGCCACAGGCAAAATGAAAGATTATCTTGATCTCTCCCTTTAAGTATCCAGCAGAGAGTGTCAAGTGCAGATACCTTACTGCAATGGATAAGAAATATGATGGATCTTGTTAGATACAAATTACTGGGAACCTGGCCAAGAATTGAACGAGAACAAGACTGCAACCTCAAAACATCCGGGAATCCAAACTAGTGCTCAAACAGTACCATTGTTGGGAAGACCCAAGTCCCCCTGAGAAATCTTAAGCAAACACTTGAAGGTTTAAATGCCAAGCTTGTTGCTGAGGAAATCTCCCAACGGCCAGCTGGCATGAAGACTCTGATCATTACCCAACATTAAGTTAACATCTGCATATGGCATGAAAACACTACATCATTTCAGAAAGGGAACTTTAGGCAGTTTCCATGAGTGCCTAAACTAGGGAAGGGGCAGCTAATTATGTTAAGTCTGATTCAGCCACAGTGGCATTATTCAACTTTAACAACTTTCAGTCCAGGAGTTCTAGAATCTAATACATCCACACATCTGTAGCTCTCTCAACTTTGTGCCAAAGGGCATGAGACCCTGAAGATAAAAATCTATTAATTATTACTCTGACTACCCCAAAGGGCGGTATAGGATCCAGGACAACTGACCTGGTGCAGGACCCTATGTGGGGGAGGAAAAGGGGTGGCAGTGAAGGGAGATCTACCCTGTCTCTCTGCACAACTGGTGATGGAAATGCTGGTGGGAAGGAGGCCAGATCATATCTGCTTGATTCTCCTCTATCCTTGATGTTCCATGTCAGCAACTCTGAGGCCAGCGGGACTGAGGCTGCAGCAGTAACGGTTCCGAGGCAGATGCCCATTCATAAATCACCTCTTCCACCACCCACAAAGGGCTCTCGATGGGCAGGGCTCCAGTGGACTGTTTCCCAATTTGGCTACTAAACCTGTTCTCTTACATCGGCTCGCTTCGTCCTTTCAGGGGCTAACACCCAGTACAATTGTAAAGTGGATCCAAAACTAAATGTTTAATAAAAATACCGAAAGCCTATCTTCCACTTTATAAAAAAGACAAAAAACTAGGCTATTTAAAAGCTTTTAGTTTCTTATTGTCTGCCACAATTGATTCAAACTATTATTTCCTGGTTTAAATACAACCGCACCTCAATTATTCAGGAGCCACTTTGGGGATTATTTAAGCCCTATTGCTTCCAGCCGGTTTGGTAATTATACGACTTGTTCTTCATCAACAGCATTTATTAGCACCTCTATCACAGGATGCTCAGAAAGATGCCAAAAACTCCACTAAAAAATTTTTTTTACAAAAATCAGTGACCTTTGCCACCACTGGCACTTCTGGGAAAATTTGATAAAATATGCTGAAACTGTCAGATTTTGAGACCAGAGATTATCAACATTTGTGCACTCCAGGGAGTACTTCAAAGCACCACAGGGCCCACTGCAACCGCTGAGGCAGACAATGCAATAGGCCGAGAAGGTAGGGAGCAGGTGCGGAGAACCCCGCAAGCTTCAAAGCACAGAGGCATGCTCCACTGGGGACACTTTGAGCCTGGAAAACTCACAATTCCTAAGGGGGGAAAACTCCTCATCTACGCAGATAATCCAGAACTGCCTGCAATAATGGGGATAAATTCAAATACATTCAAATTTCCTGCTTTAACGCAAACCTCAGGAACGACCTAACCTAGTCTTCATTTGCTCTTTCTCAGCCCTTCCTGTGTGGTAACAAGTGCCCTGTGACGGTAAGCCTCATAGTGAAAAAGTACAGCAGAGATACATCCGGACCCTCCAGAGAATCATTCCCTGATTCCCATTCCACTTCATTTTTAGTCCTTACCTTGCTTCTGCAAATTCCAAATGGATTCCATTTCTGCAGAGAGAAAAAGCAAAGTGTTACTGCACACACCCAACATACCAAGCAGTGAAATTCATGCTTTAGAGTTCATGATACAGGGCTGGACAGCATTTCTGAACTGAAGCAAGACACTTCAGTTCCCCTGGCGATAGGGTACGTAGGAGGCTCTAACAAAACAAGGTAGTTATAAATGCAGTCCTTTTTTTTAAGATGGTATTTTTTAAGTGCTTACTATATGCCAGGCACTGTACTAAGTGCTGGGCTAGATATAAACTAATCAGATTGGACACAGTCCATGTCCCACAAGGGGCTCAGTCTTAATCCCCATTTTACAGATGAGTTAACTGAGCATATAGAAGCCACTTGTCTGAGGTCACACTACAGACAAGTGGCTGAGCCGGGATTAGATTATGCTCTCACTGTGCCCAAGTTGACTTGTTACCCAAGTCAGCAGGGTGGAATGAGGTGCACAAAACAGCCCTCCTCTTGACAAAAGCATCAGGTGGCCAAATAAACACAGGGCAAGAGTACCGCCCTTGAAGATTTCTGTGAATTGCACTCACACAAACTCCAGTCTTTACGGAAAATCCTGGGGAGCCACGTCCAGTATGATTTTCAAACTCCATTCTGAATATAAGCTGTTCAATGAACAGATGTTCCAGCAGAATTTGATTTGAATTCATTTAAGAACCACCAAGTACTTACAGGTTTCACTTGTACAACTGAGTATGAGTATTGGCCACATTTTAATAAAGACCAAAGGTTCTTGAACTTTTGAAAAAAAAAAAATCACAAGCCTTCAAGGATTGATCCTCTAGTGCTTGCTTTCTTTTTCCCTTTTTTTTTAATGGTATTTATTGTTTATTATACGCCAGGCACTTTACTAAACCCAGGGTAGATACAAGCTAATCAGATTGGACACAATCCCTGCCCACATGGGGCTCACAGTCTTAATCCCTATTTTACAGATGAGGTAACTGAGCACAGAGAAGTTAGTGATTTGCACTAAGCAAGGGGAAGCAGCGTGGCTTAGTGGAAAGAGCACAGACTTGGGAGTCGGAGGTCTTGGGTTCTAATCCCGGCTCCACCACTTGTCAGCTGTGTGACTCTGGGCAAGTCACTTAACTTCTTTGGGCCTCAGTTTCCTCATCTGTAAAACGGGGATTAAGACTGTGAGCCCCACATGGGACAACCTGATTACCTTGTATCAACTCCATCACTTAGAACAGTGCTTTGCACATAGTAAGCACTTAAGTACCATCAACACCATCATCATTTCCACAAGGTCCCACAGCAGACAAGTGGCAGAGCCAAGATTTAGAACTAAGGGCCTCTGACTTCTGGGCCCGTGCTGTTTCCACTGGGCCACGTTGCTTCCCCTTGCTTAGTACAGTGCTCTGCACACAGTAGGGGCTTAATATACTAGTATTCACTTGATGGATTCTCTCGAGCTGAGCTCATTTCCTTCTCTCCATCTTTTCCCTAAAGAGCCTTTTCCCAAGGCCCCTACACAACTCCTAAAGGCCTGGGGTCTTATCCCCAGAAACACCCTGGACCACTACAGACACACTGACACTTAATAAAAGACTCCAGGCTTGAGGACTATTCAGTGTCACAAATCAAGGGCCAGCTTGCTTAAGGATATAGAGCAGCATTTGGAAAAGGAAGTAGATTAATGCAAATACAAATGCAGCATAACAAACAGCATAAAAGGGCTAATGGAATTCTGCAATTATGTGGATGATACTGTACTAGGCTAATAGAATCATCTATTCGCCGAAACTGTACCTCCTCTTCTCCCCCCACAGAGGGCAAAAGTCAGATTCTCCTTTTCTTAAAGATACAATTTAGGAAAGATATCTGACAAAAATAATTCTCCGGCATTTAAAAAAAGATTCAGCACAAGCATTTCCGGGAGGAAAAAGGGGATTTTTCTGAACCCATCACAGAGAACAGGTACAAGTTAACCCTACAAAAATACATAAGAATTTGACATATTGTTCACACAGATAAAATAAAGGAAGGCATGGGCAAATACACTGTTCAAGGCAATCACAAAGAACCAAGGCGGGGGGAGGTGATCTTTTTGACCCCAAATTATCCCTATTGGCTTTCTCTAGGTAATTTTTAATCAGTCCTCCTCTAGAGATGGGGGAGGGCAGTTTCAGACCAGTCTCTATTACAAATGCATCATGCCTTCAAGTTTCCACTCAAGTCACTCAAATGCAGAACTTATGAAGAGCTTAGATGCAAAGGCTCTAGCTGGAAATTCAAGTCCCAAGCATCTTTCCGGCCGAGCAATAAAGCAAGTGCTAGACTGATCCCCTTAATTGATAGTGCTACTTTCCATTTCCTCCATTGCCTTTACCAGACTAGCTGCAACCCAAATCAGGAGGTTAAGTATCTGCCATCAGAGCAAGACCAGAGAGAAATTGCTCTTCGAAGGCAACAAAGCCCACTGAGAAAGTCTCAGAGCCTCCCATGGCCGGCCCAACAAATCTGACACCTCCTAGGCAATCCAGGAGAAAAAAACTTGTTTCATTCAGTCAGTGGTATTTACTGAGCGCTTACTATGTGCAGAACAATGTTTTTGATTGGCCTCAGGTGCAAACTCCTTATGCATTTTATATAATGACATTAATAAAGCACTTACTACGTGCCAGGTACTGTACTAAGCGCTGGAGTAGATACAAGGGGGTCAGGTTGGATACAGTCCTGTCCCACATAGGGCTCACAGTCTTAATCCCCATTTTACAGATGAGGTTACTGAGGCACAGAGGAAGTCGAATGACTTGCCCAAGGTCTCAGAGCAGACAAGTGGCAGAGCCAGGATTAGAACCCAGGTCCTTCCCACTCCCAGGCCTGTGCTCTATCCACTAGGCCACACTGCCTCGCATGCTACTTCTTCCTACTTTAGAGTACACTTGGCAGGGCTAGAAATATATGTGGCGTTTGCCACACCTAAGTAATTATAATAATAATGGTGGCATTTATTAAGCACTTACTATGTGCAAAGCACTGTTCTACGCACTCGGGAGGTTACAAGGTGATCAGGTTGTCCGCCAGAGGGCTCACAGTCATAATCCCCATTTTACAGATGAGGTAACTGAGGCGCAGAGAAGTGACTTGTCCAAAGTCACACGGCTGACAATCGGCAGAGTTGGGATTTGAACCCATGAGCTCTAACTCCAAAGCCTGGGCTCTTTCCACTGAGCCATGCTGACTGATGTGTGTGATTTAGTAGTGCCAGTGGCCAGGAAATTGTGGACTGTGTGTCCTACTCAATCTGCCCTACTTCTCTATGAATTTCAAACAAATATCACACCTCCAATTTGGGGTCTCTCAGTTTTCTGGGGGAGGCTGCCTTCAATTAGAAATGAACAACCTTCCTTCCTACCGTTAAGTTGCTTTACAAAAGACAGAGTCACAGCAGACGACTAAAAGTCAGACAATTTTAAGATTAAACTAGATGCATCCCTGCTTGGCTGTGTGCTGGGAGAAGTGTCCCTGCATCTGCTTTGGGATGCTCTGAAAACTATAATTCCGAAAACCAAAAAGGACATTCCTCTAACTTGTTGCCCATAATTGAGAAAAAGCACAGCAGAAAACAAAAACAAATCTATAGTTTGCTCCCTGAGTGCCCAGGCAGGAAGGGTGATGTGGTTTCCGCTGCTCTTCCCAGTCAATTCCAGTTCCCCAAGCCTAGGGCCACCTCCTCCCCAAATTCTTATATTAAGATCAAGTCTGTGGTCCACATCCAAAAATCTGACCAACTTCCAAATTCCCCAAAGTATTTCACCTCTCGCTTTGGCAGATTCCCTATTTCCTAGAGTAGTTAGTGTCAAGTTAGTCTAATCTAACATGCTCTTCAACAACAAAACCCACTAAAACCAGAATGGCCAATCTAAACCTAAGGACTTTTATTCTCCAGTGTCTCGGAATGACGGTCTTCCCCTCTCCACTCAAGCAAAAGAATGCCTGGTTAGAATTTGGTAGTGCAATTGCTCCTTCTGCAGCTGAGAAGAACACGTGCAAAACCAAAATCAGAATTTGGTATCACTGAAGCCCCTCAAGGAAGAGAATATTTAATTCAAAGGTATTCTTTCCATTTCCAAGCCAACACCACAGTCACAAAAAAATTCAAAATCCTTTATTGGCTGAGTTCTGCTGTTTCTTCTAAGCTACAAAACCCCTCTCTTCATAACTGATAGCTGGGGCCCACTACCTTCTGCTTCTTCCCATGGGGGACAGTGAAGGAGCTGAGAAAAATCAACTCAACTGGCAGGAAATAGTGAACTGTGTGATTTTTCCTGTGGCTCCTAGTTTTTATTCCTATACAACTTAACTAGGAGGCATAAATATGGATTTCTCCAAGCTACTACGGATCATCACATCGGTTCCTTTCAGATCTCCCATTTACTAATCAACTCATCATTTGACCCTTCATCCATCAGAATCCCTTTTCACAATTTGATTAGACGGCTCCCGGCAATTAAAGAGGCCCACAGGTTTTCATTTGCCATAATGTCTGTGACTTTGGGCAAGTCATTTCACTTCTCTGTGCCTCAGTTACCTCATCTGTAAGATGGGAATTAAGACTGAGTCCCACATGGGGCAACCTGATAACCTTGTACCCTCCCCAATGCTTAGAAAAGTGCTTGGCATACGGTAAGCGCTTAACAAATGCCATCATTATTATTATAATGGCCTATATTTAAAATAAACTCTCCCACCAATGAGTCCAGGACAAGTGAAAGCAAGCTTGGGAGCAGGCACACGAGAATAAACTCACCAACACCGTTACTTCAAGCAACTCCACCAACATCAGTTTGGAGTTGAACCACAAAAGACTCCGTAGACCAGAGCGTAAATTGGGGCAGCCCAAAAAGCAGATTATTCTTCATTAAAAGACAGATCAATAAACCAAGTAAATGAGCTTTTCCAGGAGACAGCATTCTTTTTCTTACATTGCTCTGCTAACCTATATCTACATATTATCCTTCCTTCATTTGCATTATGGCCAAGGTGGTGTGACAAAAACACATACTAGGGCCCTGGGTTAGAAAACAAAACATGGGCCCTGCCCTAGGGGGCTCACAATAGTTTAAAAATACAACTTGGAAAGAACTGCTATGTACGTGTACCATTTCCAGAGCCTGGAAGTTCTGCTCCTACTTAACCTAGGTGCCAGTTTCCCCCTGGGTTGAACAAAAATTCCGAGAAACTAGGGTGACAAAGTTGAAAATTAATGGAGAAGAAACATGGCCTCCTTTCAGACTGATGCCACAGAGTTTCTGGTTAGGGACATACTGGCTAATTATGAAGAAAGTATGTTTTAGCTTACACCTAGGCTCAATTATTTTGCAAGACCTCATATCATGCAATTATTTTTCTATTTCATCATTACATTTACTAAGTGCTGCTTGAAAGACATTCAGGGCCCCCGAAAGCCTAGGACATTTCTGGATTGACAGATCCAATCCTGAAAATCTCAAAAGTGTGTATCAAACTTTGAAGAATGGGTAAGTAACCTACTTTGCAGGTACATGTTAATGAGGCTACAATTTTAGAAATGTACTAGATTTGGGGCTCCTTCAGTAGCGTTTCAGGAGCACTACTGACTAGAGAAATGTGAAATTAGACTTCAAGCAGGATTAGACTGTAGGACTTGAATATTTAAACTCCCATTTTTCTACCCCCTTTATGTATGACTGTGAAAAAGCCAAGTGAAGCAAGAATCTTTTAAAGCATTTTATCCCATATAAAATATTTTATAAGGTGACATAGCTGGTTCAAAGAGTATGGGCTTGGGGATCAGTTGGTCTTGGGTTCTAGTCCCAGCTCTACTATTGGTCTGCTCTGTATAGCTTTGAGCTACCACCTCTGTGCCTCAGTTTCCTCAGAGCATGGCCTACTGGAAACAGCATAGGCCTGTGAATCAGAGGACTTGAGTTCTAATTCTGGCTCTGCTACATCTGCTGTATGACCATGGGCAAGTTTGTGCCTCAGTTAACCTCATCTGTAAAATGGAATTGCAATCCTGCTCCCTCCTACTTAGACTGTTAGCCCTATGCAGGACAGAGACTGTGTCCAACCTTGTTAACTTGTATCTACCCCGGCACTTAGAACAGTGCTTGGCATACAGTAAATACCACAATTATTATCACCTTTAAGTTGGGAATAAGACCACCAGCTCTTAAATTATGAGTTTTGTATGGGACAGGAACTATGCTTGCATCCGTTCCAGGACTTAGCTCATGGTAAGGGCCTAATAAATATAGTACATTAGATTGTTATAGATAGAGAAGGTCTCTACATATTCAGTTGCTCTTCACTACTGCAAAACATATTTCTAATTTGGATAATTAAGTTACTTTGTGCAAGGAAATCTAATGGGTGGCTACGGAAGGTACCGACGTCTCAGAATACATAACTCTAGCTACTACTTAAAACCAATACTAACAGGGTATCGGAGCCTCTCTTCCATGGAACTCAAAGCAGATTCCAATAATTTTCCAATTAGCACTAAAACAGCTCTCAGCGGGGCAGATACAAGTGAATTGTATGAAGGGGATCTGGCATAACTGCCTGGTACATAACAGCTGTTTCAAGAATATAAAATGTATCCTTTGCCTTAAAACCCAAATAATTCTGAGCCCCAATCTTAAGGGCAATGCAAAGACGGACCTCTTTCTTTCTCCTACGTACAGACATGTGGGTGGGGTGGGGGAAAGAAGGTGACAGATTTAGCCAGAGGTTTGTTAACTCTGTCTGGCTATTGTCCAATCTCCCTTCCTGCCTGCCTAGCTTGTAGAGCTGGAAAGCGGCAAAGTGGAACCCTAATTACAAGGCCTTGAAAATGTTATTTCTGATTTTTTTATGGTATTTGTTAAGTCCTTACTATGTGCCAGGCACTATACCAAGTGCTGAGATAGATACAAGTTAATCGGGAGACACACAGTCCCTATGACCCATATAGGGCTCAAAGTCTTAATCCTTTTTTTTTTTTTTTACAAATGAGAAGCAGAAGCAGCCTGGTTTAGCGCCAAGAGTGTGGGCTTGGGAGTCAGAGATTGTGGGTTCTAATCCTGGCACCGCCACTTGTCAGCTGTGTGACTTTGGGCAAGTCATCTCATCTGTAAAATGGGGATTAAGAGTGAGTCCCATGTGGGACAACCTGATTACCTTATATCTCCTCCAGTACTGAGCACACAGTAGTAATAATAATAATAATGGCATTTATTAAGCACTTACTATGTACAAAGCACTGTTCTAAGCGCTGGGGGGGGGTTACAAGGTCATCAGGTTGTCCCACTGGGGGCTCAGAGTCTTAATCCCCATTTCACAGATGAGGTAACTGAGGCACAGAGAAGTTAAGTGACTTGCCCAGGCACACAGCTGATAATTGGCAGAGCTGGGATTTGAACCCATGACCTCTGACTCCAAAGCCTGGGCTCTTTCCACTGAGCCATGCTGCTTCCGCTGAACAATTATTATTACTATTATTATTATTATTATTATTAAATGAGGTTAGTGAGGATGACAGAAGTGATTTGCCCAAGGTCACAGAGCAGACAAGTGGAGGAGATGGGATTAGGATCCAGTTCCTTCAAACTCCCAGGCCTGTGCTCTTTCCACTAAGTCACTGGTGTCACAGCTGAAACAGCTTCACTACTGGAACAGACAGGGCACCTAGGAACTGAAAAACCTGCCAGCTAAATTCCCAAGCTGTCAAAAACCAACATCCCAAGCTGACCTGGGTGTGGTACACTCCGGGAACCAAAAGGAGCCCCTGCAGTGACTATCCCCAAAATAGAGTCAAGGATAAGAGATCACAAAAGGTCCCATGAATCAGAACTTGTACACACCATTCTTGCCCTGAGCCCGTAACTGAAGGTAAGCCAGTCTCAAAGAATGCTGACCACACTCTTCACAGTCCACTGGACAGAGGCTGGATCAACTGGGAGAAGTTCCCAAGTTTTTGGTGCTCACCTCTCTCAGGCCAAGTTTGAAGCCTCCTTCCCATCACTAGGTGCTCACACACAGGGCCAGCTGCTCATGCACAGATCAGAGTGCCCCTTTCCTTTCTGGATGTGGGGGTCTCCTCCCTAAGCCTCACCAGTCAAGTGTGGGCGGAGCCCAGAATTCCCAACCTGCCCCCATTAGACAGGAGCCCCAAGTTGGGCAGGGATTGTCTGATTTAGCTATATCTACCCCAGCGCTTAGTACAGTACATAAAAGTGGAAAAAATACTACAGTGTTATGATTGTGGGCAGGGTTCTCTTACCTGCAGGGTTCTCTCCAAAGCAGTGATTCCCAAATGGAATACTGCAAGCTAGGAACCTCCAAGAATTTAGACTGTTCCAATAAAAAGACACCTTCACAGATGATTTCCCCAGATTGATCCCTTCTCCTCCTCCCCACCCCCTTACCCCATAACTTTCCAACAGGCCACCGTATCAGCTACCTCAGCAGCTGGGTACTTATCTACTTGTTATTTACTTGCTTCTGCCTAGGACCTAGTCATTCACTTAGGAATAAATTTCATTCCTTTAGGAATGAATGAAAGGGCAAGGGGAATTGCAGAATCCTCTCCATGGAGGTACGGGATCTGTGCAGGCCATTTTTCTATGGTATTTAAGTGCTTACTATATGCCAGGCACTGTATGAATTGCTGGGGAAGGCACAAGATAATCAGGTTGGACACAACTAAGGTCCCACATGGGGATTAAGACTGCGAACCTTATTTTACAAATGAGGTAACTGAGCCACAGAAGTAAAGTGACTTGCCCAAGGTCACACAGCAAGTGGTGGAGTCGGAATTAGAACTCAGGGTTCTCTGGCTAAACCACACTGCTTCTCTGATTTCAGTGTGGCCATTTGTTCCCAGGCGTGGAAAGCAGCTGCCGAAATCAGAAAATTGCTGTGCATGAGGAGCTAGTGAACATCTCTTTCATCTTTGGGCTTCTTATGCCAGGGAGGGCAAGAAGAAGCCCATTCTCCAGAATTTGATGAGTTCTTTCCCAGGAAGTTAAGCAGCTACATACTTTCAAAAGTACCCAAATCACCTGGGATTTTAGCACCACAGGATGTGGCTCTACATGTGAAGCCAGTTTAATACATATAGTACATATACATAAATATATGTCTACATGGATATATAGAGATGTGCCAGAACCCTGGGTTTCAGCCACCTTGCCTGCCAAACGCAGAGGTTTTGCTCATAGCCCGGGATTTTGGTATGTTGAATTAAAGGCAAAAATGATAGAAGACATAAGGGAAAATTGTACTGTGCAAAGGAGGCAAAAGGGGAGTGGCAGTTTCATTGAGCCAATTATTTTTCCTCTCAGCTTTTTAACGGGGCAGGAGGTGCTAGCCGGATTCCCTAAGTAAACCATATGCTTACTGCACATTCCTCTTAAGAGGAGAGAGATAAAGCAGGTGGGCAACTGAGCTTTGAACCTCTTTATCCTCCACACAGTCGAAAGGGAAAACCTGGTAATGTTTCTCCCCTATTGGTTTCTTACCGACTCTCACTGCCATGGAAAAGTTTTCAGCTGTTTTGCTTTCAATTCCAGCATGTCCCTGGTGGGAATTAACGGGGGGTGGGTATGGGGAGATATGAGTTCTAATCAAGCAAGCCACTCAACTACTCTAGGCCTCAGTTTCCTCAGTTTAAAATGGGGATAAAATACCTGTTCTCCCTTCCTCTTGGTCTGTGAGCCCAATGTGGGATAGGAGCCGTGTCTGATTGGATTATCTTGTTTAGGACACAGTAAATGCTTATTATTATTATTATTATTATTAATAATAATAAGTTAATAATAGTACTTGTTAAACCCTCACTATTGTGCCAAGCACTGAACTGAGCGCTGGGGTAGATCACTAAATACCATCATTACTTATGTGATGGGCCTTAAAATAATATCTGAATTGAAATTATCTTACATCTGGGAAAAAAAAAGGCATTCTTAAGAGCAAATTCCTTAGGGGGGAAAAAAAACAAAAACAAAACAAGTACATTTACCTTTAGTGTGATATATAATAGCAGCCCTCAGGTCAAAAGAACCCCAGCTATCTTTCCTTTCTAGGCCTCTCTGGTACCTCTGTTCTTTGGCGGAGGCTAACAAAGTGTTCGAAGGAGAGCCCAGAGGGTTGTCTATCTCATAGTCCTTTGAGAGAAACACTAAAGCACCTTGGCTACCCGGGTCTGCTTTGGGCAGATCCCCCGTGTGACTGGGCTCCGAGGAAAAGACTTCCTCCTCACTAGTAGTCCCCGGCTTTAGAACGCTCCCTGGACCTTGGGGGCTAGTCCGTTTATCCAGCTCATAAGCCTTGGGAAACACAGGGTATTCGGGTCCTGAGGGAATTATTTCAGCACCCTGTGAAACCAAAGCGGCTGGACATTCCCCTTGAAATGTCACTTCCATCATTTTATTATCGACGGCTTCCCCGCGGCCAGTCTCGGGACCTGCGCTCGGGTCATTGATGAACGACAAACCCCACTGATTCTGGAAGATATCCCCCAGGTTCTGCTGATCTGTCTGAGCGGGCAGAGCCACCTGTGTCGTGCCCAAAAGCACAGTTTGCATATTTGAAGGGTAGATAAAAAGGCTAGACTTAATTTGCTCCACGGCTGCCGAGGTGATACCCGTGTCCTGGAGGACAGAGTCGGCCCCAGGCACGGGTGGTACAGTACTAGCAGCGGCGGCGAGCAGTGGCTGGGTCCCGGGAGAATACACGCTTCCATCGGTCCCCGCTAAGACCGGCCCGTTGGAAAAAGTGGCAGAAGTAACAGACTTCATAGCGGACATGGGGACCTGGGACAGGCGGCTCGAAGTCTGAGCCTGGGCCTCCCCAGTAGAGGACGAAGAGGAGGATGAGGAGGACGACGGGGAAACCAATGAGCTCTGAGCTGCTTTGTTGAGGTTCTCTTTCACTTTGCTTGCATAACTGATTTTCGGAACGATCTTGGCGCTGCTGTTGTCCACCGGGAAAACCGGAGGCGGCTTAAATAGGGTCCACGAGTCCTCCTTGGAGACCACGGCGGCTGCGTGCTTTCCCTTGGGCCGGTCCTCAAACTTTTTGCTGTTCATCCCGGGTTTGGCATCGGAGTTTTTGCGCAGGATGTCCCCAATTCCAGGCTTCCCACGGCCTAGTCCTCCAGCCCCGGGTTCGTACTTCCAGAGGGGCTTGGCACCATCCAACCGGTTTCCCTTCGGCTCGCTGTAGTCGGGCTTGAAACCGTCAAGTCCCTGCTTTAAGGAGGAAGGGGCACCGATCTCCTGCTGCATTATTTTGTCCTGCAGTAAATTCAGATTTTCACAACCCTTGGCACTATTGCGCCTGGCTTTCCGCTTCTTCGGGGTAGTATATCCGCTCTCGGACCCGCTCCCGTCATTGTCTGCCCCTTTGCCTACGTAACCGTTAGTGATGTAGCTGGCGTTACTGGTCACGACGCCATTTGGAATAGATACTGCATCGGCCTTGTCTACGGATGGGTTTTCCCTAGATTTGCTGTCGTAAGACTTCTCGTTCCTTTTGTCCATACTGTTTTTCTGAATGAAATTCTTGGTCTTAAGTCCCGCTTTTCCCAGGGTACTGGTCTTCACAGTCTGCTTTGGGTTTAAGTTAGTGTCTGCAGCTTGCTGGCTGCCGTTGAGTACCCTGGAAATAGGATTGGTGGCTTCGTCGGAGCCCAGGCTCTTGGGTACATCTCCAGCATTACCATTTATTTCGCCATAGCCTGGAGGGGGTGGTAAAAATAGGAGAGAGACCAAAAAAGTTTTTATCATCTTAACTTTGACCGAGCGGGTCGATTCTCACAGAGAATAGAACATTTGGCAGGGTTCGTGTCTAGAACCTGGTTAGACTGTACTCTCCCAAGTGTTTAGTATAGTCCTCTGCACACAGTAAGTGCTCCATTAAGTACAACTGATTGAACATTAAAACCAGATCTACGCTGCCACAAAAAGGCGATAGGGAAATACGCTATCTACTGGAAAATAACACGGATGTGGACGGCTATCCTGCATAGGCCCCAGAAGTCTTTACCCAATCAACATCTGAGGGTGGAAGAGCCAAGGAGGTGCCCAGTCAAGAATAATCTTGGGGGAGAAGACTCAAAAGACTAAGAAGCTACCTACGCAGCTGGGTCTCTCCAAAGCTCTCAGTCCCCTCCATTTGACTCAGGTACATTTCTGAGAACATTCCCAGTGATTTACCATCATTATTTACACATCCTTATAAATGTCCCTACTGAGCCTTTCTTATTTAATGGTAAATTGAAACCCAGGAAGAAACAGTGAGAGAAACTGTTCAGTCTCGGAGACAAAGCATTAGAAAAACCCTACAGACTGCAAGACAGGACAACAGATTCCCAAAGCAATGAAGACCACACTTTAAGATCACCTCCTGGTAGTCAGTCATTTTGGGAATTCACCATTAACTTTACTAGCCTGGGCCAGTCAAATCTCAGAACCTCCCAGAGCAAATTCTGTTGTTGGGCTCCTGAGCAGTGAAAACCTTGAAGGCATGAATCAATGAATCAATCAAATGAATCAATGAATCAAATCAATGAATGGCATTTATTGAGCACTTACTATGTGCAGAGCACTTTATTAAGTGCTTGGGAGAGCATGGCCTAGTGAAGAGAGCACAGGCCTGAAAGTTAGAAGGACCTGGGTTTTAATTCCGGCTCCACCACTTACCACTTAATAATAATAATAATAATAATAATAATAATAATCGTCAAGCACTATGTGCCAGGCACTGTACTAAGTGCCGGGGTGGGTACCAGCAAACCAAATTGGACACAGTCCATGTCCCATGTGGGGCTCACAGTCTCAATCCCCATTTTGCAAGTGGCAGAGCCAGGAACAGAACCCATGGCCTTCTGACTCCCGGGCCTGTGTTCTACCCAATACACTATACTGCTTCACTTGTCTGCTGTGTGACCTTGGGCAAGTCACAACTTCCCTGTGCCTCAGTGACCTCATCTATAAAATGGGGATTAAAACTGTGAGTCCCATGTGGGACAGGGTCAAACTGATGATCTTGTATCTACCCCAGCTCTTAGAACAGTGTTTGACATGTAGCAAGTGCTTAAACATATACCATCACCATTACTAGTACTACAACAGAGTTGGTATACATGTTCCCTGCCCACAGAGCTTATTGTCAGTCTACAATCTGATTTCTATTACTGGTAGGCCAGGTTCCCACCCTCTCCACCATCTTCTGAGGGGAGGTTAATTTTTTAAAAAAATCACATTAAAAGGGCTCAGCTATCTTTCCATTTAAATGATAACCGCCTATCCATCATCCCCTCTGTGTCAACTATGCCTATGGCTGTCTACTCCATAAGCATTATGGTTTCATCCCAGCCCCACAGTACTTAAGTATCCACATACTCTACTTCCCCTATCCACAATTGATTTTAATGCCTGTTTCCCCCTGTGGATTGTAAATTCCCTGTGGGCAGGGACGTACCAATCCTGTTGGTATTGTATTTTCCCAAGCTCTCAGTAAAGTGTGCTGCTCGCAGTAAGCACTCGAATACCACTGATAGATTGATACACAATTTCAAGCAGAGCCACTTCTTGAGTTAGTTCCCCCCAACAACACAAATTCACTTCCATTCCACCCATCCATTACTATAATAGCAGAGGATCTAGTTGGTTTAGCTAGTGGCCAATTCCTTTAGAGAAATTAGCAATTACAATTTTTAATGTAACATACTTTACTGGCATTTTTAAGCCCTTACTATGTGCTAGGCACTGCTTTAAGCACCGGGCTAGATACAAACTACTCAGATTGGACACAGTCCAGGTCCCACATGGGGCTCAGTCTTAATTTCCATTTTACAAATTAGGTAGCCGAGGCACAGAGAAGTTTAGTGACTTGCCCAAGGCCACGCAGCAGGTAAGT
Organism: Tachyglossus aculeatus; assembly: GCF_015852505.1. Lineage (NCBI taxonomy): Eukaryota > Metazoa > Chordata > Mammalia > Monotremata > Tachyglossidae > Tachyglossus > Tachyglossus aculeatus. Next base: position 49,523,349 of record NC_052082.1, read on the forward strand.
GGTGGAGCTCAGATTAGAATCCAGGTCCTCTGACTCTCTGGTTTGTGTTCTTTCCACTAAGCCACAGTACTTCTCGTGTACTTCAGAAGGCACCTTATTCAATAAGCATATTACCGGGATTTCCCTAAACTAGTTTACTTAAAGAAAGTGACCACAAATCAGATGGAACAATAATCCTAAATTGTGGTATCTGTTAAGCACTATGTGCCAGGCACCGTGCTAAGCACTTGGGGTTGGGGGGAGGGTGTTTACAGGCAAATTGGTTTAGGCACAGTCCCTGACCCATATGGGGCTCCAAGTCTTAATCCCCATTTTACAGGTGAGGTAATTGAGGCGTAGAGAATTTAAGTGTCTGGCCCAAGGTCACACAGCAAATTGCAAATTCAGGATTGGAACCCAGGTCCTTCTGACTCCCAGGCCAGTGCTGTTTCTTATGGTAAGAGTATAAGGGGAATTATTAATTTTTTTAACCTATCCCTTGTCTCTCTACAGTCCTGTCTGGGTGCTGCAAGTTATTACTGTGAGAGCTTTCCAGGACAAGTCCTAATATTTCAGATCATGACCTAATGGAAACAACTTGGGACTAGAGAGTCATTAACTTCTGTCTCCCTTTAGATTGTAAGCTCCTTGTAGGAAGGGAACACATCTAACAACTGTTATGTTTCCTCTCAAGAGCTTAATACTTTGCTCTGCATACAGTAAGCAACACCACTGATTGATTTTAGTTCAGGTTCTATCATGGGCCTGCTGTGTCTCTGAACATTATTTAACCACCGCCCCCCAGCTTCTTCCACTACAAGATAGGATAAGAAACCTGCTCTCCTTACTTCTTAGACCACAAGCCTCGTGACAGACAGGGACTGGTCTACTCATTCTCTTTTATCTACCCCAGAGCTAAGCACAGTGCTTGACACATGTTAAGAACTTAGTAAACACCATCATCTAACATATTGATAATAGGTGAAAATGTCTGCTTTGTATCTACACTTCACTAGGATTTAAACTGGTCCACATGAGTTCCCCTACTAGAAGCATTCGAAGGTTCAGCAGCTGTAACAGCTCTGAGAAACCCTGAACAATAGACAGGCATCTTTACAGCCCAGAGGTTAAAGACTTGCACTCTTGATCAACTGGAGGTAATCAATAGAGTGAGTACTTCAAGAAGAAGGGACACAGTACAATGCAACAGCTGCACTCTATTGGACCAGAATAAGAATTTTGATTTTGCTAACATGAAGAAAGAATTAACTTTTTTTAAGCAGAAAATATTCTGTGACTCAGAAATCTGACATCACGACCTAATGGCACAGAATATCAGTCATGAGACCAATGTGCAACAACGAGTAAAAACACAACTGCCTTGGAATTGTTTCTTTTTTTTTTCATTTGAGATGGTCAGCAGTTTTAATACGGATCCTAATTTTGAGACGCATTCACAACTCAGCTGTATAAATTTTCCCCACGCCAACCCGTGGCATAGATTTCAGCTTGAGGGGCCTTTTATTATTTATCTTACAGCTACCAATTGAGAAAAATCTATTCAAGCACTATTAAATTATAGAAGTAAACAAAAAAGTGTTCCCAGGTGTTTATCTTGGCTAATACATTTCCAAACTTAATACTCCATTTTAAAACACATTTGGCAGAAACTAGTCCTTTACGTCTAACTGGGGCCTTTGGATATATTTTGGAAACTGAACCAAAGTTACTATTTAATAATGTTCTAGGTTAGCCTCATTTGGCCCTCTCGCTCTCTCTCCTGGATAATTTCATCTAAACCTAGTTAACCTGTCAGGCTTGGGCACAAGGTTATTTTATTCTTGGACAACAAGCAACCACTACCTTTCTTCAAATTAGCCTAGTAAATTACTCCACATTAAGCTTTATGCCATCGCTGGATTTTCAAGGATAGATGCTTCCACCGGGCAGTCTTACTTGAAATTCATTCTAAATTTAAAATTGGGTAACACTAGGGATGCTAAAAAAAAAATGATTCAAAAAGGGGAGTCTCAGCATCTCAACCACCTCAGGCTAAGTAGACTGCCTACAGTCATGCTACCTCGGGCGAGAAAGGGAGAGAAAAGTGATTGCTCAGGAAAATGACACTGAAGACTGGTTCACTCTTCAGTTGCCAACTTGTACTTCCCAAGCGCTTGGTACAGTGCTCTACACACAGTAAGCGCTCAATAAATACGACTGATTGATTGATTCTGCCCCTGCCCCACGGGGCCCAAAACTCAGCACACTACCTGTAAAGGGAATTACCAATCCAATACCCTGACCTCAATCAATGTTAAGTACAGTACTCTGGACTCTGTAAGGAGTGCTTAGGAGAAAACAATAGCGTTGGTAGACCCGATCCCGGCCCACAAGGAGCTTACAGCCTAAGGGGTAGAAATTACAGTAGGGAAATGATGGGAGTAAGGAAATGTACATAATTACTGTGGGGTCGGGGTGACTATCAAGGACTTAAGAGGTACAGATTCACGTGCATAGCCAACACAGGGCATAGAGAAACTGAGGGCATATTCAAGGAAGGCCTCTTGGAGATGGGATTTTAGTTGGCCTTTGAAGGTGGGGAGTGGATATGAGCTGGGAAGGAGTTCCAGATCAGGTGGAGAACCTGGGCAAGGGGTTCAGCAGCGAGACAGGGGAGATGGAGGTACAGTGATTAAGTTGGTGTTAGAGGGGCCAAGTGTGGGGGTTGGGTTATAGAAGGTCAGAGAGGTAAGGTTGGAGAGAGGAGTGGGGCTGATTGATCTCCTATACGAAGTAAAATTTTATTTCTTTGGAGGGTGTCACCAGAGTCACCAACTGGATAACTAGATTACCACATTTCATTGCCATTAACTTGCTCTGTAGCTAAATATGGTATTTCTCACCTTTTGTCCCCATTTGATGGGTCCTATTCTGTTGACTAGCTGTTAATGGCTTATCCCTTATCCCTTTAGATCTTTATAATTGAGTCTCAGCTACATCAGCTTCATTGTTTACCATCTCTCAGATGTAGATAGCCCAAGCCCACCCAAGTCTTTTTTTCCATTTTCAACAGAAAAGTGGAGTCCTTTTGTCCCAAGTCGCCTATCTTTTCTCCCTCAAAATTCATTCATTCAATCGTATTTATTGAGCGTTTGCTGTGTGCAGAGCACTGTACTAAGTAAGCGCTTCGGAAGTACAAATTGGCAACATATAGTTGGCAACAAATAAAGGCAAAATAAAGTTTTTCTGGGTTTAATTCAAGTGGTGTCCCTAAATCTCACCACCAAAAACTGGGGGGGGGGGGGGGGGGGGGGGGGCGGACCCAATATAAACAATGAGTTATTTTAACTCAAATATTTTCCCTTCGAATCGAAATTCCGGCAAGGCCTCACAGACTCTGCTGGTCAGCGCCCTTTGGTTCGCTCTCCTGAGAATGAAAGGTGGGGGTGTTTGGGGGTGAAGAGGGGTCTTTTTTAGAAAAGCTGCGTGGCTTAGTGGAAAGAGCACGGGCTCGTGGTTTCAAATCCCGACTCCACCAATTGCCAGCCGGGTGACTTTGGGCAAGTCACTTAACTTCTCTGCCTCAGTTACCTCATCTATAAAATGGGGATTAAGACTGTGAGCCCCCCGTGGGACAACCTGATCACCTTGTAACCTTCCCAACACTTAGAACAGTGCTTTGCACATAGTAAGCGTTTAATAAATGCTATCATTATTATTAAAGAGCCCGGGTTTGGGAGTCAGAAATCGCGGGTTCTAATCCTACCTCTACTGCTCGTCAGCTGGGTGACCTGGGGCAAGTCACTTCTCTGTGCCTCAGTTACCTCATCTGTAAAATGGGGATTAAGACTGTGCACCCCATGTCGGACAACCTGATTAACTTGTATCTACCGCTGCGCTTAGAACAGTGCTTGGCACATAGTAAGTGGTTAACAAAAGCCATCATTTTCGAACTGCTCTCTCCGACCTTTAGTCTTTCTGGGGCGTCCATCGTGTTGGGGAGCCCTGGGCTGGGCGCCGGGGACGGTAGAGTGGAGTGAGAAGCATGGGTTTGGGAGTCAATGGTCCTGGGTTCGAATCCCAGCTCTGCCACTTGTCACCTGTGTTACTTTGGGCAAGTCCCTTCACTTCTCTGGGCCTCAATTCCCTCATCTGTAAAATGGAGACTAAGACGGTGAGCCCCACGTGGGACAGTCTGATCATCTTGTATCTCTCCCAGCGTTTAGAAGGGTGCTTGGCACATAGTCAGCGCTTAACGGATACCATCATCATTATTAGGAATGAGTTGAGCCGATCCCTGCCCTCGGGGGCTTAGAGTCCGGAGGGAGGGAGGCGCAGAGGTTGGAAGTTGGCCTTCGGTGGGGGGGGGGGTGTGGAGGGGCAGGGGATGATAATAATAATAATGTTGGTATGTGTTAAGTGCTTACAATGTGCCAAGTACTGTTCTCAGAGCTGGGGTAGATACAAGGTCAACAGGTTGTCCCACGTGGGGCTCACGGTCTTCATCCCCATTTTCCAGATGAGGGAACCGAGGCCCAGAGAAGTGTCTGGCCCAAAGTCACCCAGCTGACGGGAGGCGGGGTTAGAATAATAATGATGGCATTTGTTAAACTCTATGTGCCAACCACTGTTCTAAGCACTGGGGTAGATACAAGGTCATCAGATTGTTCCACGTGGGGCTCGCGGCCTTCATCTCCATTTTCCAGATGAGGGAACCGAGGCCCAGAGAAGTGACTGGCCCAAAGTCACCCAGTTGATGGGAGGCGGGATTAGAATAATAATAATGGCATTTGTTAAGTGCTTACTATGTGCCAAGCACTATTCTAAGTACTGGGGTAGTACAGGGTAATGAGGTGTCCCACGTAGGGCTCTCAGACTTCATCCCCATTTTCCAAATGAGGGCAGTGAGGACCAGAGAAGTGACTGGCCCAAAGTCACCCAGCTGATGGGAGGCGGGATTAGAATAATAATAATAGCATTTGTTAAGTGCTTACTATGTGCCAAGCACTGTTCTAAGCGCTGGGATAGATACAAGGTCATCAGATTGTCCCACGTGGGGCTCGCTGCCTTCATCCCCACTTTCCAGATGAGGGAAATGAGGCCCAGAGAAGTGACTGGCCCAAAGCCACCCAGATGACGGGAGGCAGGATTAGAATAATAATAATGGCATTTGTTAAGCGCTTACTATGTGCCAAGCACTGCTCTAAGCGCTGGGGTAGTACAAGGTAATGAGGGTGTCCCACGCATTTTCCAGATGAGGCCCAGAGAAGTAACTGGCCCAAAGTCACCCAACTGACAGGAGGCGGGATTAGAATAATAATAATGGCATTTGTTAAGCGCTTACTGTGTGTCAAGCACTGCTCTAAGCGCTGGGGTGATACAAGGTAATGAGGGTGTCCCACGTAGGGCTCCCCATTTTCCTGATGAGGCCCAGAGAAGTGACTGGCCCAAAGTCACCCAGTTGACGGGAGGCGGGATTAGAATATTAATAACGGCATTTGTTAAGCGCTTACTATGTGCCAAGCACTGCTCTAAGCGCTGGGGTAGTACAAGGTAATGAGGGTGCCCCACGCATTTTCCAGATGAGGCCCAGAGAAATGACTGGCCCAAAGTCACCCAGCTGACGGGAGGCGGGATTAGAATATTAATGGCATTTGTTAAACGCTTACTATGTGCCAAGCACTGCTCTAAGCGCTGGGGTACTACAAGGTAATGAGGATGTCCCACGCATTTTCAGGTGAGGCCCAGAGAAGTGACTGGCCCAGAGTCACCCAAGTGACGGGAGGCGGGATTAGAATATTAATAACGGCATTTGTTAAGCGCTTACTATGTGCCAAGCACTGCTCTAAGCGCTGGGGTGGTACAAGGTAATGAGGGTGTCCCACGCATTTTCCAGATGAGGCCCAGAGAGGTGACTGGCCCAAAGTCACCCAGCTGACGGGAGGTGGGATTAGAATAATAATAATGGCATTTGTTAAGCCCTTATTATGTGCCAAGCACTACTCTAAGCGCTGGGGTAGTACAAGGTAATGAGGGTGTTCCACGCATTTCCCAGATGAGGCCCAGAGTCACCCAGCTGACGGGAGGCGGGATTAGAATATTAATAATGGCATTTGTTAAGCGCTTACTATGTGCCAAGCACTGCTCTAAGCGCTGGGGTGGTACAAGGTAATGAGGGTGTCCCACGTAGGGCTCCCCATTTTCCAGATGAGGCCCAGAGAAGTGACTGGCCCAAAGTCACCCAGCTGACGGGAGGCGGGATTAGAATATTAATAACGGCATTTGTTAAGCGCTATGTGCCAAGCACTGCTCTAAGCGCTGGGGTAGTACAAGGTAATGAGGGTGTCCCACGTAGGGCTCCCCATTTTCCAGATGAGGCCCAGAGAAGTGACTGGCCTAAAGTCACCCAGCTGACGGGAGGCGGGATTAGAATATTAATAACGGCATTTGTTAAGCGCTTACTATGTGCCAAGCACTGCTCTAAGCGCTGGGGTGGTACAAGGTGATGACTATGAGCCCGCTGTTGGGTAGGGACTGTCTCTACGTGTTGTCGACTTGTACTTCCCAAGCGCTTAGTACAGTGCTCTGCCTACAGTAAGGGCTCAATAAATACGATTGATTGATTGAAGGTGTCCCACGTAGGGCTCCCCATTTTCCAGATGAGGCCCAGAGAAGTGACTGGCCCAAAGTCACCCAGCTGACGGGAGGCGGGATTAGAATATTAATAACGGCATTTGTTAAGCGCTATGTGCCAAGCACTGCTCTAAGCGCTGGGGTGGTACAAGGTAATGAGGGGGTCCCAAGCATTTTCCAGGTGAGGCCCAGAGAATCAATCAATCAATCGTATTTATTGAGCGCTTCCTCTGTACAGAGCACTGTACTAAGCGCTCGGGAAGTACAAGCTGGCAACATAGAGAGACAGAGAAGTGACTGCCGAGGCCGGGCTCTTTCCACTGAGGTCGGGGAGAAAATGGAGGGGCTCCCCCTCGGCTGAGGGGAGCGGGCCCCTCGCGCCAGGGGCACCGGAACTCGTGACGGGCAGGGCAGGGCATGGCGCGCCCAACCGCGCGCAGGGTAGCGGGCCCTTCGGGGTGACCCCGGCCTCCGCCTCGTTTCTTTCTCGGGGCCGCGGTGTGGCGGAGGGCCCCACACCGGCTTGGCCGGGGGGACGGGGGGGACCCCCGGGGGGCCTCGCCCCGCCCTGGCCCTTCGTGCGGGCCCGGGGCCTGTGACAGGAACGGCTTCCAACATGGCGGACAGGAAGCGGCCCAGCGAGGAGAGAACATTCCAGCCGCGCCGGCTCCGGGGGGGAGCGGGCCGGGCCGCCGCCAACACGGGGGGGGCCTAACCCTGCGGCCGGTGGGACCCCACCCCCCCCACACACACTTGGGAGGGGGGTCCCGAGCCCACAGGTGGGCCGGGGGGGGGGGGGCAACTGGGCCCAATGTTGGGTAAGGACCGGCTCTAGGGGTTGCCAACTTGGACTTCCCAAGCGCTTAGCACACAGTAACTGCTCAATAAATCCGAATGAATGAACTGATGGGAGGGGCTCTCAATAAATATGAATGAATTGATGGGGGGGGCTCTCCGAAGGGGTCTCGTGTCCCCCCCCTTTCCCCACCCAAAGACAGGCCCCGGCCAGGGTTGAGAATAAGGGGTTCAAAGTCGGGATAAAGAGGGGGTGTGTGTGTGTTTTTTTGGGGGGGGTCTCCGTCGGGGAAGGTCACGCTGGCCCCACTTAGCCGGCCGGGGTGGGGGCGTTGGAGGCCTCCCGTCCCGCCCTCCCCAAACCGACCGGCAGTAGAGGCCTTTCCGACTGTGAGCCCACTGTCGGGTAGGGACTGTCTCTCTATGTTGCCCACTTGTACTTCCCAAGCGCTTAGTCCAGTGCTCAGCACCCAGTAAGCGCTCCATAAATACGATTGATTGATCGATTTCCGGCCCCCCGAGCCCCTGTCTCCTTTCCCCCAGCCCCACCTTTTCCCTCCCTCCCCCCCCAGACCTGTTTTCTTCTTCGGCGTTTCCTGGTGCGGCTGGAGGGCGTGTTTCTGCTCATGTTTCAGCGGCTTCGGCTGGGCTTTGGGGCTGCCCTCGGCTCCATGCTGCAGGTACTGGTGCGTCTGCTGGTGGTGATGGTGGTGGTTGTGGTTGTAGTAGTAATAATGGTGGTGGTGGTGGTGGTGCGGCGGCGGCTGCTGCTGCTGCTGCTGCTGCGGGTGGTGGTGAGAATGGTGGTGCGGCTGGGACTGACCGGGCTTCTCCTCCATTGAAAGCGGCTAGGACTCCGCCTTGGCTGGGGCTGCGGCCTACTGCTGCTGCTGCTGGGACTGTTGCTGCTGCTGCTATTGCACCACCGCCGTCCGGATCCAAGTGTGCTCGCCCAAGGCACACACAGTGCATCTGAGTGTGTGTGTGCCTCTCTCTCTCACTGGGGCACTGGTTGACTGGGAGGGGGCCATTCCGAGTGATTGGCAGCCGGCGCCGTCCAATGGGAGGGCGCGCCCGAGGCCTTGGCCCCGCCCCCTCCCGCTCTCACGCTCCTTCTCCGTCCTTCCCTCCGCCCGCTCACCCGGTGCAACCTCACAGGGCTGGGCCTTCAACGTCAGCACTATGGCTCTCTCTCTCTCTCTCTCTCTGTCTCTCTCTCCCCCCTTCAGGGGCACTTTCCACCCTGCCCCGGAACGGCCAGCCGACTTGGACCGAGCCTGCCGGATGAATAATAATAATAATGTCATTTGTTAAGCGCTTACTATGTGCGAAGCGCTGGGGGGGACACGAGGTGATCAGGTTGTCCCACGTGGAGCTCGCAGTCTTCATCCCCACATTACAGATGAGGTAACTGAGGCTAAGCGCTTACCGTGTGCGAAGCACTGTTCTAAGCGCCGGGGGTGGGGGTGGGGGGGGACACGAGGTGATCAGGTTGTCCCACGTGGAGCTCACAGTCTTCATCCCCCACATTACAGATGAGGTAACTGAGGCTAAGCGCTTATTATGTGCGAAGCACTGTTCTAAGCGCTGGGGCGGACACGAGGTGATCAGGTTGTCCCACGTGGGCCTCACGGTCTTCATCCCCATTTTCCAGATGAGGGAGCCGAGGCTAAGCGCTTACTATGTGCAAAGCACTGTTCTAAGCGCTGGGGGATATTAGGTGATCAGGTTGTCCCACGTGGAGCTCACAGTCCTCATCCCCACATTACAGATGAGATAACTGAGGTTAAGCGCTTACTATGTGCGAAGCACTGTTCTGAGCAGTGGGGGGATAACAATAATAATAATAATGATAGCATTTATTAAGCGCTTACTGTGTACAAAGTAGCGTTCTAAGCGCCGGGGGGGTTACGAGGTGATCAGGTTGTCCCACGTGGGGCTCACAGTCTTCATCCCCATTTTACAGATGAGGTAACAGGCTAAGCGCTTACTATGTGCGAAGCACTGTTCTAAGCGCGGGGAGGGGGGAAATACGAGGTGATTAGGTTGCCCCACGTGGGGCTAACGGTCTTCATCCCCATTTTCCAGATGAGGGAACTGAGGCTAAGCGCTTACTATGTGCAAAGCACTGTTCTAAGCGCCGGGGGGTGGGACACGAGGTGATCAGGTTGTCCCACGTGGAGCTCACAGTCTTCATCCCCATATTATAGATGAGGTAACTGAGGCTAAGCACTTACTATGTGTGAAGCACTGTTCTGAACAGTGGGGAGATAATAATAATAATAATGATAGCATTTATTAAGTGCTTACTGTGTGCAAAGCACTGTTCTAAGCGCCGGGGGGGACACGAGGTGATCAGGCTGTCCCACGTGGAGCTCACAGTCTTCATCCCCACATTACAGATGAGGTAACTGAGGCTAAGCGCTTCCCATGTGCGAAGCACTGTTCTAAGCGCCGGGGGGGGGGGGGGGGGCGGTACGAGGTGATCAGGTTGCCCCACATGGGGCTCACAGTCTTCATCCCCATTTTACAGATGAGGTAACTGAGGCTAAGCACTTACTATGTGCAAAGCACTGTTCTAAGCGCTGGGGGGGACACGAGGTGATCAGGTTGTCCCCCGTGGAGCTCACAGTCCTCATCCCCACATTACAGATGAGATAACTGAGGTTAAGCGCTTACTATGTGTGAAGCACTGTTCTGAGCAGTGTGGGGATAATAATAATAATAATGATAGCATTTATTAAGCGCTTACTGTGTGCAAAGCACTGTTCTAAGCGCCGGGGGGGATACGAGGTGATCAGGTTGTCCCACGTGGGGCTCACAGTCTTCATCCCCATTTTACAGATGAGGTAACAGGCTAAGCACTTACCATGTGCAAAGCACTGTTCTAAGTTCCGGGGGTGGGGGGGTTACGAGGTGATCAGGTTGTCCCACGTGGAGCTCACAGTTTTCATCCCCACATTACAGATGAGGAAACTGAGGCTAAGCGCTTACTATGTGCAAAGCACTGTTCTAAGCGCTGGGGGGATATGAGGTGATCAGGTTGTCCCACGTGGAGCTCACAGTCTTCATCCCCCCACAGTACAGATGAGGTAACTGAGGCTAAGCGCTTACTATGTGCGAAGCATTGTTCTAAGCGCTGGGGGGATACGAGGTGATCAGGTTGTCCCACGTGGAGCTCAATCAATCAATCAATCAATTTATTGAGCGCTTACTGTGTGCAGAGCACTGTACTAAGCGCTTGGGAAGTACAAGTTGGCAACATATAGAGACAGTCCCTACCCAACAGTGGGCTCACAGTCTAGAAGGGGGAGACAGAAAACAAAACCAAACATATTAACAAAATAAAATAAATAGAATAGATATGTACAAGTAAAATAAATAAATAGAGTAATAAATATGTACAAACATATATATATATACAGGTGCTGTGGTGAAGGGAAGGAGGTAAGACGGGGGGTGGAGGGGGGAGGAAGGGGATGAGGTAACTGAGGCTAAGCGCTTACCATGTGCGAAGCACTGTTCTAAGCGCTGGGGGGATACGAGGTGATCAGGTTGTCCCACGTGGAGCTCACAGTCTTCATCCCCCACATGACAGATGAGGGAACTGAGGCTAAGCGCTTACTATGTGCGAAGCACTGTTCTAAGCGCTGGGGGGATATGAGGTGATCAGGTTGAACCACGTGGGGCTCACAGTCTTCATCCCCATTTTACAGATGAGGGAACTGAGGCCCAGAGAAGTGACTTGCCCAAAGTCAAATAGCAGACAAGTGGGGGAGCCAGGATTTGAATCCGTGACCTCTGAGTCCGAAGCCCGGGCTCTTTCCATTGAGCACGCTGCTTCGGATTACGTCACGGCCGGGAGCTCTCAGCCACGGGAGAAGCGGAAGCAGCATGGCTCAGTGGAAAGAGCCCGGGCTTTGGAGTCAGAGGTCATGGGTTCAAATCCCGGCTCCGCCAGTTGTCAGCTGTGTGACTTTGGGCATGTCACAACTTCTCTGGGCCTCAGTTACCTCATCTGGAAAATGGGGATTAAGTCTGTGAGCCCCCCCGTGGGACAACTTGATTACCTTGTATCTACCCCAGCGCTTAGAACAGTGCTTTGCACATAGTAAGTGCTTAATAAATGCCATTATCATCATCTCAGCCTCCAGTATCTGCAGGTCCCCGGGCCCGGTTTCCTTCTCGCCCCCTTTTCCGGATCCGTTCTCAGGCCGAGACTTAATGATCGCCGTCCAAGTGACCGGTGGAGGGACGGTAATAAGTACAAAAACATGCCTTTTAAGAGGATCCGGGAGTTATAGAATCCAGAATCCGGCGGATCATTCTGGATTCGTATTCAGATGCTAATCTCTTCCTGCCTGTGAAGAGATTAGGGGGTTCCACAGTGAGATGTCAGTGTATTCTTCGAAAAAGAGCACACACGGTTTTAAACCCGGGGCCCTTTTTAATGGAGGTCCGCAGTGGTGGGGGGAAGGAGAAATTAAAACTCCGTGGGGGACGTCAACTTCGGGGCCACGAGAGAGCCGCAATTAGGGAAGAGTTGAAAGCGCAGTAAGAGTACACGGAGGGAGAAAGGGGAATTAGTAGTAATAATTGCCAAGGACTCTGCTAAACACTCAGGTAGATACAATGCAATCAGGTCAGATGCATCTTGCTCCAAGACATAACTTGTTACAAGGTGACTATGCATTCATTTATTCAATCGTATTCATGTTTTTCATTAGTTCCTTTGCATTTATTACAGATATTTGAAGCATATTGATGTTTTTCATTACTTCCTTTGCATGTATAATTTATCATCATCAGCATCATCAATCGTATTTATTGAGTGCTTACTGTGTGCAGAGCACTGTACTAAGCGCTTGGGAAGTCCAAGTTGGCAACATATAGAGACAGTCCCTACCCAACAGTGGGCTCACAGTCTAAAAGGAGGAGACGGAGAACAAAACCAAACATACTAACAAAATAAAATAAATAGAATAGATATGTACAAGTAAAATAAATAAATAAATAGAGTAATAATTATTGGAGAAACAGCTTGGCTCGGTGGAAAGAGCACGGGCTTGGGAGTCAGAGGTCATGGGTTCGAATGCCGGCTCCACCACATGTCTGCTGTGTGACCTTGGGCAAGTCACTTAACTTCTCTAGCCTCAATTCCCTCATCTGTAAAATGGGGATTAAGACTGTGAGCCCCACGTGGGACAACCTTGATTACCTTGTATCCCCCCAACGCTTAGAACAGTGCTTTGCACATAGTAAGCGCTTAACAAATGCCATTATTATTATTATTTATTACAGATATTTGAAGTTAAAGGTATCCTTTTGCTCTGGGAGAATCCATTTTTAAAATACTAGTCTCACAATCTGAGGTTCTGAAGTAAATGTGATGTCACTGATTATTCCCTAGGAAATGGGGGAGGGTCTAGCTGTGTCTTCCGCTGTTGAGGTCTCAGAAATATTCTGCCCTGTGACCACAGATTGCATCCATTTTCCCCTATCACTAGCGGGGCCCACTTCCATCTGTAAAGAACGAGTGATTTAGAGAGTAGCACACCAGGGTTGGGGGGAAGGGGCAAGCCACAAGGGACCTTCCAAAGATGGTGACTGCTACCCTTCTCAGAGATGGCAGCCAAGCAGCTTCCCTCAAAGAGGGCCGCGCCGCTGCCCTCCTCCAAGGCGTTGTTGTAGTGTACTCTCCCAATCGCTTAGTACAGTGCTTTGCACACAGTAAGCGCTCAATAAATACAATCGAATGAATGAATGGTGGGGTGGAAATACTCCGTTGGTGGGACATAAATCGGCGTCTTGGAGCCAAGCTGCCCAGGACATTCATTCAGGGGACGGCCACGGAGAAACACTCATCTGCAAAAAGTTGTGCACGACACCGTGACGTTATGTGGCATGCATGAGCAGCATGGCATGATGGTATCAGACCAAATGTGGGGGGCTCGCCCTGCCTCAGAGTGGCGGGATGTCTGAAGCTGGCCCTGCCTACTACCATAAAGGGACTGGGCGCAAGAGTGTGGGTGTCTCTGCACAGTCTCACTGTCTGCGCCGTCTTCTGATTGAAAGACAACTCTACATATTTTGACTGGACTGCAGAATTAAATTAGAGGGGAGGATGATCCTATTTGTTCCAGCAAATTTAAAAGGGAGTTCAAATACCACGGCTTCAGGCAACCATCTAATTCCATTCCCTGCCTAACTCCTCACAGTCAGAATGGGCCTAATTTCCTCAAGTGAAATTCCAGGAGGTTGAGTGAGGAGAAATATTACACTCAGATGCTCTAGTAGTTGGAGTCAGGGCAGTACCATTACCCCTGAGTATTTGGCAGATCGGATGAATCTTTTCACCAACATGGACTGCTTCTGAGATGAAAGGAGGAGTTGTTATTCTAAATATTAACATTGCATTTTCTTGATGGAGATCCTCTACTTCACCAGTAGAAATACTATGGTATTTCCATGCTGTTCTTCTGAAGGCGTTTCAAATAAAGCTCACGGGATGACTGAAGAGAAATGTCCACACTGTAATATGGCCGTTATCGTGGAGTGACTAGCAGTCTCCTGAGGTGAATCAATGAGGAGAAAACAAAATTGGTCAGTACTTAATAGAATACTGACAGTCTCAACACCAGTCTTACTTTATGCCTGAAATGTGTCTTTCCTACAGGCAAGGGGCTGTGCTTTTGCTAGCCATCTATACCTCCATGTAGCATAGTAGGTTTAAGTGAAAAATAAAAATGAATATATTCCCCCAGTTAAATCACTTAACCCCGAGGCTGTCCCATAAATAAGGGGAGTTCAGTTGATTTCCCCATTAGAGTGTAAACCCCTTGTGGGTAGAGAATTTGTCACTTCTTCAATCTGTACTTTCCAAGAACCTAGTACTGACAATGCATTAGGTGGGTGCTCAATAAATGTTACTACTACTCCTCTTCCTTTTCCTCCTCTTTGTGATGATGATGATAATTATTGGGGTATTTGTTAAGTGCTCAGTATGTGCCAAGCACTGTACTAAGTACTGGGATAGATTCAAATCATCATCCAACATGGGGCTCACAGCCTAAAGTAGGAGAGAGAACAGGTATTGAATCCCCATTTACAGAGGAGGGAACTGAGACACAGAGAAGTTAAGCAACTTGCCCAAGGTCACAGAGCAGGCAAGTCCTCTGAGGCCCAGGCCTGTGCTCTTTCCATTAGGCTTTGTGGCTTCTCATGATCATGAGGGCATGACTACTAGAGGTTGCACTTTGGAGAAGAAAGGGGGTGGAATTTGATATTCAAATAAGTAGGAAACAGAGAGTGCTTACTTGATGCAAGGGAAGTCCCCAAGCACATTCCTTCCAGGGATATCACTGTTTTTTTTTCCTCAATCATTGGCCCCAGCTGTCAGTCACGCCTTTTCATGGTTCATTAGAATTTAAGCTGGCTGGTTTTACTAAGGGACTCGTTTGTGAATCAGTTCAAGACCACATTCTCTGTAACTATTAACCTTTCCCCAAACTTAAATTCACCCGCATTGACTTAACAAATTAAAACCCCCAAGATAGTGTTAAGAAATATTCTTTGTCGATATAGAAGTTTTATTAATAGTTGATTAGTTGGGAAGCAGCATGGCCCAGTGGAAGGAGCACAGGCCTGAGAGTCAGAAGATCTGGATTCTTAATTCCGGCTCTGCCACCTGCCTGCTGCATAACCTTGGGCAGGTCACTTCTCTGTGCCTCAGTATTCTCAGCTGTAAAATGGGGATTCAGTGTCTGTTCTCCCTCCTCCTTAGACTGTGAATCCCACGTAGGACAGGGACTGTGTGCTGATTAACTTATATCTACCCCGGTGCTTAGAACAGTGCTTGATACATAGTAAGCACTTAAAAAATAACATTAGAAGAAAAAAATCAGAGCTCTTTGAGGTAAATACATTTAGCCTCCTACTTTCCAAGAGTTGATAAGTAGTAAATTGTGGTGTTTGTTAAGCGCTTATTATGTGTCAAGCACTGTGTTCAGGGATACAAGATAATAATTGAGGCATTTGTTAAATGTTTACTATGTGCCAGGCACTGTACTAAGCGCTGGAGTGGATACGAGTAAATCGAGTCAAATGCAGTCCCTGTCCCATGTGGGGCTCACAGTCTCAATCCCCATCTTACAGATGAGGTCACTGAGGCACAGAGTAGTGAGGTGACTTGCCCAAGGTCACACAGCAGACAAGTGGCAGGGCTGGCATTAGAACCCATGACCTCCCGACACCCAGGCCCATGCTCTATCCACAGTGCCATGCTGCACCCCCAGTAATAATAATAATAATGATGGCATTTATTAAGTGCTTACTATGTGCAAAGCACTGTTCTAAGTGGTGGGGGGATACAAGGTGATCAGGTTGTCCCATGTGGGGCTCACAGTCTTAACCCCCATTTTACAGATGAGGTAACTGAGGCCCAGAGAAGCTAAGTGACTTGCCCAAGGTCACACACAAACTGACAAGTGGCAGAGCCGGGATGAGTGAATAAATTTAATTGATTGAGTGTAACAGAAACATTTTCTTCGTGACCCTGGGCAAGCCATTTAACCTCTCTCTGACTCAATTACCTCATCTGTAAAATGGGCATTACGACTGTGAACCATGCGGAACATGGACTGTGTCCAACCTGATTTAACTTGTATCTATCCCAGCCCTTAGCACAGGGCCTGGCATATAGTAAGTGCTTAATAAATACCATTAAAAGCAAAGTACAGTTTAGTAAGCACTTAAATCCCAATTAAAAAAAAATGAGCAAGGTTCAGGGGTGTGTTTTTTTCAGTCTCTTGTTCTGACTGACCAAAACCTTAGACAAATTATTTTGTGTCTTAATTTGCCAATTTTGAAACAAATTGATAATTCTTGATGGCCAGTGGTGTACTGAGAGAGTCAAAAAGTACCTGCATGGGTTTTTTAGAAAGCATTACTAATTTATTATACTATTTCACTAAAGCATTTTTCAGAATGTACATATTTTCACAAGCTCCTTTAAAATGGCGTCTGCTTACACAACTAATATATTTGTAGTTAGTCATTTTGGGATTTGAATATAAAGTTATGTAGTCTTTAAAATGTACATTAAAATTTCTTACTCATCAAATGCAAATTATTTTTTACCCATTTTCAACTTCATCTTCTTTTCTTACTCAGAGATTTATAATCCTTGGTTTTTTTACTAAAAAGAAGCAGGGAAGCAGCTTCATTTGATGGGAACTCCCCTCTATTGTACTTCCCAGGCCCCTGCTCTTTTTCATTATGAAACCAGGTAGCACCTTAGAAGTCGGTGTTGGAGAACCCATGTCTGACCTACGATAATTAACTTTCACTTTACACAAATTAAAATATGCCAAGTGCTGTGAAATGTCGTTTGTGGGAAAAATTGGCCAGACTGATGATGTGGTAGAAGCTTCACTCAGGAGAAGCGTTAGCTGCATCTAGAGTTTCATCTCAGCCCTGGGAGGATTTCATTCATGTTTTTTTCTGTTAGATCTTCGAATTTTGCCCGGAGACCCAGACTTCAAAAGACTTTTGAAAGAACCAATCAGATGTGGATAAATCAGGATTTATATTTTTAGTAAGCAGAGTGCAGGGTCTCTCTGACTATGAAAGGTTTTAAAATTGGGCATTTTTGCTATTTCAGAAGTGTCAACTTGTCAGAAACTAAAAGCTACTCTAATCTTCCTGTGTCTGCTAAGGCAAATGAGTTTCATAGCATTCACCTAACAAGTAACCAAAATGTTTGAATTCGTCTTCCAGAATTCTGAAGTGGGGTGGGGGGCATATTTCCCTCATCTTAAAATCAAGAGTGCAGCCAACGAAGTGCTTTGTCTTCAGGGGAACGGCCTTCCTGGGACCTAAATTCAATTGAAAGCAAAGGTTGCTGAACTGTATTCCATTTTTGGCCAATGAAGCATACCCCTTTGGGTTCTCAAGAAGACGCTTATCAAACGTCTTTTGGACATTGGAAAAATTGAAATAAATACCATTTCCATTCATTTATTTTACGTACTTCTAAGCATATGGCACTGTACACTGCATGGGGATTATATGAATTTAAAAAGACACGATTTCTGCCTTTACAAATCTTATATTGTTATCCAGACCATAGATATGCACACAGACATTCTGGGTTGCGAGCTAGCCATTGAACTGTACTTCACTCTTGACTCTCCCACCTCCGGCCCTCGTCCACGCTGTTCTCCTGACCTGGAACCTCCTCCCCTTTCCAAATCTGACAGATCAAAGTTTTCCCCAAGTACAGAGTGTTTCTAAAATCCCACTTCCTCCAACAATCCATCAATGGTATTTATTGAGCACTTACGCTGTGCAGAGCATTGTGCTAAGCACTTAATAATAATTGTGGCATTTGTTATTAAGCAACTACTATTTGCCAGGCACTGTACTAACTGTTGGGGTAGATACAATCTGATCGGGTTGGACACAGTCCCCGTCTCACTTAGGGCTCACAGCCTTAGTCTCCATTTTACAAATGAGATAACTGAGGCAAAGTAGTTAAGTGATTTGCCCAAGGTCATACAGTAGACAAGTGGCAGAGTCAGGATTAGAACTCAGGTCTTTCTGATTCCCTGGCCTGTCCTCTAGACTGTAAACTCATTGTGGGCAGGGAATGTTCCTGTTTATTGTTATATTGTACTCTCCCAAGTGCTGGGTACAGTGCTCTGCACACAGTAAGCACTCAATAAATGTGATTGAATGAATACTGTATCCACTAGGCCATGCTGCTTCTGGGAGAGTACAATACAATCAATTTGGTAAACACTATTCCTGACTTCTAGGAGCTTACAGTCTAGTATGAAGTCTTCCCAAATTCCCATCTACCAACTTATATCAGCCTAGCAGCCACCTCTAGCAGTGATGTATCTGTTTTTGTCTCTCCTTTTCATTTGTGGATAAAGGTACAATCAGTTATTCATTTTGATTATTCCATTTGTAAATATTTTTACATCTGTTTCCCCCATTAGAAGGTAAGCTCATTGAGGGGCAGGGAAGGTGTCTCCCACTTCTGTTGTGCTTTCCCAAGTGCTTAGTTACTCCCAGTAATACCCACAATGAGCACTCAATAGGTACCATTATGACTGCTATAGAGTAACACATATATGACCAAAATAAAACTAAGCCAACAAGTCCTCTCCATAGGCTCAAGTTACTACTTCATGCTAAATGCAGAAATCACAGTGGATTGAAGAGCTTAAAAAGGAAACTTGATGACCTTTTAGTTAATATCCTTCTCTAGACTGTAAGGTCGTTGTGTCTACGAACTCTTTGGTACTGTACTCTCTCAAGTGTTACATACAGTACAGTGCTCTCCACAGAGTAAGTTCTCAACTCAATAAATACCACTGAGTGATTCATTCAAATTTATTGAGCAGTTACTGTGTGCAGAGCACTGTACTAAGTGCTAGGGAGAGCACAATACAGCAATAAGCAGACACATTCCCTGCCCATAATGACCTTTCAGTCTAGGGGATTGATTGTATATATGTATATCACCTGTATATATGTTTGTACATATTTATTACTCTTTATTTATTTATTTTACTTGTACATATCTATTCTATTTAGGCCTTCCCAGACTGAGCCCCTTCCTTCTTCTCCCCCTCGTCCCCCTCTCCACCCCCCCATCTTACCTCCTTCCATTCCCCACAGCACCTGTATATATGTATATATGTTTGTACAGATTTATTACTCTATTTATTTATTTTACTTGTACATATCTATTCTATTTATTTTATTTTGTTAGTATGTTTGGTTTTGTTCTCTGTCTCCCCCTTTTAGAATGTGAGCCCACTGTTGGGTAGGGACTGTCTCTATATGTTGCCAACTTGTACTTCCCAAGCGCTTAGTACAGTGCTCTGCACACAGTAAGTGCTCAATAAATAGGATTGATTGATTGATTGATTGATATAAATTTACTATTTGCTACAGCTTTTGCATAGAGATCAAATTTTTCCTTGTATCCAGATAATTCAAATTTTAGCAACTTTTTAATTTTTCAAATGTATATGCTAATGATCAACCCCACCTTTAGGCAAGAAAGTGTTTTGAGGTTTTCTAAAGATGAGGAATTTTGTACAAATAAGCCCTTTGGGCATTTTTTTTTTCTCAATACTGGGTTTCTGGCAAATGTCTGCCTGAACTACAAGTGGGCTGCATCTGTCTCATCTTGCAAAAGGAAGGTGGTCTGATTTGTGAATCCCACTGCAAGATCTGGGCCACTCATAGATCCAGGTCCCCATAAAGCTCAAAAATCCAGATACGCATTGCTGCCTCCCATACCTGTGGAAAGAGGTTTTCCTCACCACGAAGAAAATTCCTGTGCTATGCCAAAAATCTCTGACCCTCCAGGGTGAATAATTAAAAACCGAGTTCATTGCCCAGAAAACATTAAAGGGGTGAGAGTGGTTCATTTCTACTCTCAGGTAAACCTGGTAGCTCTGGCTTCAGGTACTGAGGGGTTTTTTGTGACTGATTCTGGGAGATTCATCTCATGTGGATGCTTTCTGATGCACACATGTTCAAGTGATCACACAGAGATGGACAGCATCTGTTGCTTACTCTTGCCAGAAATATGAAAGGCGCTTGCTTAAAGTACAACCAGACAATCAAAAGGCTGTCATTTCCATGGAAAAAGAATGACCCCCCCCCCACCACCACCACCAAGAGGGCCAGCAGTCCTTAGTCAGCCTGGCCTGAGATAAAATGACTTGGCTATGGTTGAGCACGCAGATCCTCCTTGGTCCTTGGCTCTGGGGGTGACAATATTATAGCAGCGTGGCTCAGTGGAAAGAGAACAGGCTTTGGAGTCAGAGGTCATGGGTTCAAATCCTGACCACTAATCATCAGCTGTGTGACTTTGGGCAAGTCACAACTTCTCTGTACCTCAGTTCCCTCATCTGTAAAATGGGGATTAAGACTGTGAGCCCTACTTGGGACAACCTAGTCACCTTGTATCCCCCCAGCACTTAGAACAGTGCTTTGCACATAGTAAGCGCTTAACAAATGCCATCATTATTATTATTATTATTGTGAGCCCCTTCACCCTTTCTTCAGAATGCACTTGAGTACTCTTTCCTAGTTCCTGCCATTCTGCAAGTAGCATTTATGTTCACTTCCTTAAACTCTGTTGCTTCCCTTACCTGTTGCTAATTCTAATGTCTTTCTCCCCATGTGATCCTGCAAGCTCCTTGAGGGCAGGGAACTGGGCTACCGACTCTATTGTTCTCTTTCAAGCCCTTAGTGAGGTGCCTTGCACAAAGCAAGCAATCAATAAATACTACTGAAGGGCTAACTGCAAGGAGACCCTGCTAAACCATAGCCAGGCTCTGTTCTCCCAACCTCAGGCAAGCAACTATGAGCTAGAATCTCCAATAATAAGAACTACGAGTTTATATAGTACTTAGTACAGTGTTCACACAGTAAGTGCTCAATAAATACCATTGGTTGATGCACACTTTCTTCCTTACA
Organism: Tachyglossus aculeatus; assembly: GCF_015852505.1. Lineage (NCBI taxonomy): Eukaryota > Metazoa > Chordata > Mammalia > Monotremata > Tachyglossidae > Tachyglossus > Tachyglossus aculeatus. Next base: position 49,544,262 of record NC_052082.1, read on the forward strand.
GCTCAAAGCACACTTACATTTTTATCTCATTCATTTTCCTAGCACCCTTTTAAGGTAGGGAGGGGAAGGGATTTTTATAATTTGCTCATTTTACTTGAGAAGTTGAAATACAAAGAAGTTAACTGGCTTTTCCAGTGTGGGCCAGTTAGTGGAGTGAGAACTAAAAGTGAGAATTAAGCACTTAGTACAGTGCTCTGCACACAGTAAGAGCTCAGTAAATACGATTGAATGAATGAACTAGATCCGGGGTCTCTTGCCCAGTGTAGTGGGTTGCCTTGCATTCCCCTGATCTGAAGAACCTTTCTTTTTTTTTTTTTTTTGGTACTTGTTAAGTGCTACTCCGTGCCAGGCACTGTACTAAGCACTAGAATAGATATAAGCTAATCAAGTTGGACACAGTCCCTGTCCCACAAAGGGATCACAGTCTTAATCCCCATTTTATAGATAGGGTAACTGAGGAACAGAGAAATGAAGTGACTGGCCCAAGGTCACTCAACAGACAAGTGGCAGAGCTGGGATTAGAACCCAGGTCCTCTGATGCCCAGGTCTGTGCTCTTTCCATTACGCCACACTGTTTCTCTGGCCAATATACTTTATCCAATGCAAAAGGATTATGCTCCATTTCAGACTTGTATTAATAATAATAAAATTAATAATTATTATTATGGTATTTGCTAAGTGCTTACTATGTGCCAAGCACTGTTCTAATCACTAGGGTAGATACAGGGTAATCAGGTTGTCCCACATTAGGCTCAGAGTCTTAACCCCCATTTTACAGATGAGGTAACTGAGGCACAGAGAAGTTAAGTGGCTTGCCCAATGTCACATAGCCGACAAGTGGCAGTTTCGGGATTAGAACCCAAATCCTCTGACTCCCAAGCCCTTGCTCTCTCCACTAAGAATGCTCTATGAATTAAATATCCCAGAATACTGGAGGTCATCATTATGAAGGGAAAGAAAATGCAGTTTCCTTTAAATTCCATCTGAAAAAAATATACAATTTGTGAAAAATACATGCCAAGTTAGCATCTATGTAGCAATTTCAGCGAGTTAAAAGAGATAGTCCCAGGGACTACATTTCCCAGTATGCAAGGCACTCAGGGGCTTAAAGGAAGAGATCCAGCGGACGCATTGCATGCCGGAATCTGTGGTCATCACAAGATACCTCTCTGGGATAAAAAATGAGGTGGCAGCAATGTGTTCCATTTGATGCAAATTACACTCCAAAGTGAGTCCTCAGGCCCTGGGCAAAATGCCAATGTCTTTCCCACATCCTCCCCCTCCCATCCGACATCTCCAGTTGGTGTTACCAATCAGGACAGCCCTTGGCAGCATGTGCCACAACACGGGTGTCAGTTGAATGAAAGACAACATATTTCCTTAAAGGGAAACTTTCACACCGGGTACAACTTGAGGAAGGTGAAGAATGATGAGACTTCATTAGCATTTTCCATTTTTCTCTGCAGCTGTTGGCAAGATTTTCAGCTGGATGAAACAGATTCATCCTTTCAGACCAGCCTCTTCCAATCATTCTACATTTCGGTAGGATTTTTCAACCTAAGCATAATATAAACAATATATGTGTGTATATTGTATATGTGTAAATGTATGGAGTGCAGACATAAAGGCCTCCCTGAGCCTCAGCTTCATCATCTGTAACGTATCAGGATCAGTTCTTGCCCTCTCAGGCATGTGTTGTGGATTCAATAGATTACATTTGTAATGCCTCTGAGTCTCTTGGTAAAGGATTCACCGTAAATATACAATATGTGGTTTTTAAATGAATGCCATATATTTGAAAGTACACATTGCAACACCACTCAACAATCCAAGAGAGGAGATGAAGAAGAATATTTAATTTACTGAAGCTGCAGTGGGATTTAGAAGGCTAACTTTGAGCCAGGACACCCACTTTTGCAAACAATATTCTGCTATTGAACAATAAGGATGTTGCCTCTGACACTTTCACCAGGAGGAAATTGTGAATTAGCAGTATAAAGAGCCCATCTGATTCATCTTATGGCCAGACAGCCAGCAGGACAGGATTGATTGAGCACCGACTCCAGGAAAAGACCTGTAATTAGCACTGCACAGCCTTGCCAAGGAAGAAGACAACCTAGTCTCAATGAACTTGCAGTGTAGCCTCAGCAGGAGCAGCAATGGCAGCATACATTATTAATGATAATAATTGTGATATTATTAAAGCCCTTACTATGTGCCAAGCATTGTACTAAGCGCTAGGGTAGACACAAGATCAGTAGGTTGTGAGCACATGGGGATCACAGACTCAGTTGGAGGAAGAATGTTTTGCCGATGAGGGAACTGGGGCCCAGAGAAGTGGAGTGACTTGCTCACAGCCAGGCAGGCAAGCGGTGGAGTCAGGATTAGAACTCAGGTCCTTTGACTCCCAGACCCAAACTATTTCTACTAGACCACACTGCTTCCTCCTACTATGTACACAGCACTGCACTAGGTGCTGGGGGAACATACAAGAGATGTAAAATGCCTTATCCCCACCCTCAAAAAGCTCACGATCTTATTATTCACTCAATAGTACAGTACTAAACGTTTGGGAGAGTACAATAACTTTAATGAACACAATCCCTGCCCTTAATGAGATTATAATCTGCCAGGAAAGACAGGCCCTAAAATAAATTACAGGCAGAAGAAGGAACAGAGTTTCGGGATATAGTCATAAGTGCTACTGGGGGGTGGGGGGGGTGTAGCCAAGGGTTTAGGTGACACAGAAGTGTTGAAGTGGAGGTAGGGAGGGAGGAAAATTGATTGCAGAGGTTAAAGATTAATCAGGAAGACCTTCTCAAGGAGATATGATTTCAGAGAACTTTGAGGATGGGGAGAGCAGCGGTCTCCCAGGTGTAAAGGGAAAGGTAGGTTCAGGCGGGAGGCTCGGAATGAGCAAGAGGTTGGCAGTGAGAGAGGTAAGAATGATACTGTCTAATGTCTAATAGGGGAGTGAGCACAAACGCAAAAGCAAAGATACAATTGAACCTAAACCCAAAGGACAGAACATAACACCCCAGAAGCCAACGATAACCTCTATTTACAGTGACCTATGTCCTAAGGGATTATTGGACTGACTGGATTGTACTGAGCTAGGTGGGGTGAATCTAAGGAGATATCACAAAGGTGGGTTTTTGCAGGGTTTTGGATGGCATTGTTATGGTTTGGCAGTAGGGAGGTGGCAAAGGCATTCAGAGTGGGAGGACCCGAATGCGCAATGACTTGAGCAGGCAAGTTAGACTGGAGTGAAGATTAGCTGCAGGGGTATAGGAAGAGACAAGTAAGAAATGGAGGGCCAGAGAGGGTCGCATAGTGTGTGAGGGGCAGATCAGGGAATAAAGCAGGTTTACCTGAGACAAGTTCTCCTCTTCATATCCTTCTCAGCATTCAGGAACTGCTTGGCCACAGTAACCTGTGATACTGTCCACTGCTCTCAAAACTTGAAGCAGGAGCAGGGTGGAGTTGGTATTTTTCACTGAGCTACTTTCATCCTGCTGGCCAGCCTATCGGAATGCACGGGACCCATGGGACCTGGGTTCTGTCGTCACTTCTAGATGCCACGATGATATGGAAGGCATTATGGTATCTGAACGTTGGCCCCTCCGGTGCAGTCTGGTGAAACTTCTGTCATTAGCATCAATACAGTGAGACCTGGGCTGAGGAGAGAACAAAGGAAAACCCACCCCAAGAGGTAATGATAATAATTGCGGTATTTGTTAAGCGCTTACTATGTGCCAGGCACTGTTCTAAGTATAGGGGTAGATATAAGATAATCGGGTTGGACACAGTCCATCCCGCAATAGGGCTCACAGTCTTAATCCCATTTTACAGATGAGGGAACTGAGGCACAGAGAAGTGAAATGACTTAAAAAGATCATAGAGCAGACAAGTAGCGGAGCCAGGATTGGAACCCAGGTCCTTCTAACTTCCAGGCCCGTGTTCTATCTTCTAGGCCACACTGGTCATTCCTAAGCCTCCTTGCAGCCTAGCTACAAAGGCTTTTCACCTGGGAAATGTCTTCACTGGCTACTTCCATGTGGAATACAAAAAGAAGCCTGAAAAGAACTGAAAGAACAGCATCAAATTGCTATGGCAACGAGATTTTTGCAAATAAATGCATCAGCAAATGAGAAGCTTAGATTCAGAAATCCAGTAAACATTTCTCAGTCACACTCACAATATTTCCATTTTCCAGATAACTCATCTAACCCTCTTTCTGCCTCCTCATCTCTCCGTTACTGACCTCTTCTTCCCATCATGAAGCAAAGGGAGAAGCTTCTCTGTGCCTCAGTTACATCGTCTGTAAAATGGGGATTAAGACTGCATGTCCTATGTGGGACATAGAATGTGTCCATCTTGATTAGCTTATAGCTACACCAACGCTTTGCACAGTGCCTGGAACATAGTAGGTGTTTAACAAATACTATTTTAAAAAAAGGTCCTCTTGTATCCTACCTGTCCAACAGATCTGATATTTTCTCTAGCTAGAAAAGCTGCCCGCCAGAGAGCCACTTGACTGCCTTTTGGCTTAAGACTTTCTCAGGGCATAGGGAAGACTAAGCTGAGAGCCAAAATGCAAATCCAAAAAAAGTCCAAAGCCCCCATTAGACCCAACAAGGTCCAGGATTGCTTCAGAATAGGGGCTAATTTTTACCACACAATCTTTCCCCTCAGAGAGAAGCAGGGTGGATTAGTGGAAAGAGCAGGTACTAGGGAGTCAGAGGCCCTGATTGGGCACATGCTTGAGACCAGAGATGGCCTAGGACCACTGGATCTTCAGGGGCTTCTCCTGAAGGATAGGATCCCCAAGGTAGCCCTGGGCAGAAGCTGTGCTGATCCAAACCAAAGGGTTTTGGGTAGAATTAGCCCTTCTGTGGAAAGGCAGAGAACCAAACAGGCTGAAGGATGTTTAGCTCACTGCTTTCAACTCCCTGGAGGGCAACCAGTTTGTTAGAGTCAGCAGACATGAAATAGCAATTTCCCCAAAGCTAAATCTGTGTTTGTGTTGCATCTATCCCTTTTCTCACTGAAATAGGAAATGTCCCTGGAGAGTTATCGTGAATTTCTGTCCCTAGTAGGTGCCCATGGGTCTCATGGAAGGCAGAATTCTAGCAGGACTCAAGGCCTTGAGGTTCACTGGGTGCAATACAAGGGGCTAAGAGCTCAGCAAAGTCCTCCAGAATCATGAGACATATTCCCTGCCCTCAAGAAGCTTACACACTGATGACCTAGCCAACCAACTTGTGTCCCAACAGTGACTTGCCGCACCACTTAATTTCTTTGCCTTTTCTTCCCCTTGTCTGTACAAGACCCAAGCTCCTCTGGCTCACATGATTGTGGTGAGCCTTGAATCATTTACATTTGTAAAGGTCATGGAGGTCCAGGAATGAAAAGAGCTACAGAAGAACCAATATTAGCACATTAGCATATCCACCTCAATTCCAAGGGGAGCCTTTGGGGGAGGCAGAGGAAGGTGAAGCCAAGGAGCACATGTCTTGGGGAAACTGGACTCCCTACTCCCCTCCCCCCCACCCCAACCACTTGCAAAGTTCAGTCCTGCTTTAGTAAAAGGGGCTGGGGGCAGGGAAGGGGGGAAGGGGAGAGAGGACCAATTTCCATTTCCTAGGCAACTTGCAACCTTATGTTCACTTTAGGATGGGCCCAGGCTCAGTCTTAGGGCAATGAGTCTTGGAATACAGCTTGGCCTAGTGGAACCCAGGGCACCTGGGTTCTAATGCCTGCCATGTGACCTTGGGCAAGTAAATTAATTTACCTGTGCCTTGTTCAGGAAACAAAACTGAAGCCTAGGGACGTAAAGTGACTTGTCCAAGATCACACAACTCTCCTGGTGCCCAAATGTGAGCTGTTTCCCCACTAGGCCATACAAAGACTTGCCCAAGTCTCGTCCTGCACCCACAGGCCTGGACTGGAATCTAAACAGCTTCTGGGGGAGGTGGTCTAGGCAGGTGGCCTAGGGGAGGTACTGTTTGGCAGATCATCTTTGCTCTACCACATTTAGTGTTTCCATGGACACTGGTAGCCCAGCTTCTGGAACGCCCCTGGCTCCTGAAGAAATGCTAAACCAGGCTGCAGGCTGGAAAGGCCAGGAGACTGACGACAGTGATGATACACGATGATGTTTCAGGCCCAACTTCCTCCAGTCCTCATAAGGACGTGGCCGAATGGTAAACTGGAGAGGGCGTCTAGATAGTCAGGGCTTGGCAGAGACACCTGGATTTATGGCAAAGAAAGGCCGGGGGGTTAGGAAAAATCACTTATCTTCCAAATCAGGCAGCCACCATCGGAGGAGAGAAACCTGGCAGCCCTTGGGATTGCAGCAGCAGAAAGGTCCAGGTTAGAGGGGTGGATGTTCTGTGATGCCTGAGGCCACATCTGGGTCTTTGTGTGCCTCTGTCATCCGCCCCACCTCGCCCCTGCCTCCAATTCCCTCTAACCACCTGCTGCCTAGCTCAGCTAGGCTGGGAGTAGCTGGGGTGTGGAGAAGGACTGTGCTGAGTGCCACCAGAGACCTGTGAAGTATGCTTCCCACTTTCGAAGCTGTAGAGCTCTGGGGAGTGCCGACACCTGGGTTTGAATTGGGCATCCGGATGTACTGGATCCTATGGCCTACGACATTGGTAGAGAAGCAGTGTGGCCTAGTGGGAAGAGTTCAGGACTGGACTTGAGGAGATCTGGGTTCTGATTCCGCCTATGCCACTTGCCTGCTGTGTGACTTTGGGCAAATCACTCAGCTCCTCGATCCCTCAATTTCCTCAGTAGTAAAATGGGTATTAAATACCTGTTCTCCAGCCTCCTTAGTCTGTGAGCTCCTTATAATAATAATAATAATGGCATCTATTAAGCACTTACTATGTGCAAAGCACTGTTCTAAGTGCTGGATGAAAGGTACTGTGTCTGATCTGATTGCATAGTATCTACCACAGTGCTGGGCACAGGGTAGACACTTGAAAAATACTACTGTTAGTCTACTCTGTATAAATATACCTGAATTATAAGCAGCACTGAAATTAAACCCAAAGATTTGCTATTTTCTTTTATGGTATTTGTTAAGTGTTTACTATGTGTCCAAGCACTGTTCTATGTCCTGGAGTAGATATGAGTTAATCAGATTGGTCACAGTCCCTGACCCTATGAAGCCCACAGCCTAAGAGTGAGAACAGGTATTCAATCCCCGTTTTAGAGTTGGGGAAACTGAGGCACAGAGAAGTGAAGCGACTTGCCTAAGGTCACACAGCAGACAAGTGGCAGGCTGGCATTAAAACTCAGGTCCTCTGACACCCAGGCCTATGCTCTTTCCACTAAACCATGCTACTTCTCATTGTTATTATCCATTGTCCTAATGGATAATAAGTGCAGGGGAGAGGTGTCAATTGCCAATCAATCAATGGTTATTTATTGAGCACTTTCTGTGTGCAGAGCACTGTACTAAGCACTTGGGGGAGTACAATACCACAGAGTTGGTAGGCATGTTCTCTACCTGCAAAATGCTCACAGTCTAGAGAGAGAGGGTGGCAGACATTACTCCCAGTTTTAGACTGTGAGCCCACTGTTGGGTAGGGACTGTCTCTATATGTTGCCAACTTGTACTTCCCAAGCGCTTAGTACAGTGCTCTGCACACAGTAAGCGCTCAATAAATACGATTGATGATGATGATAAAGAAATAATTTAGAGATATGGACATAAGTGCTGTGGGGCTGAGGGTGGGTACAAGGAGCAAGACTCAGAGAAGGTCTCAAATTTGTCAGCACATAATAATAATAATTATGATACTCGTTAAGCGCTTACTATGTGCCAAACACTGTTCTAAGCACCGGGGTAGATACAAGGTAGTCAGGTTGGACACAGTCCCTGTCCCAAATATGGCTCATATTCTTGATCCCCATTTTACAGATGAGGTAACTGAGGCCCAGAGAAGTGAAGTAACTTGCCCAAGGTCACACAGCAGACGTGTGGTAGAGCTGGGATTAGAACCTATGACCTTTTGACTCCCAGGTGTGTGCTTTATCCTCTAAACCACGCTGCTTCTCCCCTGTGCAGGTTCTGGAGAGACCAGGGGCAGATTTAGCTGCACATTGATGAAGCAGACCAGAAGGGTGGGTCAGATGGAGGTGGAAACCACCTGGGAGCCATTAGTTGGTGGGCAGAGAGCTGCAAAGTTAGTGTCATCACTGCATTGGATTTGGACTTCAAAGCAGCGTATGACTCAAAAGTCACAAATTGATCATCCTTGGCCTAAATCAAGCAGTGTGACCTAGTGGAAAGAGCATGGGCCTGGGAATAATAGGACCTGGTCCTAATCCTGGCTCCATCACTTATCTGCTGAGTGACCTTGGGCAAGGCACTTCACTTCTCTGTGCCTCATAATGGGGATTAGGACTGTGAGTCCTATGTGGCACAGGGAATGTGTCCAATCTGATTAGCTTGTATCTATCACCATATTTAGTACAGTGCCTGTAGCTTATCAAATACCATTTTAGACTGTGAACCCACTGTTGGGTAGGGGCTGTCTCTATATGTTGCCAACTTGTACTTGCCAAGCGCTTAGTACAGTGCTCTGCACACAGTAAGTGCTCAATAAATACGATTGATTAAAAAAAATCACTCAGGAGAGATGTGGGTCTCCCGTCTAGACTTGTGAGCTCCTTGAGACCAGGGATCTCATCTACCGGCTCTATTGTATTATCCTTTCCCAAACACGTAGTACAGTGCTCCTCACACAGTAAGTGTTCAATAAATGCCATTGATTGACAGTCTATTTTATGGAGACTTCTTCTTCTTATGGACTATTGAGACTCTTATGGACTCCTTGAGACCAGGGATCTCATCTGCCTGCTCTATTGTATTATCCTCTCCCAAACGCATAGTACAGTGCTCCTCACACAGTAAGTGTTCAATAAATGCGACTGATTGACAGTCTATTTTATGGAGATTTCTTCTTCTTATCGACTCTTCTTCTATAGAGAAGCAGCATGCCTCAGTGGAAAGAGCACAGGCTTTGGAGTAAGAGTTTGTGGGTTCAAATTCCGGCTGCACCAATTGTCAGCTGTGTGACTTTGGGCAAGTCATATAACTTCTCTGTACCTCAGTTACCTCATCTGTAAAATGGGGATGAAGACTGTGAGCCCCCCGTGGGACAACCTGATCATCTTGTAACCTCCCCAGCGCTTAGAACAGTGCTTTGCACATAGTAAGTGCTTAATAAATGCCATTATTATTATTATTATTATTTTTAAAGCTCTCCAGGCATTTCACACCTGCCCTGGGAAGTTCACCTATCCAGAAAGTCAAGAACTTCTTTCAAACCTGTGGGAGGCTCTTCTCCATTTCCAGGAAAGCAGATCAAGGAAATGGGTTTACAATGCAATGGGAAGGATTTAAATTAGAAATTTAAAATAATCAGTTCCTATGTCTGGAGCCAAAGGAGGGTGTGCTAGCCCCTCTCCTGGAGGCCTTTAAGAACCAATCAGTATTTTTTGAGCACCTACTATGTGCAGAGCACTGTCCTAAGCACTTGGGAGAGTACAGAAAAATGAGAAGTGATCCCTGCCCTCAAGGAATTGACATTCTTCCTCCTTCTGAGATAACCGAAGGAGGCTCTTCCTTGGTAGAGAGGAGGAAGCCAAGTTATGCAGATTGTGTTTCGGAAGAAGTCTCTCAGGACAATGTCTGGGTGTAGACTGCAAAACAGGATCTGTGTGAATGAGGATACTTTCTTGAATTTAAATTAGTGTCTCATTTTCCTTTAGATGACTTGCCAGAGGGAGAGGACAATGCAATGGGCTTTTGGGTAACATATGAGCTGTTCTATGCCTCATCACCACCCTGGCTGATCATACATAGTCCTAGAAATGGTATTTATTGAGCACCGACTAGTAATAGTAATAATAAATTTATTATTATTTAATCCCCATTTGCAAAATGGGGATTGAATGTCTGTTCTCCCTCCCTCTATGATTGTGAGCCCCAAGTAGGTTGGGGTCTGATCTGATCTCCCCCAGCGCTTAATACAGTGCTTGGTACCTAGCAAGTGCTTAACAAATTGCAAATTAGTATTAGGATTATTACCTATTGAGTTTAACCCAATGTGTTAAGCACTTGGGAAAGTTAGCTGAATTTATTAGGATTAATCAATCTCTCAATTGTATATATTGAGTGCTTACGGTGTCCAGAGGATTGTACTAAGTGCTTGAGAGAGTACAATACAACAGAGTTGGAGGCATAGTCTCTCTCCACAATGAGCTTACAGTCTAGAAGAGGAGATAGACGTTTGTGAATTCATTCACTCATTCTATCACATTGATTGAGCGCTTACTGTGTGCAAAGCACTGTACTAAGTGCTTGTGAGAGTACAGTATAACAATAAACTGACACATTCCCTGCCCATAAGGAGTTTAATATAAATGAAACAAATTACAGCTAGGAAATAAGTGCTGTGGGATTGAGGGAGGGGTAAATAAAGGGAGCAAATCCATATGCAAAGGAGAACGAAAACAGGGAAGCCTCAGGAGAACAAAGGGATGAGGATCCAGAGAGGGTGTAAACCTGATTTACAGGACAAATCTGCATCTCTTCAGGATCTCTTGGTCACAAGCTCCAGCTCTCCTGGAGATTCACTCAAATTCCCCTTCCAAAGGCACAGTAATGGTATGTGTTCGTTTGTGTCAAGTGCCGAAGTAGGTACAAGATAATCATATTGAATACAATCCCTGTCCCATGGTCTTCAAGGGATGGCAAACTGATATTTTAAACCCATTTTGTAGATGGGAAGCCCTGAGGCAGGGCTGTCCGGATTTCACCTTCCTCCAGGGTCGAAAGTCCCATCCCTGAGCCTTGTCTCTGGAAATAAGCTATGCTCTCAACCAGTTCCATTTGAAAGAGGGGTAGACCCAGCCCCTTGGGCTAGGTCCAATTGTAGGTCCCAATGTTCGAATTACCATTCAAAAGGGTATTTATGGGGAAGGGGGTTGGGGCAAGGGCTGGCCCAGATCACTACTTTCCTAGACAAAATCCCCTACTCACTTTACAGAATCCGCTTCACCACAAGGGACACATTGGGTCTACCATCAGCTCCTGCCTTTGCCTTTCAAATTGTGAGGCCCCTGTGGGCAGGAAGCCTTCCCTGAATCCTTCTCTTCTAATACTGACTCAGCCACCCATTTGCTGTGTGACCTCAGGCAAGTCACTTGGCTTCTCTGGGCCTCAGGTGCCTCATCTGTAAATAGGGGATTAAATCCTACCTAGGCTGTGAGTCCCATGTGGGAGAGGAACTGTGTCAAACTGATTAACTTGTAGCTACCCCGGCTCTTAGTACAATGCTTGGCACATAGTAAGTGCTCAACAATTACCATAATAATACTTCTTACCTTTCTGCCGTACTTAGTTCAGGGCTCAGTAAGTGGGCTGTGGATAATAACGATACAGAAAGCAAATCTTTGGGTTAAATTTCAGAGCTATTAATAACTCAAATATGTTTATACAGATCAGATCATTTACTCTGTGCCAAGCACTGTGGGTGATACCATGCAATCCAAACAGACATGGTGCCTTCAACAAGGGGTTCACAGTCTAAGGTGGAGGGAGAACAGGTATTTCATTCCCATTTTACAGATGAGGAACCTGAGGTACAGGGCAGATAAATGATTTGCCCAAGGTCACACAGCAGGCAAGTGGCAGTCAGGTCTCCTCACTCTCGGCCCTGTGCTCTTTCCACCAAGTCATACTGCTTCTCTACCCTCCTTCAAGCCATATTAATCTAGTGCACCCGGATGCCCAGTCCAAACGCGGATGTCCCTACTCTCCAACATCCCAAACTTAGACTCCCAAGCCAGATGGGGATCTCAAACCTTTTGCCATCTGACAGAATTGCATCTAAATCACGTTCGCCTATCCCCCTTTAGATCATCAGAGTAGATCCCACAACTTACCAGGGATACTTGTCCAGGAAACACCAAGTCTCCTGTCTCTCCCCACTCCAGTCTTTACTTTAGTCTATTTCTCAGTTGATTTTTCTAAAATAATGATCAGCCCATGTCTCCCCACTCAAGAACCTCCAGTGGTTGCCCATCCACCTCCGCATCACACAGAAACTCTTCATCATCAGCTTTAAAGCACTCAATCAGTTCACCCCCTCCTATCTTATCACACTGACTTCCTACTTCAACCCAGCCTGCATGCTTTTTGTAAAAAAAAAATGGTATTTTTTAAGTGCTTAGTATGTGCCACGTGCTGTTCTAAGTGCTGGGGTAGATAATAATAATGTTGGTATTTGTTAAGCACTTACTATGTGCAATGCACTGTTCTAAGTGCTGGGGGGGATACAAGGTAATCAAGGTTGTCCCCCATGGGGCTCACAGTCTTAATCCCCATTTTACAGATGAGGGAACTGAGGCCCAGAGAAGGTAAGTGACTTGCCCAAAGTCACACAGCTGACAAGTGGTGGAGCTGACATTAGAACCCATGACCTCTGACTCTCAAGCCCATGCTCTTTCCGCTGAGCCATGCTGGTGCACCATACATGCTTCATAAATGCCCCTGATTAAGAGGCCACAAGGATATTTGCATTTGCTTCTCTTGTAATTTGAAAATGCATATTCCTTCTCCTCGCAACTCTCATTGATGCAGATGCTTCACCCATGCAGTGCAAGCAAAGAGAGGAGGAAGACACTCACGCCATGGCAAAGTGAGCATTCATGTCTCCCCCTTCTAGACTGTGAGCCCGTTGTTGGGTAGGGACCGTCTCTATATGTTGCCGACTTGACTTGTACTTCCCAAGCGTTTAGTACAGTGCTCATTCATTCATGCATCCATTCATTCAAAAGAATGTACTGAGTGCCAACTCTAGGCAGAACTCTGAACTCTACTAAGTGCCTGGAAGATTACATTCCAAGTAGAAGGCTTCAAGGAGTTTACCATCTACTGGGGGAAGACAGGAGGACATAGCCTCTGGACTGTAAGGTTGTCTTCTAGACTGTAAACTCATCAGAGGCAGGGAAGGTGTCTGCGAACTCCATTGTACTGTACACTCCCAAGTGCTTAGTACAATGCTGTGCACATAGTTAGCTTTCAATAAATACCATTGATTGATTGATTGATTACAAATCATAGGGCAGGAGGAAAAAGCATAGATATAACTGGAAAACTGAATGAATAAAGTGCCATAGCACAATGACTCAGCAGACCGTTGCCTTGGTAGCCGCTGCAGTCTTCACCAGACACACTAGCCAGTTATTTTTTGGGATTTCCGCTGGGCCTGCCCACTATGCAGAATTATCTAAGTGGTTCTTCCGTCCGAAACCTTCACCACTGATGGCCCAGCCCCAGCAAGCCCAACTGGAGCAAGAACCCAGGTCTCCCGATTCCCAGAATGCTGCTCTTTCCACTAGTCAGAAGATTGAGAACCTGTTCAGAAGAGTTGATTATAGTGCTAGTGGCTTGTGCAGGGCTCATCCCTGCAGCATTGTTTCTTTCTGGGCTTGGCTTCACTGACTCTGTCCTCTCCTGGTTCTCCTCTTATCTCTCTGGCCATTCATCCTCAGTCTCCTTCATGGGTTCTTCCTCTGCCTCCACCCCCTAATTGTAGGAGTCCCTCAAGGTTCAGTTCTGGGACCCTGTCTATGCTCCATCTACACCCACTCCTTTGGAGAACTCATCTGCTCGTGTGGCTTCAACTACCATCTCTTTGCAGATGACTCTCAAATCTACATCTGCATCCCCAATAAATTATTTCCTCCTCCAATTTGCTAAAATTGTGAAGCAGTTTTGCCTAGCGGAAACAGCGGGGAAGTGGGAGTCAAAGGACCTGAGCCCTGATCCCTGCTCCACTGGGTGCTTGCTCTGTGACCTTAGACGAGTCACTTAAATTCTCTGCCCTCAGCTTCCACATCTGTAAAAAGGGGATGAAATACCTGTTCTCTCTCCTTCTTAGAATATATCCCCTATGTGGGGCAGGGACAATGTACAACCTCATTACCTTGTACTTAACCCAGCACTTAGTAAAGTTCTGAGACTCTGTCACCTGCAGCTTGCACTAGTGGCCACTAGAGGGTGCACGACGAAAAGAAGATCCGGTTCCCCAGTAATTAATAATAATAATAATGATAATAATAATAATAATAGCATTTATTTAAAGCTTGCTGTGTGCAAAGCACTATTCTAAGCTCTGGGGAGGTTACAAGGTGATCAGGTTGCCCCACGGGGAGGGCTCACAGTCTTCACCCCCATTTTACAGACGAGGGAACTGAGGCCCAGAGAAGTGAAGTGACTTGCCCAAAATCACACAGCTGGCAATTGGCAGAGCCGGGATTTGAACCCATGACCTCGGGCTCCAAAGCCCGTGCTCTTTCCACTGAGCCACGCTGCTTCCCAAGTGAAGAATTGGCTGCGACAGGAGAACCCCAGGGCAACAAGGGAATTTGAGAGGTTATCTCGGCCATCCCCCTGCCTCAGGAAAGTGCATACGTGAGCTCTGGCACACGTGATTTAGACATATCCTGGATTAGCATGAGAAGCAGCATTTCACAATGGATAGAGCACGGGCCTGAGAGTCAGAAGGTCATGAATTCTATTCCTGCTCTGCCACTTTTCTGCTGTGTGACCTTGGGTAAGTCACTTAACTTCTCTGTGCTTAGGTTCCCTCATCTGTAAAATGGGGATTAAGACTGTGAGCCCTATGCGGAATTTCTCTGGGCCTGTTTCTTCATTTGTGAAATGGGGACAGTAATACTGGTCTCTCTCTACCTCCCAGGGGCTTGAGAAAGCTCTTCGGGAAAATAAAAGCATTCTATCTATTCCAGTTGCACAGGTATAAAGGGAAGCGGGGCCTGATCACTGTTGGGGTTCAAACACTGGGCTCTCTCCGGAGCCTTTCCTTCCTTCTGCTGCCCAGCGGAGAATCAGGCTGCAAGGTTCTGCACTCACGGCCCCTTCCTCATCACCTTCCCCCTGCCACATTCTCCATACCTACAACGCAGCCCCCTCCCCTCTTGGACCCAGAAGTCCAAGAACCTGGAAAGCATCAGCTTTGCCCCAAGTGCCAAGAGATTCAGCATTGATACCTAAGAGCTTTTGGACAACTGTCAAAAGCCTTCATTTTGAGTGACCGAGACTTGTTCCATACAGGCTAACGCTGAGGGAACTCGGTTAGGGTTAAAGTTAGGGTGGAGATGATTTCATATTTGCTGATTGGATATGTCAGTCCAGGAGTGTCTGGTGTTTGCTATTTGATCATTTGACATATATCAGTCCAGGGGTGTTCGGTATTTGCTACTTGATCATCTGATTTAGATGTCTCTGGTGGACAGCCCCTGTCCAAAGAGGGCGCAGAAGGCAGTTCCTCTGGCACCTGAGCCCATGGAGCTGGTCTGGGCTGGTATTGAGGTGAAACCACCCATACTTGCCCATATTTCAAGGCAGAGGAGCCTCAGTGCATGAACTGGGCTACTTGGGCTCCTTCCATGCAGGGACAACTGACTCCCGGGAGAACCAGGAGTTGACTCGGACTCACATCTGAGGAGCATCAGCTCTCATGCTCGACTGCCCCCAGAGTTGCTGAGACTACATCTCCCCTCAGCCCAGGGGACAAAAGAACATGTGCAGTAGCAAAACCCTGACCCCTTCCCCCTCCTGCAGGGGTGGCTCACCGTGGTCTGGTTTGGCAAGCCCGGAGGGCTGAAGCTGGAACCAGGTTGGGTTGGATCAGACCCTATGTTTCTGATGCCCAGATGGTAACAGGAAGAGGGGGTGAGTCGGGGAAAGTGGCCAGTTTGGGGAGGAAATTGATTCTACTGGCTTTTCTGCTGTGATTGGCAGGACACAGTGACCAATCAGCTCCAACCATCACCATTCACATGATCATCAACAGTATTTATTAAGTGCTTCTTCCCGTGCGGAATGCCGTACTAAGCACTTGGGAACCCACGCTAGAGGTATAAACTCAAGCATCGTGGGCTTTTATAGTCCCCATCTGGAAAATCGTGGGGCTGTTTGGGCATGTAACTGTTGTTTGGTTTCCCCTGGGAGGGAAGGGACTGGGGCTCCTTTACATTGCTCTGGTCAAACGTGGCCCACATCACTGCCCCTCTCTGGTCCTCACCTACAAAAAGTCTTGGAATCCCCATCCTGCTAGCCCCATCGGTCCTAGGGAGGCAGGAGGCTCAGACAGAGACTGTAAAAGGGTTCAGAGTCAAGTGAGTGCAGGGAAGGGCTAATCAGAAGGAAGTTAAGCTACTTGTGGAAAGGGGTTGTGTATTCCAACTCTCCCACATGCTTAGTACAGTGCTCTAGCCACAGTCTGCACTCAAAAATTACCACTGATTGATTTGCGTACAAAAGGGTCAGGGAGTGCTCAGTAAATACCACTGATTGATTCACGTACAAAAGGGTCCAGCCCACTGTTGATTTCCAGGGATTACCAAAGGCTCCGTTATCCAAGGGATCTGGTCTGACACTGGTTCTTTGTTCCAGACAACTAACATGCGTAATGTCAGTTACACCAATGTGTTTTTGCTGTAGCTGAACCAAAAAGAATCCCCACTGCACCAGGCTGCCTCTGACCTACCTCCCTCTCCAGAACCCGTCTTTCCCGTCTAACCTCATAACCTGTAATTAGCTGGCAACTCTACTGGGCGCAGTGATGATGGGTTTCAAGGGCTGGTCACCTCTCAACAATCCACAACTCTGGGCCTTGGTGAGCCCACCGCCGACGAAGACGTCCCAAGGGTCTATTGCTAGAGCTCTAAGGACTGCTTTATTCAGCCAGGGATGGAACTTGGATTTATCTCAACTTCGCAGAGAAGGTGCAAAATGAACCAGCCTTCCACAGGGGTGGAGATAATTGAATGAATGGAATGAGCATTCTTGGCCGCTCGCCTAAGCAGGTACCGGACATGAATGAGTGACTCCCGACGCAAAACTTCAGGCCCCGGATGCAACTCATATTAATGAGCTTTCCGGCCACCGAGATCACGTCGGTGGCATGTGTCCGGCTGGTGGGCCCTTTCTGGGCCAAGAGCGTGCCAGATGGTCTTGGCTGGCAGATGTTTTCAGGGTTGTGGTATGTGCCAAGGGCTTTGGCAGGCACTTGCCCGCTATGTGGCTGCACACACACCCTGCCAGGGCCTGGCCTTTGCCAAATGGGCTGGATGCTCTAGCCTGGGGTGCTTGGCTAACGAGCCACAGCCAGTTACTTCCCATAGGTGCAGAGACGGACCCCTCCAAGCCACCCCTCTGGGGCCCCCCGACCGCGGACACAGGTCAAAGGGAGACCAAGGGGAGCCATGGAGGTAGCCGGAGGTCAAGGCAGCATCGGTCCATTCAGTGTGTGGATTGTCAGCTGTTGCCAGTTCCCAGGCCACATGGCATTAGTCCTGCAGGAAAGATTTTCTCCTGGCAGACTTGGCCGGGGAGTGGGGCCGCACCCATCCTATTTTTTAATTCGCCTGTAGATACATTCCAGAAAACAAACCCGCCCCAAGGCGTTTCTCTCTCCCTCTGGCCTCCACCACTGGCACAGATCAAGCCTGTGAGGCTGCAGTGACTGAAGGGAGCTGTGGTGAGCTGCTGACTGGTGGGTGGGGGGAAGGGAATCTGTCCTTCTTGCTGCCTCAACTACCCCCATTTCTGCTGCCTCTTCCAGACTATATGTGGGGCAGCCTAGATCCTCGAATGAGCCAAAAGCCCATGGCCCACTTTGCCCAAGCCAAGCTGGGCCTGGACCAACGCCAGCTTTCCGTTGAGATCAGATCCACCCAGGCCCAATTTCATTTCTGCCGGGAAGATTCCTAAGTGGCTATGGAATGCTAATCACACCCAAGCTCAATAGGCCATCTGATGTGTGTGCCCTTGGGAATTGGGCTTTGCCCATTGGCTGGACTACTGAAGTAGCAATTGCATTTATTAAGCGCTCACCGTGCGCAGAGCACAGTATTAAGCGCCGGGAGCAGATTCCCAGGCGGCAATTAGACATGGTCTGTGTCCCTGGGGGGGCTCACAGTCTAAGAGAACAAGGGTAAAGATACAATCAGGGACTCTAGCCAGCTGTACAACATATAGAGCAAAATTGCAAGAATTTTGTTTCAAGATATTAGAGGAGATTTGAAAATATCCTTATTTGTCCACACCCTGAAAGAACTTGAATCTCTTTCCATGGACCCGGGAGAAGGGAGAATCCACAAATGATGTCGTTTTCCTCTAGGTGGCGGTGATTTGGAAGTGATTTTTTTTTTAAAGCGAGCACATGACAGTGACAGTCTGAACATGATGGTTTCCTTAAAAAAAAAAAAAGCTGATTAAAAAACAAATAGTCCCTACTGCCATCGGAGCTGGAAGTCCTGGTGACTGGTCTGGATAGGGAAAAATTGACAGCCACCCTCTGTGGTATGAGACAGGATTGGTTGTGGGCTGCCCGGCTGATGGGTCCGGCTGGGCGTGGCTGCCCTGCTTTGTCCATTCAAATTACATAACCAGAGTCTACAGGAAAGTCCCCCAGCCCTGTCTACACTTATCAACATAAGAGCAACGATGTTGTCGATAGCAGGGGGCAACAGGTAGTCAAGGGGCCTATGATGCAGCACCAGGGATGATTCAAATTGGTCCCTACCTATTGCCTGATTTCTTTTTTTAGTTCTAAGTTCTCCCTCAAATGGTGGCCTGGATAAGCCTGCATAGTTGTTATCCAGGAGAGGTAGACAGCTCTCTGAACTGATTCCTTAGAGAAGCAGCGTGGCTCAGTGGAAAGAGCTTGGGCTTTGGAGTCCGAGGCCATGGGTTCAAATCCCTGCTCCGCCACTTGTCAGCTGGGTGACTTTGGGCAAGTCACTTAACTTCTCTGGGCCTCAGTTCCCTCATCTGGAAAATGGACATTAAAAACTGTGAGCCCCCCGTGGGACAACCTGATCACCTTGTACTCTCCCCAGCGCTTAGAACAGTGCTTTGCACATAGTAGGCGCTTAAGAAATACCATCATCATCATCATTCCTGGGTGAACAACCAAATCCCTCTTGGCCACACCTCTGGCCTCACTAAAGGTGCTCATCCATCATTCTTGGTTAAAATACAAGACGATGCTTTGTCAGTGGGGGTACTGTTTGGAAGGCTTTGGAGCACTTTCTCCTGTAGTAGGTAGGGCTTCAGGGGAATTCAGACTGTGTGGCCTGGTGGGAAAGGCGTGGGACTAGGAACCAGGAGGCCCAGGTGCTAATTCCTGTTCTCCCACAGACATGCTGTGTGATCTTGGGCAATTTACTTAACCTCTCTGGGCCTCAGTTTCCTCAACTGTAAGTGGGCAAACCCACCTTCCCTACTTCTCAGATTATGAGTCCGATGTAGGATAAAGATTGTCTGATCCGATTATCTTCTAGCCACCCTACCACTTCACACAGAGCTTGTCCCATAGTGAGCCCTTAATAAATGCCACTATTATTATTCAAAGTCCCACTACTCCCCCTGGCTTGGCTTTTGTGTCAATAACATTTATTTGGTGGCCACATGACCACTGTGCCAGGCAATCAATCAATAGTATGGGTTGAACTCCTACTGGGTGCCATGAACTATACTAAGCACTTGGGAGAGTCTGATAGAGGGGAAACCATCTGATCCCTGCCCTCAAGGAGTGCACACTCCTACAAGAGAGACAGGCTCAAAATAATTTCTAGTTGGGAGAAAGACTGGCTGGGTCACTGGGCAGATCGTTTACCCTTCATCTGGAAGGTTTCAGCCCTGAAGACAGAATTGGAGGGAGACGATGGACTGATAAGAACCTTGGGTGGAATGAGCTTCTAGTCTTTTTTTTTTTTTGATGCTTATCAATCCCACAAGAAAACCCTCTCCCTGGCTTCTGGGCTGGGAATCTGAAGGCACCAGCTTCTCACCTCCCTTACTTCCCTCCCACACACTACCTTGGTTTTATTCTTCCTGGTGATTAGGGAAAACTAGATGATGGAAAGTTCCGGGCACTCCTACTCCTCCCTGGGACTTGTTTCTTCTGGTATATTATGAATCTAAACTTTGGCTTCCTGCCCCTAAGAATCTTTTATTTTCTCTAGTTCTGCCACAGGTGAGAAGCAGTGTGGTCTAGTGGATAGAGCACAGGCCTGGGAGCCACAAGGACCTGAGTTCTAATCCCTGTTCCACCACTTGTCCGCTGTGTGACTCCGGGCAGGTCACTTCCCTTCTTTGTGCCTCAGTTACCACATCTGTAAAATGGGAATTAAGACTGTGAGCCCCATGTGGGCCATGGATTGGGTCCCACTTGATTAGCTTGTATCTGTCCTAGTGCTTAGCACAGTGCCTGGCACATATGTGTCTGCTAGTTCTCTTGTATTGTACTCTCCCAAGCACTTAGAACAGTGTTCTGCACATAGTAAGCGCTCAATAAATACCATAGATCGATGAACAAATACCATAATTTTTTTTAAAAAAGGCAATTCTGGCCTGACAATGTTGGAATGCCAGATACTGAGTGAGAACATGACTGCAGGTCTATAAAATTGTGGAGGACGTAGACAAGGTGAACCCATGACTGTTGTTTACTAAATCCTCCAACACCCGAACCAAGGGGCACCCACTGAAGCTTGAAGGTGACAGGTTCAAGACCAAAAGAAAGTCATTTTTCCACGTGGTGGGTGGCACAGAAGAGAAGTTGGGCATGCTGCAAATCACCATTATTTCAGGAAACTTTTAGATGAATTCAGATTATTAGAAGAAGCCTTTAGGGATGGTAGAAGATTTATCCTTAACCACTGCCCTTTATCCATCTTTCTCCTTAATCTGTCATCTTTCCAGCCCTGCTATCCCATCAGCCACCTTAGCCCTCATGGATTTTTCGCTCTACTCATTTGTTATTTATTTTTTCACCATTGTCCCTGTGTCTTCTCCCATTCTTAACTATGGCACCTTCAATCATTTTCCCCTCAAAGTCCAACCCGCCACTCAATGGGGTTGGGATGTGGGAAACAGCCTGAATTTGGTACTGTACTTGCTGGGGCGAGGCCCTCGACGGCGTCAGATTCTGACCGAAAAACCACCTAGGGCATCTTGCTAGGTGGGCAGACTCAGCAGGAATCCTGAAAATAGCTGGTAAGTGTGGGCAGCGGAGACTGCAGCGGCTATTGGGGCAGCTACCCTGGCAACAGCCTGCTGGTCTCCGATGCCCTGGCTCAGCCCGGTACTGTGCTCGGACACTTTGGCCATAAATGGGTTTGACTGTACAATTCTGGGTGCACTTTGCAGCATCTGCCACCCCAGCAGGAACAAGACTGGCAGAGAGGCAGAGCAAGTGGCTCTTTCTAAACCACTAGCACTCTAGTCAGTTATTTTGGGCTGGTTCTTGGACCCCAAGTGTTCTTGATTGGACTGCAGCTGCTCAGAAGTTTATGACAGTTTATTCACTGTTGGGTAGGGACTGTCTCTATATGTTGCCAACTTGTACTTCCCAAGCGCTTAGTACAGTGCTCTGCACACAGTAAGCGCTCAATAAATGCGATTGATGATTAGGCTACTCAGACCAGTCAGTCAATTGTATTAATTGCGGACTTACCGTGTGCAGAGAGAGCACTGAATGAAGCACTTGGGAGAGTACAATGTAACAGACACATTCCCCGCCCACAACGAGCTTACAGTATAGAGGCGGGAGAAAGACATTAATATAAATAAATAAAATGACAGGTATGGACATTAGTGTTGTGGGGCTGGGAGGAGGGATCGATAAAGGGAGCAAATCAGGGCAAGGCAGAAGGGAGTAGAAGAAAAGGAAAAGAGGGCTCTGTCGGGGAAGGCCTCTTGGAGGAGAGGTGCTTTCAATAGGGGTTTGAGGCAGGGAGGATAATTGTCTTTCGGATATTAAGAGGGAGGACGTTCCGGGCCAGAGGCAGGACGTGGGCGAGAGGTCGGTGGCGAGATAGATGAGATCGAGGTACAATGGAAAGGTTAGCATTAGAAGAGCGAAATGTGTGGGCTGGGTTGTAGGAGAGTAGCGAGGTGAAGTAGGAGGGGGTGAGGTGATTGCTTTAAAACCTATGGTAAGGAGTTCCTGTTTGATATGGAGGTGGATGGGCAACCACTGGTAGTTCTTGAGGAGTGGGAAAGCATACCTTGAACATTTTCGCAGAAAAATGATGTGGGCAGCAGAACGAAGTATGGACTGGAGTGGGGAGGGACCAGAGGCAAGGAAGTCAGCAAGGAGGCTGATACAGAAATCAAGGCAGAATGATAAGTGCTTGGATTAACGTGGTAGCAGTTTGGATGGAGAGGAACGGGCATATGTTCAATAGTATTTATTGAGTGCTTCTTCTCTGTGGAGCTTGGGAGAGTTCAGCTGAGTTAGCAGACGTGGTCCCTGCCCTCAAGGAGCTTACAGTTTAGTGGGGAAAATACAGGCTAAAATAAATTACAGGTAAAGGGAAGCAATAGAGTATAAAGGTAGAGATGTACTTAAGTACAATGGGGTGTGTGTGTGTGTGTGTGTGTGTGTGTGTGCGCGCGCGCGCGCACGCGCGCGTGCATGCGTGCCCAAGTGCTTAGGTGATGCAGAAGTGCTCAGGTGGCACTTTGGAGGATATAAAATGGTGAGATGAGAGATTAATCAGGGAAAGCCTCCTGGTGGAGATGTACTTGCAGAAGGGCCTTGGAGATGGGGAGAGAAGTGGTTTGCCAGATGTGAAGGAGGGAGCTCTAAGCAGGAGGGTGGACTTGAGCGAGAGGTCAGTGGTGAGAGAAATGAGAATGAGGCACAATGAGTAAATTGTCTTGAGAGGAGGAAAGTATGTGAACAGGGGTGTGGTGGGATGAGATTGTAAACTCTTCAAGGACAGGGAGGGATCACATCTTTGGATGTTCCCCAGGCACTGAATATAGGGCTCCTACACCCAGTGGACATTCATTAAACACTGTTGATGAGATTCGGATAAAAAAAGGAAAATGATAGGAGCGCTTGCCTGAGGTGAGTTTTGTATTTGTACCTGTACTGCCTTCAAATACCGTAGATGCAAACTCCTGCAGTTTTCAAGCAACAACTTGGGGATCATTCACAAGTCTTTCTGCAGCAGGAATTCGTGAGGGACTTTTTGATTTTAAATTCAGGGTTTTGGAGGGGTTGTGGACCTGATGCTGAAATGGTGGCTTCACTGTGGAGTTCAGAGCTAGGGTTGCCCCATGCAGATGTGTCCCCCTAAACATTTCCTATTAATATGCTTCTATCCTGAGCCAGGGTGCTGGGAAGCTAAAGATCCTGAAAAAAACACCTGTCCCCTCTTGGGGACTGTGCTAAAGGCATCAGCAATCTCTCACCAAACTTAGCTCCAGGAATGGGAGCCTTTTCTTGATTGCTTACCAGGAAGAATGTAAAAATGCCTCAGGCCTGGGTGGACGGACATTAATTACAGGGGAGAATGGGGGAGCTAAGTGTTGGGGTGTGGGTGAAAGGGTGCGTGTAGGGGTAGGGGTGGGGTGTCAGGAAAGCCCTACTCCTGCTCCTGGCTGGAGCAGTCTGTAGTCTTGTGTCCTCCAGGGCTCTCCTCCTCCTCTCAGGGATGGCATCTGCAACCTGGCAGCACCTGTTCTCCCCTGCATCCTTACTCAGCAGTGTCGGAAGTGGGAACGAGCCCAAGACCTGTAAGTGTGACTGAACCTAAAGCAGGTTACCTTGGGAGGTTGGGGAATTTCCATTTCTGGATCCCTCTCCCCATCTTCAAAACCCTTCTGATATTGCAACTCCTCCAGGAGGACTTCCCAGATTAATTTCTAAGATTCTCCCCATTTTATAATCCCCTCAACTGCCTCTTTGGTGCTGCCTAAACACTTAAGTGCTCACAATCCTCATAGCCCTTATGTACCTACTTTATTTAGTCCATTACTTCTTCCTACCTGTAATTTCTCATAGTATCTGTCTCCCCACATAGATGGCAAATTTCTTGAAGGCAGAGATCATGTCTACTAAATATATTGTACTCTCCCAAGTGCTTTAGTAGAGTGCCAGTAGGGGCTTAATAAATATGACCGATTGATTTGAAACAAAAAAAAAATCTATCTACCCTGGTTCTCCTGAACATTGTGGGCAGGGAATGTGTCTTTTATATTGTTATGTTGTACTCTCCCAAGTGCTTAGAACAGTGCTCTGCACATGGTAAGTGCTCAATAAATATGACTGAATGAATGAAGATGACCTCTTGAAGTTACTTCCAGATCTGTGATTTGGTGAAAGGCTTAAGCCAACTGGCCAGCAACTGCTAGCTACGTTTCTCTGAGATCTCCTTGAAAACTTGTGACAAGACTTGAGTTTTTCTGCATTAGGGGTTCTTCTGCTCTCTACAATACTTCAGTTCAACAGTCCTCTCCGTCTTCTTCTTTTCTAAAACCTGGATGTCATGAGGGAAGTGGCAGAGGCAGCCGGGAACAGCATCCCCTTCAGCTCTCCTAACTTTATCCAACCCCAAACTCATTTTTTATGCTCTAAATTGCAAGCTCATTGTGGGCAGGGAACATGTCTGTTAATTCTGCTGTACTGTACTCTCCCAAGCATTCAGTACAGTCCTCTGTACATAGTAAGTGCTCAATAAATACCGTTGATTGATTGACTGATTATGCCTTTCCCTCTGTATGGAGCTCCCTCCCTCCTCAGCTGCATTAAACTATGCTAACCATGGGAAGCACCTTGGCCTAGTGGAAAAAACACAGGCCTGGGAGTCGGAAGACCTGCGTGAGAATTTGGCAAGTCACGTAACTTCTCTGGGCCTCAGTTCCCCCATCTGCAAAATGGGGATTCAATACCTGTTGTCCCTCCTACTTAGACTGTGCACCCCATCTGGGATCTGATTCTCTTGTATCTACTCCAGCCCTTAGTATAGTGCTTGGCATGTAGTAAACACTTAACAAGTACCACTATTATCCCTTGCAACTCAAGTCCTCCTAAAAAGCCACCTCTTCCAAGAGGCATTTCCTGCTTAATCTTCCCCTCTGTGGTCAGGTCACCGCATTAGTCACTTTAGCACTCGTTTGTATCTCTCTTTATTGTTGTTTTAATCGCTAACTTTTGCACTGTTTACATCTGTGTTATTTTAAAAAATCCACAGTGTGTTTGCAATCTACAGGGCAGGTAATGTCACTGTTTATTGTTGTGTTGTACTTTCCCAAGTGCTTAGAACAGTGCTCTGGACACAGTAAATGCCCAATAAATATGATTGAATGAATGAAGGAATCTATGTCCCACTGCTTCTCTCATTCGATTGGTGATAATAATAATAATAATAATAATTTATTATTATTGGATTGTACACTTGAGGACTGGGGCCTTCTCGTTTACTTGGCTTCTCCAAGGGTCTGCACTCTGTGGGCACTGAATAAACACTGTTGAGGATGACGAAGAGGCATCCGAGACTTGTATCTTGGATGTCACACCCTCTTCTAGGCCTCTGCAGACTAAAAGGTATATGTGTACCTATTTATTATTCTACTTATTTTATTAATGATGTCCATATATCATTCTATTTATTTATATTGATGCCTTTCTACTTGCTTTGTGGTCTGTCTCCCCCCTTCTAGACTGTGAGCCCATTGTTGGGTAGGGATTGTCTGTACTTGTTGCCGAATTGTACTTCCCAAGTGCTTAGTACAGTGCCTTGCACATAGTAAGTGCTCAATAAAAACGATTAAATGAATAAAAGGTGAAGTTCTGCTCAACTTTGAATGAAGAGTTCCGGGTGTTTTCTAGGCCAATCACTCATTCCTGGGCCCCACTGACTGGTTGGCATCAAGTGGCATACAGTAAAGTTAAATGGGACTATGCATTAACTCGGGGGAGGGTGGCCTGAGGTTTTTTTGGTCCAAGGCGAGGACCAACCAACCAACCAATCACACAAACCACTCGGGGGGCCTGGAGAACCTTTGGATGTCTCCAAATAATAGTAATAATAATAATAATAATAATAATAGTGGTATTTGTTAAGCGCTTACTGTGTGTGAAACACTGTTCTAAGCTCTGGGGGGGATACAAGGTGATTAGGTTGTCCCACGAGGGGCTCACAGTCTTAATTCCCATTTTACAGATGAGGGAACTGAGGCACAGAGGAATTAAGTGACTTGCCCAAGGTCACACAGCAGACAAGTGGCCAAATCCAACCCCAGTCACCCCGGGTCGGGGGAAAGGAACGGGTCCTCTTGGGCCAAGGAGAGGAGTCCATCCTGCTCAGCCCCAATATGGGGGTTGTGGGGGGGGGGAAGGCCTGGCTCTTGGGGTGCCCCCCAAGCACGGAGCGGGGTCCGAATGGGCTGAGGTGGAAGGTCCGCTGGCGGTGAGGGCTGGAGCAGGGCCGGGGCTGTAGGCCCCATGACAGAGGAGGGCTGAGGCCCCTCCTTCCTCTCCTCATCCCCCCCGCCTTACCTCCTTCCCATCCCCACAGCACCTATATATATGTATATATGTTTGTACATATTTACTACTCCATTTTTTTATTTTACTTGTACATATTTATTTAGGCATCCAGGAGGCCTTCCCAAACTGAGCCCCCTCCTTCCTCTCCCCCTACCTTACCTCCTTCCCCTCCCCACAGCACCCATATATATGTTTATACAGATTTATTACTCTATTTTATTATGTTAATGTGTTTTGTTTTGTTGTCTGTCTCCCCCTTCTATACTGTGAGCCCGTTGTTGGGTAGGGACCGTCTCTATATGTTGCCAACTTGTACTTCGCAAGCACTTAGTCCAGTGCCCTGCACCCAGTAGGCGCTCAATAAATACGACTGAATGAATGAGGGCCGGGTGACTGTCCGGCGTGGAGGGGGCCCTGAGCTACCGCCGCCGCCCCTCATTTCGGGGGATGAGAAGGCAGGAAGGGCCTTCCTTTCAAAGCCCTACTGAGAGCTCACCTCCTCCAGGAGGCCTTCCCAGACTGAGCCCCCTCCTTCCTCTCCCCCTCCTCCCCCTCCCCACCCCCCGACATTACCTCCTTCCCCTCCCTACAGCACCTATATATGTGTATATATGTTTGTGCATATTTATTACTCCATTTATTTATTTTACTTGTACATATTTATTCTATTTTGTTAATATGCTTTGTTTTGTTGCCACCGCCCCCGCCCCTCGTTTCGAGGGATGAGAAGGCAGGAAGGGCCTTCCCTTCAAAGCCCTACTGAGAGCTCACCTCCTCCAGGAGGCCTTCCCAGACTGAGCCCCCTCCTTCCCCTCCCCACAGCACCTATATATATGTTTGTACAGATTTATTACTCTATTTTATTTTGTTAATGTGTTTTGTTTTGTTGTCTCTATTTTACTTTGTCAATGTGTTTTGTTGTCTGTCTCCCCTTTCTAGACCGTGAACCCGCTGTTGGGTAGGGACCGCCTCTATATGTTGCCCACTTGGACTTCCCAAGCGCTTAGTCCAGTGCCCTATACACAGTAGGCGCTCAATAAATAGGATTGAATGAATGAGGGCTGGGCGACTGTCTGGTGTGGAGGGGGCCCTGAGCTACTGCCGCGGCCCCTCATTTCGGGGGATGAGAAGGCAGGAAGGGCCTTCCCTTCAAAGCCCTACTGAGAGCTCACCTCCTCCAGGAGGCCTTCCCAGACTGAGCCCCCTCCTTCCCCTCCCCACAGCACCTCTATATAGGTTTGTACAGATTTATTACTCTATTTTATTTTGTTAATGTGTTTTGTTTTGTTGTCTCTATTTTATTTTGTCAATGTGTTTTGTTGTCTGTCCCCCCTTTCTAGACCGTGAACCCGCTGTTGGGTAGGGACCGCCTCTATATGTTGCCCACTTGGACTTCCCAAGCGCTTAGTACAGTGCCCCACACCCAGTAGGCGCTTAATAAATACGACTGAATGAATGAGGGCCGGGGGACCATCCGGCGTGGGGCTGTGGCCCCTCATTTCGGGGGATGAGAAGGCAGGAAGGGCCTTCCCTTCAAAGCCCTACTGAGAGCTCACCTCCTCCAGGAGGCCTTCCCAGACTGAGGCCCCTCCTTTCTCTCCCCCACCTTACCTCCTTCCCCTCCCCGCAGCACCTATATATATATGTTTGTACAGATTTAATACTCTATTTTATTTTACTTGTACATATTTATTCTATTTTGTTAATATGTTTTGTTGCCGCCGCCGCGGCCCCTCATTTCGGGGGATGAGAGGGCAGGAAGGGCCTTCCCTTCAAAGGCCTACTGAGGGCTCACCTCCTCCAGGAGGCCTTCCCAGACCGAGCCCCCTCCTTCCCCTCCCCACAGCACCTATATATATGTTTGTACAGATTTATTACTCTATTTTATTTTGTTAATGTGTTTTGTTTTGTTGTCTCTATTTTATTTTGTCAATGTGTTTTGTTGTCTGGCCCCCCTTCCAGACCGTGAACCCGCTGTTGGGTAGGGACCGCCTCTCTATGTTGCCCACTTGGACTTCCCAAGCGCTTAGTACAGTGCCCCACACCCAGTAGGCGCTTAATAAATACGACTGAATGAATGAGGGCCGGGGGACCGTCCGGCGTGGGGCTGTGGCCCCTCATTTCGGGGGATGAGAAGGCAGGAAGGGCCTTACCTTCAAAGCCCTACTGAGAGCTCACCTCCTCCAGGAGGCCTTCCCAGACTGAGGCCCCTCCTTCCTCTCCCCCACCTTACCTCCTTCCCCTCCCCGCAGCACCTATATATATGTTTGTACAGATTTAATACTCTATTTTATTTTACTTGTACATATTTATTCTGTTTTGTTAATATGTTTTGTTGCCTCCGCCGCCGCCCTTCATTTCGGGGGATGAGAAGGCAGGAAGGGCCTTCCCTTCAAAGCCCTACTGAGAGCTCACCTCCTCCAGGAGGCCTTCCCAGACTGAGCCCCCTCCTTCCCCTCCCCACAGCACCTATATATATATGTTTGTACAGATTTATTACTCAATTTTATTTTGTCAATGTGTTTTGTTGTCTGTCTCCCCTTTCTAGACCGTGAACCCACTGTTGGATAGGGACCACCTCTATATGTTGCTCACTTGGACTTCCCAAGCGCTTAGTCCAGTGCCCCGCACCCAGTAGGCGCTCAATAAATACAACTGAATGAATGAGGGCCGGTCGACCGTCCGGCCTGGAGCCGCGGCCCCTCATTTCGGGGGATGAGAAGGCAGGAAGGGCCTTCCCTTCAAAGCCCTACTGAGAGCTCACCTCCTCCAGGAGGCTTTCCCAGACTGAGCCCCCTCCTTCCTCTCCCCCACCTTACCTCCTTCCCCTCCCCGCAGCACCTATATATATGTTTGTACAGATTTAATACTCTATTTTATTTTACTTGTACATATTTATTCTATTTTGTTAATATGTTTTGTTGCCGCCGCCGCGGCCCCTCATTTCGGGGGATGAGAGGGCAGGAAGGGCCTTCCCTTCAAAGCCCTACTGAGGGCTCACCTCCTCCAGGAGGCCTTCCCAGACCGAGCCCCCTCCTTCCCCTCCCCACAGCACCTATATATATGTTTGTACAGATTTAATACTCTATTTTATTTTGTTAATGTGTTTTGTTGTCTCTATTTTATTTTGTCAATGTGTTTTGTTGTCTGGCCCCCCTTCCAGACCGTGAACCCGCTGTTGGGTAGGGACCGCCTCTCTATGTTGCCCACTTGGACTTCCCAAGCGCTTAGTACAGTGCCCCACACCCAGTAGGCGCTCAATAAATACGACCGAATGAATGAGGGCCGGGCGTGGAGCGGCGGCCCCTCACTTCGGGGGCTGAGGGAGGGGCGGCCCGCCATCGCCTCAGCCGCCGGGCGCGCGCACCCTCTCGCGCCGGGCGGGAAGTCTCGCGAGAGCGGCGGCTGGAGTCGGGCTCCGGGGGAGCGCGAGCGGGAGGCGAACGGCCGGCGGCCCGGAGGAGGAGGAGGAAGGGAAGGAGGAGGAGGAGGAGGAAGAGGAAGGGGAGGGAGGGACGGGGCGCCGGTCCCCTCCCCACCTCCGGCCGACAGAGCGACGAGGCGTCCATCCTTGGGCCCGCCCCGGCCTCCCGTCCCTTTGTGAGCGCGCCCCGAACCGGACCGGACCGGCCTGAGGGAACGAGAAGAAGGCGGGCGAGGCCCGGCCCGGGTCCCCGCGCCATCTTGTCAGGGCCCGCCCGCCCCGTCGGACCCCGCTTTGTCGCAGAGCTCGGAGCTCCGGGAGGAGGGGGCGGCGAGGCCCCGGGCCCCCTCCTCCTCCTCCTCTTCATCCTCCTCATCCCCCCGGGCGCCGGGGCTGGCGGCACAAGGGTAAGGGGGACCCCCCCCCCCAACACACACACACACCCCGGTTGGGCGGAGGGGCGTGGGGAGGGGTCTCCGCCCTGACGGCGGCCGTGGGGAGACACCCCGTTCTTCTTGTATATAGGTGTTATGGTTGTACATATTTATTACTCTATTTATTTATTTTCCTTGTACATTTCTATCCTACTTGTTTTATTTTGTTGGTATGTTTGGTTCTGTTCTCTGTCTCCCCCCTTTAGACTGTGAGCCCACTGTTGGGTAGGGACTATCTCTATGTGATGCCAATTTGTACTTCCCAAGCGCTTAGTACAGTGCTCTGCACATAGTAAGCGCTCAATAAATACGATTGATTGATTGATTGATTCTCGGAAGGGCCGTCTGTCTCCCCTTTCCAGACTGTGAGCCCGTTGTCGGGTAGGGACCGTATATGCTGCCCACTTAGACTTCCCAAGCGCTTAGTCCAGTGCTCTGCACACAGTGAGCGCTCAATAAATACGACCGAGCGAGTGAATGTCCCATCTCCATGTTTTGCTCCCTTCCAGACTGGGAGCCCACTGTTGGGTAGGGACTGTCTCTATATGTTGCCCATTTGTACTTCCCAAGCGCTTAGTACAGTGCTCTGCACATAGTAAGCGCTCAATAAATACGATTGATGATGGTGACCGGCTCTATATGTTGCCCACTTGGACGTCCCAAGCCCTTAGTACAGTGCTTTGCGTACAGTGAGCGCTCAATAAATAGGATTGAATGGTCCGTCTCCATGTTTTGTTGTCTGGGAGCCTGTTGTCGGGTAGGGACCGGCTCTATATGTTGCCCACTTGGACTTCCCAAGCGCTTAGTACAGTGCTTTGCATACAGTGAGCGCTCAATAAATAGGATTGAATGGTCCGTCTCCATGTTTTGTTGCCTGGGAGCCCGTTGTCGGGTAGGGACCGGCCCTATATGTTGCCCACTTGGACGTCCCAAGCGCTCAGTACAGTGCTTTGCATACAGTGAGCGCTCAATAAATAGGATTGAATGTTCCGTCTCCATGTTTTGTTGTCTGGCTCCCCCTTCCAGACGGGGAGCTCGTTGTCGGGTAGGGACCGGCCCTATATGTTGCCCACTTGGACGTCCCAAGCGCTCAGTACAGTGCTTTGCATACAGTGAGCGCTCAATAAATAGGATTGAATGTTCCGTCTCCATGTTTTGTTGTCTGGCTCCGCCTTCCAGACTGGGAGCTCGTTGTCGGGTAGGGACCGGCCCTATATGTTGCCCACTTGGACTTCCCAAGCGCTTAGTATAGTGCTTTGCATACAGTGAGTGCTCAGTAAATACGATTGAATGTTCCGTCTCTATGTTTTGCTGTCTTTCTTCCCCTTCTAGACTGGGAGCCCGTTGTCGGGTAGGGACCGGCTCTGTATGTTGCCAATACTTCCCAAGCACTTAGTACAGTGCTCTGCACACAGTAGGCGCTCAATAAATAAATACGATTGAATGAATGAATGTTGCCCACTTGGACTTCCCAAGCGCTTAGTACAGTGCTTTGCATTCAGTGAGCGCTCAATAAATACGATTGAATGTTCTGTCTCCATGTTTTGTTGTCTGGCCCCCCCCCTAGGCTGGGAGCCCGTTGTCGGGTAGGGACCGGCTCTATATGTTGCCAACTTGTACTTCCCAGGCGCTTAGTACAGTGCTCTGCACACAGTAAGCACTCAATAAATACGATTGAATGAATGAATGTTCCCACTTGGACTTCCCAAGAGCTTTGTACAGTGCTTTGCATACAGTGAGCGCTCCATAAATACGATTAAAGGAGTGACTGTCCTGTCTCCATGTTTTGTTGTCTTTCTCCCCTTTCTAGACTGTGAGCCCGTTGTTGGGAAGGGACTGTCTCTATATGTTGCCCACTTGGACTTCCCAAGCGCTTAGTCCGGTGCTCTGCACACAGTGAGCGCTCAGTAAATGCGATTGAACGAGTGACTGTCCTGTCTCCATGTTTGTTGTCTGTCTCCCCGTTCTAGACTGTGAGCCCGTTGTTGGGTAGGGACTGTCTCTATATTTCGCCCACTTGGACTTCCCAAGCGCTTAGTACAGTGCTCTGCACACTGTGAGCGCTCAATAAATATGAGTGAATGAGTTTCGCCCTCCCCAGCTGGGCCGCACTTTGGCAGCCCCCCCTTCCCGTGCCCCCTGGGTGCCCCCAGTTGGGGGGGAAACGATGCCCCTGCATTTGCCCGGATCCCAGAATTTGTTTTCCTCCACGTGCTCATCACCCCCCCCCCATTTTTTTTTTCCCGAGGGGGGAGCAGGATTCTCACCCCTCACCCCTCCTCCCCGTTCTCTACTGCAATGCTGCAGAAGTCCAGGCTTCTTCATAGACCCGGGTGTAGATCGAAGGGAGGAGGGAATGGCGCTTCCAACGGAGAGCTGCCTCCTTTCCCCCTGTTTTTAATCGATAACCGGGACCGGTTTGACACCCCCTTTCCCCAGGCCTGTCACGGTGAGGCGAAAGGTATGTCTGCTCTCTGGTTGCTGCCGTTGGGAGATGTTTGCTTTTTTGAGACAGTCGCCCCTCCCCGCGTAGGGGCTGTTTGGATGGGTCTGACTCCTTATATTCATTGTTTTGCGAACACTAGATTGATATACTTGTGAGTAGGTTGGAGTGGAGGTAGAAATCATCATCGACCAATTCTCTCCCTTTGTTATAGTCCCCCCCCATCCACCCTTCCATAGGGGTGACTTTCTGTACTTCCAGAAAATTTCCAAGAAAAGATTTTGGATTCCAGGGTGCCCGTGGCGGGTCGGACATTAATACCTCCCAGGGTAGTGAATTATTAGTGTAAATATTGTTCCGCACAGGAATTTATTAGGAGAATGATCCAAGTGAGCGATCTCTCTTGTTGAGAGTGTATCTGCTTGCTGACCGATTTTAGTGTTTTGCAGCCTGTTTTGCAGGAAAACCTAACAGGATCTAGATTTGTGCAGTTAAATACGTTGGTCCTTCTGTTGTGGTGGTGTCTCTTTGGCTTCTTGTCACACCGGTTTGAAAATAAATGCTCCCCCAACTTGACCTACTTCGATCTATTTGTGGTAGGCCTTCCCCTTTAAGAGTAGGACGGACATGGTTGGGGTGGGGGAAAAGAAAAATTAACTTCAAAACATCATCATTCGGATGGTAGGCAGGTAGGGCCTTTTATAATCCGAGTGTGATTCGTCTTGAAGGCCTTATTGTTATTTTTTTTCCCCTCTAGGAGTGCTCTATTTCTGTCATTTATCATCTAGATATCAAGCAAGGCCTAGCCCGTTTGACTTGCGTTTTAGAGAGTGTTAATGAACTGAACAAAATATGTCTTTTGGCTTTTAGAAATTCATTAGGTTTCAGGGTTGGTATACTAACCTTCGGATTAAATGTTATCGTTTAAAAATGCAGTGTATATGTTGGATATGCCGAATTGTAATTTTTATGTATCTGAGGGAAGGCTATCTTGTGGGGAAGCTTTTAATTTCATTCTCCAAAATGTCTTCTGTAGTGAACATTAATGTACCTTGTTGAATGTTGTAGATCAGAGGCCGGAAGAGTTTTCCCTATGTGTAATGCTCTGATGTGTTGCATCTTGCAATGGATAAACTTGTTTTCAAGACAATGAAATTTCAGCGTGTCTTTAGCACGGTCAATAATGACATGTTTACATCTAAAAGCCATTTCATTTTTAGATTTTTGATATAATTGTACTTCCGGTGGGATATGTTTAGCTCAGATTTGTTTTACCTGGAAGCTAGATTGACTCCTCATTTTTACTTCATTCTGATTTTGCCTCTGTTTATACTGACTTTTGAATAGGTTCACTGCTGGTGTCCAAGGCCAGACCTAAATAATAACTAATGCGATCATCTGCGTGGAATATTGCTCTGGTGATGCATATGTCCCCGGCCTTTTTTTTATAATTATTTTTTCTTGTCAGTCAAACACATACATGTGAATTTCTATTTCGTTGTCCCAAGTTGTCATATTGTAGATTTCCCTCTGTGGTGCAATTCATGTTATAAAATCTGTTTTTCCATGTTGATTAAAAATTAGACTTCAAGGGTGTTCCATTATCACAGTTAAACCAGAATCTAGGAGGAGTCCAGGTATTTGAATGAATGACACATGGCTCTGTTGTCATTGCTAGCTGGTGTCCAGATGACAATGTACCTCCATCACATGTTGTTCTTCTACTATTAATTATCTTTTCGAGCTTTTCTTCCCAATATGTACCGTGGGTTAATTGTGTCCGGGGTTATTCCCAGATTTTATAGATGGAAGAATTTGCAAAACCTAGCTGAGTGGTGTGTTGGTTTTTGGTTTGTTTTTTCTTTCCAAATTTTTGAAATTTATAGGAATTGCCTTTAAGGCACTGAAACATTTAGCGGCTTGTGAAAATTCAGTTTCTTTTATCTTCATGTATTCAAAAGGCCCTAAATTGAAGGTTAGAAAGGATCAATAACTGTATCTACAACGCGATTGTTGCGCTCCCTGTATATAGTCTTAGGGAGAACAATAGATCCAACAGTGGGTCAATAACAATGTTCTAATGTTTGGAAAAGAAAGAAAAATACTTTTTTCATGGAAATACGTGGCTCATCACTGATCCTGTATTATAATGCACTGTTAAAGTGACAACTTCTCTTCCTTCCACCATATAACCACAGAAGTGTTTGGATGTATTTTCTCCTTGGATCTTCCCAATAGGGCTAACCATGACCAGCCATAGGCTGTGTGCTCTAATTAATCTTGAGAATTTTTGTTGTTGATTGTTAGGCATTAATACCTAATCCCAGTTAGAGTTTTGTGGGAGCCAACTGTTGAAGCAAGATGGGCATTGTCGAGCTGCTCCAAAGAATTTGGATGCATTTCAAAATTGCCATGCGAAAAGGTATTCCCGGGTGGCTGGGCCACTGGCATTGCAACATTTGCATTTCTATTCATTCACTCATTCAGTTGTATTTATTGAGCACTTACTGTATGCAGAGCACTGTACTAAGCGCTTGGAAAGTACAGTTCAGGAACAGAGACAGCCTGTACCCAAGAACGGGCTTACAGTCTAGAAACAAAACAAGTAGACAGGTATCACTATCATCAAAATAAATGGAATTATTTCTAGTTCTTCCTCTCTTTTTAATCAGTCAGTGGTATTTATTAAGCATTTACCATGTGCAGAGCACTGTGCTGAGGCACTTGGGAGACTACAGTATGAGTAGGTAGACATGGTCCCACAAGGAACTTCCAGACTAGCGGAAAAGGTTCGCTTTTTGTTAGCTATCTCTCTACTGCAGCATGTGATCACTACTTAACTCAAACAACTTATTATTGCAGTAATTACTAATTCAAACTTGTCTATACAAGTGCTTGGGCAGAAATTGAAAGCTGTAGGTATTTGCACATTATAGTTAAGCCAGAGAGCATCTTTCAGAGCCCTGGTTGAGTGAACCTCGATTTCCACCAGTGTGTATCTGCTGGGTAGTTTACAGAATCTAGTTTTATTTATGTAAAAACCTACTCAACACGTTGGCATTTGCAATTTCTACATTTGCTCCTAGGTGTGCTTACTTTATATTCGGGGGAGGGGGCGGGGGGGAACGTTTGGGATTTTATTTGTAAAACCCACAAGAATTTAATGGGCTTTTAGGATCGGAAATCTCTAGCCAGGCCCGGGTTGAGCGGGGTTCTGGGCCGCAGCGTCCGAGATGGGTCCAGCTCGAAGCCAGATTCAGAGTGAGCCGTGGCTGAAATGGAAATGACCTGGGGGCCTGTGCCACTTATATTCAGTTTTCCCTTTCCCCTGTGGGCCGCTTGAATGGTAGTTCTGGTAGCCCAGGGGACAGTGTCCTTGGGCAAAATCAAAAAGAGATATCAGCGTTCCCAGAGACAAGGCCCAGGCTGCTTCCATTTTGACTTGACCTCATTTGTGACCTAGAGTGGCCTAGCTGCCCTGCTGCACCTACCTCTCCTTGGCTGGCAGCAGGGGGTTTGCAGAAGCACAAGATGGGCATCTAAACTAAGTCGGAGTGCGGCTGGGGAGTGACTTTTGTACTGGCCTCACAGGGGTCTAATGAGTCATGTGGGCTGGGCACACTCAGGTTGGCCTCTAGTTTCAAGAAATAAGAACATTCGTGTTCCTCATCAGGCGAATATATTGCAAAGTAATTTTAAAACACCAGCTCGACAAAAAGCTTTTCCTAACATTAATGTCAAGGAAAACTCAGGCATTACTCAGGGAGTCATGGTAGACAGCAAAGAAGATAACACTAGAGATTGGAGTAGAGCATATGAAAAAAACCCTCTAATGTTGAATTTGAATTTCTTCCAGGTCTTCCTTTACTTACATTAACATGGCTCCCCCGCCCCCCCCCCAAAAAAGTTCATTTGAGTCTAAGAAGGGTGTGTGCATGCATGGATAAGGAAGCATAAAGCTGCTTAATGCTGTTTTTTTTTTAAAAAAAAAATTACCATCCTTTGAATTCTTAGATTCCCCAGAAGGGACAGGGTCCATGTCTAGAAGCAGTGTGGCTCAGTGGCAAGAGCCCAGGCTTTGGAGTCAGAGGTCATGGGTTCAAATCCCGGCTCCGCCAATTGTCAGCTGTGTGACTTTGGGCAAGTCACTTCACTTCTCTGTGCCTTAGTTACCTCATCTGTAGAATGGGGATTAAGATTGTGAGCTCCCTGTGGGACAACCTGATCACCTCGTAACCTCCCCAGCACTTAGAACAGTGCTTCGCACATAGTAATAATAATAATAATAATAATAATAATAATAATAATAATGGCATTTATTAAGCGCTTACTATGTGCAAAGCACTGTTCTAAGTGCTGGAACAGTGCTTAATAAATGCCATTATTAAATGCCATTAATAAATAAATTAATGCCATCAATATGCCATCAATAAATGCCATCAATAAATAAATTAATGCCATCAATAAATGCCATCAATAAATAAATTAATGCCATCAATAAATGCCATCAATAAATGCCATCAATAAATGCCATTAATAAATGCCAATAGTAAGCGCTTAATAAATGCCATTATTACTATTATGTCTAATTCCCACCCGGGTGTTCTCTCCCAATGCTTAGAACAGTGCTGTGGGCTTAATAAGCGCTTAATAAATATTATTCCTAGTACTTGAATTGAGGATTTGTGTTCTTACCTCCTTAGGAATTTGAACCAGACTTATCTTTCAGGCTTTTCAGCTAGGCCGAATGGGAATTTTTTATTTTATGGCTCTTGATTTTCTGTTAATCTGAGCTATCCATGTTTTGTAAAGAGAGACAGAAGGGCATTCAGTGTATTAATTGGAACAAGCCCATCAATTGTATTTGAAGAAAGTAGAAGGTGAGCTTTTTCATTTTCAGGCTATATTTTTATATGATGTAATTTAAACAAATTAAACCTCATTATTATTGTGGGTAATATTTGCGGACTCTACATTTGTCACTGTTTACTCATCTAAAATTGGACATGTTGCTCTCTGATTTGAGCTCTGGTTGGCTTGGAAGTGGCCTCAGGTGGCAATTAGTTGGGAGGGTCCAGGAATAGGGAATTCCTGTCCTTGCCATGCTCCACCTTAACCCCTTCCTATTCCATGCAGCCCTGCCTCTAAAAGAGCAGGGTTGTAGTCACAGCACAGCCCCTGCTGTGGGGCTAAGGCCTGGGAGATGGGGGGGACCCAATCAGCAGCCATCCCCTCCTCCTGCCTTACTGTCATTCATTCAGTGATATTTATTGAGCGCTTACTGTGTGCCGAGCACTATACTGAGTGCTTGGGAGAGTACATCAGTAAACAGACAGT
Source organism: Tachyglossus aculeatus (assembly GCF_015852505.1). Taxonomy (NCBI): domain Eukaryota; kingdom Metazoa; phylum Chordata; class Mammalia; order Monotremata; family Tachyglossidae; genus Tachyglossus; species Tachyglossus aculeatus. The sequence continues at coordinate 49,582,302 of NC_052082.1, forward strand.
CCGTGCCCACAACAAGCTTATAGTCTGGGGGGGTGGGCGAGGAGATAGACATTAATATATTAAAAAAAAAGTTACAGATCTGTCACTGGGCCACACATGCACTTAGGCATCGTTACCCACCCACCTACTCTCAGACACGTACATCCACACGCACGGCTGTGCAGTCAGTCACACACGCCGCCCAGACTGATACTGACCTGTGGCGATGACCTCAGCATCATCATCATCATCATCAATCGTATTTATTGAGCGCTTACTATGTGCAGAGCACTGTACTAAGCGCTTGGGAAGTACAAATTGGCAACATATAGAGACAGTCCCTACCCAACAGTGGGCTCACAGTCTGAAAGGGGAAGACAGAGAACAAAACCAAACATACTAACAAAATAAAATAAATAGAGTAGATATGTACAAAGTAAAATAAATATATAAATAAGCGGCTCGGTGGAGCAGGAGAAAGTGAGGGAAGATTAGCCTCTGGTTGGCCAATCTCCAGCACTGGCCCTGCTGCACTAGGATTGTTTCCCATTCAGGGGCCATGTCAGGAACCTGGGTCACTCTTGCATTGGTCTTTTCCTGCTACCACTGCTGCTTATTACGCTCTAGGCAAGGACACCTTTGTGAGCGTGAATATTGATCCGAGCGCATCCCCTGCTTTCCCTGGGTCTCCGAGGTCCCTTGGCCCTTTCCGTCTTGTCCGCTAATGTACACATCCTTTACCTGTTTCAGGCATGAATCTTCTGTCATTAATATCTCTGTGTTAATGTATCTCCCCCTCTAGACTGTAAGCTCGTTGTGGGCAGGGAACGTGTCTGTCAACTCTGTTGTACTCTCATGTCTTGTATTTATCTTGTGTCTACCTCAGTGCTTAGTACAGTGCCTGACACATAGTAAGTGCTTAACAAATACCATTAAAAATGAAACATCGGATTTCACTACACATTTTGGAAAGAAAATGCTTCAGTAATAGTAAGAGTGGTATTTATTTAGCACCTACGAGGTGCAGTACATTGTACTAAGCACTGGAGGAAAGCACCACAAAAGTAAAAATACAAGGAGCTTATAACCAAATGGTGGAGACAGATATACCTAATTATTTACAAATAGTAAGAGCAACAAAGATCAGCGAAGTAATAGAGTGAATATGCCAGGAAGAAATATCAAAATACATCAGAACAAGTAATTGAATGTACAGGTGGAAGATGCATGTGCATGTTAGTGCAAATCATGTATGCATAAATGCAGAGGATAAGTATCAGTACATAAGTGGTAGGGGTGGCTGTCGGGTTGAAACAACTCAGAGTGATGGGAATTAGTTGGGGAAGATAGGCTTCCTGGAGGAGGTAGGATTTTGGGGGAATTCCTTGAAGATGGGAAGATCCGACGGAGTGATTCCCAGGCTGGGAGAAGAACATGAGCAAGGGATCGGAGGTGGCAGAGTCGGGAGCGTGGTTCATTAAGCGAGCTTGTAATAACAATAAGTATTACCATTATGTAATAAGTGCCTAGTACTGTGCTTTGTACACAGAAAGCACTCAATAGATGCCATTGGTTGATTGATAAATAATTGCAGTATTTGTTAAGCATTGCTATATACTGGGCTAAGGGCTGAGGTAGAATCAATCAAATCAGATTCAGTCCTTGTCCCATATGGAGCTCACATTCTAATGGGGAGGGAGAACAGATATTGACTTCCCATTTTGCAGGTGAAGAAACTGGCACAGAGAAGTTAACAGACCTGTCCAAGGTCACACAACAGGGGAATGGCGGAGCCGGGATTAGAACCCAGATCTCTTGACTCCCAGCCCTGTGCTTTCTCCCCTAGGCCGTGCTGCTTTTCCAGTGCTGCTTGTGAGGAGCAGAGAGTGCAAGCTGGGGAGTAGTGGGTGAAAAGAGTTGATAAATAAGGTCAAAAAAGCTGGTGGGCAGCCCTGAATCCAACGGTAAGGAGTTTTTGTTTGCTCTGGAGGGAGGGGGCAGCCATGAGAAGTTTTTGAGGAATGGAGAGAATTATCCTGAGCAACATCTCAGGAAGATTCATTCATTCAATCATATTTATTGAGTGCTTACTGTGTGCAGAGCACTGTACTAAGCACTTGGGAAGTACAAGTTGGCAACATATGGAGACGGTCCCTACCCAACAACGGGCTCACAGTCTAGAAGGGGAAGACAGACAACAAAACAAAATGTGTGGACAAGTCATCAGAATAAATAGAAATAAAGCTAGATGCACATCATTAACAAAATAAATAGTAAATATGTACAAGTAAAATAGAGTAATAAATCTGTACAAACATATATACAGGTGCTGTGGGGAGGGGAAGGAGGTAGGGTGGGGGGGGATGGGGAGGAGGAGAGGAAAAAGGGGGCTCAGTCTGGGAAGGCCTCCTGGAGGAGGTGAGCTCTCAGTAGGGCTTTGAAGGGAGGAAGAGAGCTAGCTTGCCGGATGTGCGGAGGGAGGGCATTCCAGGCCAAGTAGCAGCGTAGAGGAAAGGTTGGAGGGAGAAGGGAGGAAGGTTGGGAGACCAGAGAGTAGGCTGTTTTAGTAATCTAATGTGGTTTGGTGAGCGAGACAGAACTAGTGGGGGTTTGGCTGGAGAGGAAAGAGTAGACATGGGAAATGTTTTGGGCAGAATTTGGCAGTTGATTGGATGTGAGAGCTGAAAGATGGAGACGATTCAAAGGACAACACCCAGGTTGTGAGATTCTGAGACAGGATGGATGATGGTGCTGTGGACAGACGTGAGAAAGGGGAAGGGCAGGATTTTGGTAGGGAAAATGTGAAGTGGAACATGATGAGTTTGAGGCAAGAAGGGCGAGATCATTGGTGGGAGAGGGGGCTGATTCTGTGAATCATTTGCAAAGAGGTAATAGCTGAAGCCTTGCAAGCTGATGAGCTGCCCTAGAGGAGTGAGCGTAGTATTTATTGAGTGCTATATGCAGAGTACTATATTAAGCTTTTGGGAGAGTATAATGCAACAGAGTTGTTGGACACATTCTCTGCCCACCAGGACCCTGTACAAGGACTTGTAGGATCCCCAAGTTAGGAAATGAGAGAGGGAAGAGGAGCCAACAAACGGGACTGAGAAAGAAGTGGGAGAACCAGATGAATACCATGTGGACAAAACCAAAGATCTGTTTTAGACTGTGAGCCCACTGTTGGGTAGGGACTGTCTCTGTATGTTGCCAATTTGTACTTCCCAAACGCTTAATACAGTGCTCTGCACATAGTAAGCGCTCAATAAATACGATTGATGATGATGATCTGGTCATTTTCCAAGGCGAAGGGAGGATGGGAGTCGGAGCAGTAGTGTCAAAGGCACCCTAATGGTCAAAGGTGCCGTTAGGATTAGGACGGAGTAGGCCGTGGCTATGCGAAGGTCACTGGTGACCTTGGAAAGTGCGATCTTGTCAGATTGAATGGGTCAAAAATGAGTTAAGAAGGGATTGGTGGAGAGGAAGTGAAGGCAGTGGGTTTGTATGCAGCTCATTCAAGGAGGTGACCAGAACTGGAAGGAGGGAAAAGGCCAGATCGCTGCAGAGAACTGTGGAATCCAGAGAAGGCTGTTAGTAGGCAGTTTTCCATCTACAGTGTGTGGCTCCTTGGCTAGATGGTGATGCGATGTCAGAAGAAACAGTTGTAAAGATGCTCACAGTGTTGATCCAGGCAAACTTGTTCTAAAACTCATTTTTCAGAACATGGGGTTTGCAAGAGTGTAAGCAACTCAAGTGAAGCAGCCCGGCTTGGTGATTAGAGCACAGGCCTGGGAGTCAGAAGGATCTAGGTTCTAATGTTGGCTCTGCCGCTTGTCTGTTATGTGACCTTGGACAAGTCATTTTACTTCTCTGAGCCTCAATTCCCTCATTTGTGAAATGGGGATTAAGACTGTAAACCCCATGTGGTATATATGTTTGCACATATTTATTACTCTATTTATTTATTTTACTTGTACATATCTATTCTATTTATTTTATTTTGTTAGTGTGTTTGGTTTTGTTCTCTGTCTCCCCCTTTTAGACTGTGAGCCCACTGTTGGGTAGGGACTGTCTCTGTACGTTGCAAACTTGTACTTCCCAAGCGCTTAGTACAGTGCTCTGCACACAGTAAGCACTCAATAAATACGATTGATGATGATGATGGTGATGTGGGACAGGGACTGGGTCCAACTTGATTAGCTTGTATCTACCACAGCACTTTGTACAGTGCCTGGCACATCGCGCTTAACAAATACCATTTAAGAACAAAACCAAACCAATGTTACAGGAGAATTCTACAGAATTGGATACTGTCATTCTAAGTTTATAGCCTTTGAACCTCATCTGGTTCTTGAAATCTGGAAAACCTTGCCTCTTTGCCCAAACTAAACAGCTCTTTGTGTTTTAAGCTTTAGGAAAACTACTTTCAAGTAAAATCATATTAATCCATCACCATCTGGCCAGTAAAAGCCCTGGAAGACTGTAGTGAAAAGTATCTTTCATCCTTGTGTAGAAATGGAGATTAGTTTTACCTTGGTGATAGGAGCCATTAAATACATAGTGTTTGTAAAACAACATTAGTTTTTCTCACTCAGGGTTTCAAGATTTTAAGTCTGGCTCTGATAGGGACAGGAAATATGCCTACTTTCTGATTGTTACTGACATTCATTCTCCATCCTCAAGAAAGATGGAATCAGTCTATCAATCAGTGATATGTGTTTTGGTGCTTTCTGTGTGAAATACTGCTAAGCACTTGGGAGTCTAGAGAAATGAGTTAAGAATAGAAATATTGTGTTTGTGCAACTCTGAAGATGTAACTACCCCTTTTATTTTCATCTTTTCTAATGGACATTTGTGAAATTCATGAGTATAGATAGTGAAATGTTTTTGTGCTATTTTAATTCATTTTACCTTTCGTGTTTAACAGAATGCTGTTTAATGCCAAAAGGGTCTTAGTGCCTTTTTAAAATCAAATTTAAATGTATTATCTGGGGAAAAAAGGAAAATATTTTCTGTTAACCATTAGGAGGGATACACTGTATGTTAACATGATTTTTAGAGATAGAATCATAGTACTATTTTGTTTCTTGACTCATAAACTTGTGTTTCATTTTGATTGAGTTGAGCTAGTTGCCTAGCAGTGGAATAAAATAATAATAATAATAATAATCATCATCATCATCATCTCTGGAGAGACCCACTACACCCAAAATCAGCCTCCTGTAAAAATATAGTTTTTTGGGGGTGTGGGGTGTAGGGTGTGGCGGGGGGAGGTCTTGCCTATATTGTTCATTTTTTAGGCATTAATTTGATCATTTTAATCATTTAGGCAATTGCACTCAGCAGATTTGATTTGAGAAAAGTCTAGCAGTGGTTGATAAAGCTGTTCGAGGCTGAGAACAAAGGTAAATTTTAAAACCAGTGAATGTTTCCCGGAGATGATCAAATAAAATCTAGCATTTTGCAATTGTTAATATCAGTCAGTGGTATTTATTGAGTATTCTCCGTATACCAAGCACCTGGGAGAGTACAACAGATTTGGTAGTCATGTTCCCTGCCCAGAAGGAGCTTACAGTCTAGAGGGAGAGACAGACATTAAAATAGACTGTTTGTGTGTGTGAGTGCTGGGAAGCTGAAGGTGGGGTGAATGTCAAGTGCTTGAAGGGTACAGACACAGTCTGTGACACAGAAGGGAAGCAGCATGGCTTAGTGAATAGAGCATGGGCTTGGGAGTCTGAAGGTCATGAGTTCTAATCCCGGCTCCACCATTTGTCTGCAGTGTGAGAAGTCACCTCACTTCTCTGGGCCTCAGTTACCTCATCTTTAAAATGGGGATTGAGACTCTGAGCTCCATGTGAGACAGGGACTGTGTCCAACTCGATTTGCTTATATCCACCCCAGCGCTTAGTACAGTGTCTAAGCTCTTAACACATACCATTATTAGTATTATTATTGGAGAGCCAGCAGGGGATGATTATATTGATGTAGATGTTGGCCATTTTGTGTGCAGAGGTTTGTTTCACCAACTGTACTAACGCAGCATGGCTGGTGGTAGTTTGAACTAAGTGTATATCAAGACACTCTGATGGACAACCAATAGGACTGGGCCCTGAAAAGCTTGAGTGAGAAGAAACCATGCCAGAGAGTCTGGGGAGGTTTGGGCACGATGAATAGGCAGAGACCTCGGCCTGCAGGGTCCGGGAGGCCCTGGTCCCTCTGTAATTTCCCTTGGCTTAGTTCTCCCCAGTCTCCCTCACTTCCCCATTTTCCCACACCTCTGTCTGTCTCCCCTGTCCTGCTTCCACCGACTCCAGCTACTCTGCATCACTTCTCTCTAGCCACATCTTCCTTGTCCCTGTTACGGCTATCGCAGTGCTACTTATTTGCGATCCTCCAAAGCCCTGGGACCCTTCCCTCCCACCTTCCTGCCTTTCTTCCCCTGCTTCAATCAATCAATCAATTGTATTTATTGAGCGCTTACTGTGTGCAGAGCACTGTACTAAGCGCTTGGGAAGTACAAGTTGGCATCATATACTTGCTTCCCCACTCCTCCCTGTTTTTTATTTTATTATTATTATTACTACGGCATTTAAGTGCTTACTATGTGCCGGGCACTGTACTACGCACTGGGGTAGATACAAGCAAACTGGGTTGGACACAGTCCCTGTCCCACATGGGACTCACAGTGTCAATCCCCATTTTACAGATGAGGTACTGAGGCCCAGAGAAGTAAATTGACTTGCCCAAGGTCACAGAGCAGACAAGTGGCGGAGCTAGGATTAGACCCTTCTGATTCCCAGGCCCATGCTCAACCCACTATGCCATGCTGCTTGTGCGGTGAAGCCTTTAGGCTAGTCTAATACTATTAGAAAATACTTTTTTCTCCTGTTTATTTACATTTCGAGGGTGAATTATCCTCTCAAGCTGATTTTTTTTCCCCTCCAGTCCACTGCAAAAAACAGAGCATAGTGAACAACATAGCCCGAAAAGTTCTGACTCTTTTAAATGAGCGACCATCTCCATTGTCTTGGAGGCTTGGCTAAACTTTCCTCAGCCAACAAAATCTGGGATGTTTTTGTGACTTTTAAAAAGTACATCTTCTGATGATGGGTTCTGAGTCCACATTATTAGCAGAAAAGGTTATTAATATTGATGAGACATGACTTGTTCAGGCCAAGAATAAACACGAGGAAACTCTGAAGGTTTGAAACTTAAAATAGTTTGTGTAATTTTCTCTTTTTTTGACAAGGTAATATGTTAAAGGCACACATCATTTTCTATTTGAAAGAAACAACTGGATTAAAGGTAGTTTTTTTTTTTAACAGTGTCTCAGAATTCTGAGTTGTAAATTGAGTTCATCCTCTTTTGGTGGTACTTCAGGTTTGTGTTTTGGGGTGGAAGGCAGCAATTCTATGTTTTTCTCTTTGAAGATTACTGAATACAATTAGCATGATCAAAATTTGGATGGTTTAATAGGGCTTTGGAAGACATAATGTAGACATCTTTGTCGATCGGTTACTTTGTTCTATTGTGTGATGCTGCATAATTAAAATCCGTGACACGCTGGTATGTTTTATGAATGCATTATACATATTGAAGTATTAGACTAGTTGATGGAATTTGTGTTAGGGGAATTCATTTCATACAAGCAAACAGTTTTGGTATTGCAGTAGTGTTTAGAAGTGGAGCTAGAATGGGGTTTAGATCATTCTTTTCAAAATATGGATTGAAATTTAATCCTCAGAATGTGGATTTATTGAAATCTTGAAGTTTGTTGTGCTGCTAAAGAATAGTGAGCAAAATAAACTTGTTTCGATCACTCTTTAATGTGTTCGAGTTAAATGTATTTATATGACATTTTAAATAATACTTTCTGCTTAAGTGGTATTTTTCATCAGTGAATTTCAGTGTGCTTTGCTAACATTAAATTTCACTGCACTTTAAAAATAGCTAGCGATTGTGTTCCTCTTTTTGATAGATGAAGAAACAGGTTCAGGGAGCGGTCAGTCTCAGGTTTTGTAAAACACGTGAGGCATTCCGTCATATAAAACATACCGATGTGTGCTTCAACTTTTTGGCTATTTATAGGTTCATAATTTTCCACTTTCCCGTGAGACATTTTCCTTATGAAAGTTTTAATAGCTAGTTCTTTGAAGACCCACAAATGCTGTAACCATACTGGGACCCCTCAAAGCGCCAGGGTGAATGAGGGAGTCGGGGCAGGGGGTGCCCATCTTCTTTTTCCCATTTGTTCATCCAAGTGGGGGAGGTGGCCAGATCATTCTCAGCGGCTCCTAGTCTAGGCCCAAAGGCTCCCAACTTGGGTTGAGGGATTAGTGGTGCTGTCGGAGCTTTGCTCCAACTCACCCCATTGTTCCTATCCCATGCGGTCATATATCCCTGCCTCGCTCGTGATGCCAGGCCACTCCCCCATTCCTTGTAGAGAGTAGAGTGCTCTGCACACAGTAAGCGCTCAATAAATACGATTGATTGATTGATTGTCCTTGGGGTTATCCCTCACGTCCCATGGAAGGTTTGGAGGGTGGATGAGTGGCCTTCTGGGTATCATTGGCTTCTTCCCTGGTCCCCAGTGGGGCTCTGCCTGTCGGTTCATCTGCCCAAGTGAAATCTGATTTAGTTCTCCGAGGTCCTGGACTGAGGAGCCTGGATTCAGCTTTTCTTTCAGTGGGGCTTTAGTAGAGTAAACAAATGCAGCTATTTATCATTGTGTGAATAGAAAAGTTGCATCCCAAGAGGCAATATTCTTGATTGCTTTTGTTATGCTATTTCTCTTCCAAACAGTGGAATTTTAGCATTCTTGCAGATTTTTTTAATGTGGTATTTAAGTGTTTACTATGTGCCAGGCACTGTACTAAGTGCTGAGATAGATACAAGCTAGTCAGGTTGGTCACAATCTATGTCCCACATGGGATTCACAGTCTTAATCTCCATTTTACGGATGAGGTAGCTGAGGCACAGAGAAGTGAAGTGATTTGTCTAAGGTCACAGAGCAGACAAGGGGTGGAACTAAGATTAGAACCCAGGCCCTTCTGATTCCAAGGCCTTGTGCTCTATTCTCTAGGCCACGCTGTTTCTCTATTTTTAGAGGCAGAGGATACCCCAATTTAGAATCAGTAGCATAGATTAATTGAATTACCAGTGAATTTCGATAATAATAGCTATGAAGATACTAGGTCATCTTAGGGGCTCTTGGTAATTGCCTTCATCAATATACTTTAAAAACATTTGATTATCCTGAACAGTAATATCCAAATTAGATCATGCATGAATTCTTTCTGTGTACATTTGCAGTAAGTTACTAGTTATAGCTTTCTTTTGTGTCCATATGGCCCAACCTTTAGGATCCCAAAGGTTGTCCCTGCAGACAGTAATCTCGTTGTGGGCAGGGAACATGTCTACCACCTCTGTTGTATTGTACTCTCTCAAATGCTTATTACAGTGCTCTGCATAGCATAAGCGCTCAATAAATACCTTTGGTTGACAGGCCCAAGAGTAAAAGTCCAGATGGGAATGCTGATATCAACTCTCCAGATTACTGGTCGTAGAGGTCTTTTATGCTTAAAACACCCTCATGTTGTTTCCTTCCTCAGTACTTCTGCGATTTTGCATAGACCTGGGGGAAATGGGATTAAGCATCTTTCCTCAAACTCTTTTAAGCCCTACTAGCCATATGAGCCTCAGGTTCCATTTTGTAAATAATGTTAGGGAAAGGAGAGTGCACGTGGATTTGGGGTTCACTAATTGAGAGTCTTGTGTGACTTGGAAACCTGGGGTCTGGAGCATCTTGACTCCCACTCCTAAGCCCTGTGACTGATTAATTAGCTTGACTGGAAATGGGACTACCCTTCTTGTGGAGGGCTTCCTTGCACATGGGGTTGGCTTTTTGGGCTGCTGAGTATGTGTGCATAGCTTCCCCCCCCCCCCCCCCCCAAAATAAATTAAAAAATGAAGTCCAAATACTTGAGGGAAGGGCTGTGAGGGTCTGCTTTGGGGTGGGGGTGGGGGGACAGCTGACCCTAGCTAAATCAGCCTGGTTTGACGTAGCATTCTTGGGACCTCTGGGTCCAGCTTGAATGGACTAGATTCAAATCCAGACAATTTTGGGTGTTAGAGGACCAGTAGAATTGACATGGAGGATCACAGGCAGCCCAAGTGTTTGGGGCCCTACCATCCTGCTCTCCAAAACAGGAGAGCATGTAGTTTGTGGAAATATTTTAAGATGGAGAAAATCTCTTACTCTTGTTTCAGATCTGCATAGGTACAGGTAAAATAAAATGTTAACATAGAGGCAGAATGATTTAAAACTACAGCTTTTGTGATGTACCCTTGGCTGTGACCAGCCTGAATCAAGCCCTAGAAATTTGGCCCAATACCCAGCCTGCAGCTCTGGCTAGGCTTAGTGAGACCCAGCCTCTCTCCCGGGTGGGGCTGATGCTACGTGTGCACTGGCGTCCCAGTGGATATTCGTAATTCCAGTGAGTACACAGGGGCTGCTGTTTGTAGTTCGGCCTGTCGTGTTTGCGCAAAAATGCCCCAACCTCCTCCCTGGCCAGAAGATGGGGTCCCCCACCTACTCTCCAGCTCAGAGGAGGTCTGAAATGGGGAGGAATGTGGGGGCTGGCCTGAGTCCAGCTTCCCCTTTCAGTCATCTCTCCCATTTCTTTGCCAGAGTTACTCGGGACTTTGTGAAGCAGAAGTGGATGTTATTTATCATTTGTTATCTCCCTATAATCTCAAACACTGGCCACTAACACTGCTGTGTCAGAGGGGTTTGTTCATCTTCTAAAAAGTTCAGATGGCAAAGTGACCTCCCCAAACCAAACCCCAAATGACGGTGAAATTTGTGGTGTTTCAGTCCTACATAGAGAAAATAACTTTTCTCTTGACTATACTTGTGCATTGCTTTCTGTTTGGGAATCTAGGGGTGTTGATGATAGGATCTGTGTGTTTTTAATGCCTTCTCGGAGAGTATTTGCTTTCTATTAGTCTGGTGCTATCAGTACTAGACCTCAGGCCAGCATGACCTTCCCTCTTCCCCCACCCTACATTTTGGTGTGGGATTGGAAAGAAAGTGGGAGGTTGTTCCTGCTCCCCGGACTCCAGCACTCACTACCAGCCACCACTTTGGCCAGCTGTTTTTTTTTTTTTTTTTTTGCTGATGCCAGATTGGGGCTGAAGTGGGCCAGAGCCTGTATCTCCCTTGCCAAGGGACCACTTAGTGACCTGGGCTTTGGGTAGCAGTCCTTGCTACCCTAATGGTAATTCTTCCCCTGGATCGTCTCATCGGATAAGAGGTTTCCCATGGTTACAGTGGCCTAGGTTTCATGCCCGGAGAGTAGAAGAAAACTTGGTGAAAGGTGACGCTTTCTCCTGCCCCTCCAAATATATAATATAAAACACACACACACATATGACACATGTATTGGTTAATCAGTGAGACTTGCATGTCTGGCAGGTCATGCTGTATGATTGGGCCATAATTAGAAGGTTTGGCTCCTCTTTATTGCCCTGTTGCAGAGTGAAGTTGGTTAAAATTATTCACACGGTTTAGCATTTACTTGGATTCATATAGATATAAGAAGAGCTGACATTCTCAAAATCACCGTGAAATTATTCTTCACTACTTGGGTGTGACTTTGGTATGTGTTCTTAAAAACAGATAGAACATGACATCATACACTGCTTGTGGTATGGGGTAGTCAGCTCAGATGAATTGCTAAGGAATTCAGATTTTTTCCAATAAGTACCATCAAGATATAAAATGATTCCTCTTTCCTGAAAACATAATTTTCTTTTGTTGTATGTAGTTATTCTTGGAACATAACATTCAGTTACCTTTTACTATATGATTGCATGATTTGAGATCTTACTGTCTGTGCCTTCCTTCCTTCATTCAGGCAGCTGTTGCTTTCTTGCAGTGAGTATGCCAGTGTAACAAACATCTTGGTTAGTTCATTGAAGAAGTCAAATTTTGAGGTCTTAGCTATTTTCAGTTGTTTTAATTTACAAGTCGTGGCTCGTGGCAATAACTAGTTGATTCTTCAGTGGTGGAAGGAAATGAAGTGGAGTCAGATGGCAAGGGGCCAATAATAATAATAATAAAAGGAAATGTGGTATTAAGCACTACTATGTGCCAAGCACTGTGCTAAGTAAGTGCTAGGGTAGAGTCCCTCATGGGACTTACAGTGTAAGTGGGAGGGAGAACAGGTATCAAAAACACATTTTACAGATGAGGAAACTGAGGCACAGAGAAGGTAAGTGGCTTGCTCAAGGTCCCACAGCAGACAAGTGGCAGAGCTGGAATTAGAACCATATTGTTGAGACAGGGCGTTTTCAAGCAGGGTAGGGCCACCTACGTCCACAGGAACCCATCTGGCTCCTTTTCCCTGGCCAACAATGAGGCTGCACTGCTCGAGTAAAACAAGCCAGGTTGAGATAGAACTTTGTCCCAAGGTCATGATTGATAGCCACCAACTTGAGAAGAACTACAGCTAGTTGCTATGGAGAAGAGAAAACAGTGTGATTCAGTCTTTTTGTAATAATTCTTCTTCTTGCAACTTGAGTAGTAATGTATCTGGGGACATAACTACATGAGTGTGTAAGGGCTAATGAATGGCAGTGACATGCCATTATTGTCATACCTTTCCATGACTGGTTGGAAAAGACTTTTTTCCTTGGATATTTGTAAATCCCTATCATACCTATAGATGTGTGTTTTAAGAGCTGGTTATTAGCAAAGCAAACATTTGAAAACTATTGTTTTAGTGGGAAGAGTACATTATGTTAGAGTTGGTAGACAAGTTCCCTGCCCACAGGGAGTTTACAATCTACTCTTCCAATCTACTCTTCTAAATCTACTGTTAGTTTAGTGTACTGCTCTGCCCTTAGTAAGCACCTAATTAATGCCACTGATTTTTTTAAAATTGTATTTGTTAAGCGCTTACTATCTACCAGCACTGTACTAAGTACTTGGGGGTGTGGGGGGAGCACAAGCCAATTGGGTTGGACATAGTCCTTGTCCCATGTGGGGCTCACAGTGTCAGTGATTGGAAACACACATAAAATTAAATTACAGGAGGGGATACAACAGAATGTGACTATAAATGCTGTGGGGATGGAGTGAATATCAAAGGGTAGACACTTTAAGTGCACAGGTGTTGCAGATGGGAAGGAGAGTAGGATAGGGAGACAAGAGGTTAGTCAGGGAAGGCTTCCTGGAGTAGTTTTGACTTTAGAAGAGCTTTGAAGATGGGAAGAGGGGTCTTGGTCAGACATGAAGGGGAAGGGAGTTCCAGGCTGGAGGGTGCATGTGAGCAAGGGGCCCATAGTGAGAGAGATGAATTAACCTACAGTAAGTGGGTTGATGTTATCAATCAATCAGTAGTATTTGTTAAGCACTTAATTTTTGCACAACACTGTACTAAGCTTTTGGGAGAGTACAATGCAGCAGAATTGGTAGACACATTCCCTGCCTAAAATGAGCTTACAGTCTAGAGTTGAATGTACGGTCTAGAGGAGTGAAGTCTGCAGGCTGGGTTGCAATGGGAAAGGAGCGAGGAATGCTATAATTTATAGAGGAGGAAGAGACCCGATTGAGTTCTTTAAAGCTGATGGTGAAGAGTTTCTACTTGATGCGGAGATGGATGGGCCACCACTGGGGAGATGGGCCACCATTGGGGAGATGGGCTCAGGTTGATGTTTTTAGAAAAATAGTTTGGGCAGCATAGAGAAGTGTGGACTGGAGACAGGGAGGCCATATTTTTCAGTCAATCAATCAATCATATTTATTGAGCGCTTACTGTGTGCAGAGCACTGTACTAAGCGCTTGGGAAGTACAAGTTGGCAGCATATAGAGACAGTCCCTACCCAACAGTGGGCTCACAGTCTAAAAGGGGGAGACAGAGAACAAAACCAAACATACTAACAAAATAAAATAAATAGAATTAGATATGTACAAGTAAAATAAATAGAGTAATAAATATGTACAAACATATATACATATATACAGGTGCTGTGGGGAAGGGAAGGAGGTAAGTTGGGGGTGGAGAGGGGGACGAGGGGGAGAGGAAGGAATCAATCAATCGTATTTATTGAGCGCTTACTGTGTGCAGAGCACTGTACTAAGCACTTGGGAATCAATCAATCAATCATATTGAGCGCTTACTATGTGCAGAAGTCAATTGTTCGGGTGAGAAACTGGTGATGAAGACTGTTGTTTTATATTCTTTCCACCCTCAGTCCCACCATACTTATGTGCATATCTATAAATTATAATAATGTCTATCTTCCCGTCTAGACTGTAAACTCATTGTGGGCAGGGAACATGTTGTCTACCAACTCCATTGTATTGTACTTTCCCAAGTATTTAGTACAGTAATCTGCACACAGTAAGCACTCTATAAATACCATGGATTGATTTTTTTTCTTTTTTGAGGGACTACTGTATTTTCTCTGTGGTTAGATTAAGAACTATCCAAATAATGGTCCCCAAGACATTTCGTGTTATAATCTCCCAAGTATTTATGGTGTCTTAACTATTCATTACTCACCAAGGAATTAATATTCCAAAAATCTGTTGTGCCATGGAGTTAAATGTGAAAGATGAATTGTAAGTATTTGTGCATTGCCTCAATTAGTATATTACCTCAATAACTAGACCCGGGCTCCTGTGGGATCGTAACGCCAGAGGTTTTTATTGCAGAGATCCAATCATGCTTAGCCTTTCCCACCAAAAAATAAATAAATAAAATCTAGTAGGAGTCCACATGTGTAGTAACTGAAGCTTTCTGCTGTTTAAAAAGTAGGCTATTGGTACATCAACACGATAGAGAAGGTTGTAAGAATCGCTGTCAAGGCTATTGGTGATTATGCTTTGTGCTAATTAGGTAAGTCATCCTCTCTGCCTTGTTTTCACATCTGGCAGTGTTGATTTATATGTCCAGTCAACTTCAATCAGTTGTATTGAGCGCTTATTGGATGCAGAGCACTGTACTAAGCGCTTGGGAGAGTACAGTACAAGAATATAACAGACACATTCCCTGCCCACAGTGAGCTTACAGTCTAGAAGGGGAGACAGACATTAGTATAAATAATATAAGCAACTTCCCACACATGTTGGGAGAATTAATATGATGTTTTATTAAGTGCGTTAGATGGGTCAGAAAAAGAAGCGTGGCAAATGTAGGTAGGCGTATACTAGGTTCTCTGCATGGTAGGTGGTGCCCAGACACCAGAGGATTGTGGAGGACTTGGGGTGGGACTGCTAGTGCAGCTTTTCCCAAACTCTTGTGCGAGTGTGGCTGTGGCAGCACAGAAACAGGGAAGCCACTGGAAATGTGGGGGAGGAAGGAATATGAACATGGAAGGTAGAAATGGCGAAGTTTCTAGTTCTGAGCTCTCGACAGCCACCCACTCCAGTAGGAAATTAGGAGTCATGATCAAAAAGTGGCTAGGCTGTGCCCTGACTCCTACCAGATATAAGGTGGTATTATTACATTAGCGTTGATATGCTTATTCTGCACCGAAATTCCTATTTCCAAATGTGAACTCCCTCCCACTTGGGGAGGAATAGATTGCAAGTGAGGGAGGTCCTGACTAGAATTCTAATCCTCTCTTTTCTGGATTTTACATTGCACCGATGGGGACCGGGACAGTGTGTGCCTTCCGTTGGTCTCTTCATTTGGAGCCGCTTAGTGCTAATCAATCATGAATTTTCCTTGCATGTTCAGGGCCTTATTGTGTTAAGTAGTCGAACGAAGTGTGATTGTCAGCATTTCAGGAATTAAATCGGTATTATTGTAATTTTGGGGGAAGTGGAGGTGCCTAATAGCAATTTTCCAGGGTACCCTCACACCCTCTTTGCTGTACCTGAAAGCTCTCTTCAGAGTTCCAAAATAATTGTTTTGCATCTGCAGCATAGAAATCCTCATCTTGAGGAATATTTGCTGAGAGTTACATTCCAGTTTGAGAAATAGTGGCAGAAGCTTGCCTTTTCTTACCTTTTCTCTCCGAGGTGTTTCTCTACTTATTAAAACACCAAAGTAGTACTGGGATGTGTTGGGAGTGGGACACAGAGGGTCCACAAAATAATCCTTCCATTGCACTCTGTGTCTGTCAGGTACATATTTAAACCATCTTATCCGGTTTTGGTCCCCAGACTTAAACATTTAAAAAAGGATGTAGAGAAGCCAGAGAAGCGACAAAGGTCAGTTGCTTCTGGAAAAATAAACCCTTTAGGAAAGGAATTGAAATTGCCTGCTAGTTTGGAGGAGGGGAGGTTGAGGTTATTGAATAATTGTCTTCAAGTACAATAAAAGTCCATTTTCTGAGGCGGATGCTAGCCAGCTGATTGTGATGGCCGTAGTGAACCAGGCAAGAAGTAATAGGTTTAAATTAAAGGAGGAGAGAGTTTGGTTGAAGCCAAAGAAGAGCTGCTTGACTCTTAGGGTTTGAAGACACCAGCCTGGGCTATGGAGAGATTTATGGGGAGAACCTTGGGGATATTTCAGAGAAGAATAGTAGTCTCTTTTGGATAATTGGGTTTTTCACCTGCCAAGAGGTGGGAGACTAGGCCAAGTGATCTCTTGAGACCTCTTCCAGTTCTAACAGTCCCTCTAGGCTGTAGTAAGGTCACTGTGCACAGGAAATGTGTTTGTTTATGGCTGCATTGTATTCTCCCAAGCACTTAGTAGAGTGCTCTGCACACAGTAAGTTCTCAGCACACAGTAAGTTCTCAGTAAATACAATTGATTATCATGGTCCTTTTCTCATTTATTCATGGCTTTCCCCTTCCTTTAGGTATCCCTCTCCTGTCCCCACCTTTGTTAGCTTTCTGTATATTTTCTTGTAATCCAGCAAAGACAAGAAATTCCAGAATGTGCTTTCTGGTAAACTTAGGTGGTTAATGTCCTTTGTGTGACAGGAGAAAAAAAATTGCCCAGTTTTTTGGTTTAGATTCCATTGGAGCCATTTGCCAGTAGGTGAATTTTTCTCTGAAGCACTAATCCTTCTGCTGAGGTTACCTGAATTTTGAGGAGGCCTCTGCAGTTTATTAGTTGCTATTCCTCACAGATTAGGAAAGTTGCTGTTGTTCTTGCAACAAACATAGAGGTAGCAGTTCTCCTCCCCAAGGTCACACACAACTAAGCCAAGAGCTGGAGTCAGAATGGCCTTTGACCTTTGTTGCATTGAGGACAGAATTAGCCTTAACTGTCCATGCAGGATTCAAGAATATCTCATTATGCAATTGGAAGTGCATCTGATAATAATAGTAATGATGGTATTTGTTAAGCACTTACCATGTGCCAGGCACTGTACTAAGTGCTGGGGTGGATAAAAGCAAATCATGTTGGACACTGTCCCTGTCCCCTGTGGGGCCTCACAGTCTCAATCCCCATTTTCCAGATAAGGTAATTTAGGCACAGAGATGTGAAGTGATTTGCCCAAATTAATTCATTCAGTCGTATTTATTGAGTACTTACTGTGTGCAGAGCACTATACTAAGTGCTTGGAAAGTACAGTTCAGCAATAAAGAGAGACAATCCCTGCGCACACCCGGCTTACAGTCTAGAAGGGGGGAGACAGACATCAAAACAAGTAAACAGGCATCGATAGAAATAAATAGAATTATAGTTATATGCACATCCAAACTAGTTAACAGGTATCAAAACAGGGTCACACAGCAGACAAGTGGTGGAGCTGGGATTAGAACCCATGACCTTCTGATTCACAGGTCCATGCTGTAGCCACTACACCATGCTGCTTCTCAAAGTTGTGCGTGTGTGTGTATGTGTGTGAACATGCACCTGGAAGTTGGACACACCGACCTACAGTTGGTTGGCCCTGAATTCAGCAGCTGCTGAGAATTCCAAACCTGGTGGAATTACTACTCTGGATGCGCTTTCCCATGTGGTCTCTCTCGATTCAGAAATGGAAATGTCAGGTAGGACTCCTGGAACTGAAGTTGTTTGAACTACACCGAGTTCTTCCATAAAGTGTGTGATGATTTTGGCTTGCCCTGCCTTTCAAAGAATGAATCACCTTTTCAGCCAGATAGGTGGCTCGTGATCTGCATTTCTATATTCATGTGGGTTGCTTATCAGAAACCCTTAGCAGTTCAGGAGTTCCTGACCATTCCACACTGCTTCCACACTGCTGCCCTCCCTGAGAACCAGAATGCGGCTGGGGAGAGACCCAGCCCACCTTGTTTCTGGGAGCTGTAGAGGGAAGTGAAGTAGCCCTAGAGAGAGAAAGGGCCTTGAGCTTCCTCTTCCCTGGGACTAACCCCTCTCCAGTCTCCTCTTCCCTTGGCCCTGCTGCTGCTGCTGCCTGCATCTTTCCTTCCCCAGGGCACAGGGACTGTGTCCAACTTGACTTGCTTGTATCCACCCCAGCACTTGGTATAGTGCCTGGCACATAGTAAGCACTTAACAAATCTGTAAAAAGAGAATTATGACTGTGAGCCCTACCTGGGACCACCTGATTACCTTGTATCTACCCCAGTGCTTAGAACATAGAAAGCACTTAACAAATACCGTAAATATTATTATTGCTTCTACTACTGCTACAGCTACTATTGCTATGACTGCTAACTGCTATTACTACTGCTACTGCTGCCGCTGCTACTACTGAGACTGCTGCTACTACTATGGCTATATTATCTTCTTGTTTCTACCTACTCTGTTGCATTTTCCCAAGTGCTTAACACTGCTCTGCACTGAGCAAGCGCCCTGTAAATATCATTGATCAACTTTAAGATTGCCCCCTATGTTGTGGGAAGCAGTGTGGCCTAATAGAACACAGGCCTAGGAGTCAAAGGACCTGGGTTCTGATCTATACACAGCACTTGTGTATATTTGTACATATTAATTACTCTCTTATTAATGATGTGTATATATTTATAATTCTATGTATTCTGATGGTATTGACACCTGTCTTTGTTTTGTTTTGTTGTCTGTCTCACCCTACTAGACTGTGAACCCATTGTTGGGTAGGGTCTATCTCCATCTGTTGGCGAATTGTAGTTTCCAAGCGCTCAGTTCAGTGCTCTGCACACAGTAAGTGCCCAATAAATACGATTGAATGAATGAACAAATACTGTAAGTATTATTATTACTGCCACCGCCCTAGCTTTCCCAAAGACAGCTTTTTTTTTTCTCAGACAGGTACATTTGATGGTCTTCAATCACTCAGTGGTATTTATTGAGTGCTTACTGTGTGCAGAACACTATACTAAATGCTTGGGAGAGGACACATAATAAAGTTGGTAGAGCATGGTCCCTCCCCACAAGGTGCTTATGGCCGCAGGGGGAAATGGGCATTTAAAAAAATTACAGATAGGGGAAGGAGCAGAGTCTGAGGATAGGTACATAAGTGCTGTTTAAGGATGTAGGTTATTGTCACAACTCTCAGGATCCAAAATATCATCCCCTTCTGAAAGGTTACTGACAGGACCAGAAATGGAATCTTATATGCCTCCTAAATAGCTGATGGGACTATGCATTGTTTTTCTTTAATCTAGTTGTCAGTGCATTATGCTGTTTTCGTTCTAGGTTGGTCTTAGAATTTCACTTGGTTTCATAGTTTGTCTTTAGTCAGAATGGCCTAGAACTTTTGCGAAATGAGCTTCATACCTTTAGAATCTAGCTAGCAGCTGATGACTTTTATTATTAGGATTATAACTTGAGAAACCAAACTTTTAGTGGGCATTTTTCAGACTCCATCCTGGCTAGAAGGAAGAATTGAAATCTACTGCGCCGGACTGAGACCTCAAATTGTCCTTGTATTACCAGTCAGAAACTGGGCAAAAGGGGTCCACCTGGATATCTTATAAAGCAAGGATTGCATCCTTCTGAAGCCTCGCCTGAAGGAAAATTCGAGGTGGAGCACCTGCCCTTTCTGGGCTGTTTCTTCGGTAATGCTTCACATGAGCGAAGCTGGCCTGAGTTGTCAGGACTGTGTTGTCAGGATGTGGAAGTTCCCTTGCACTCGAGGCAAAATGCTCAGTGAGAACACATGCTGTGACAGAACTGAGATTCAGAAATGCTAAAATGCAGAGTTTCCCTACCTGTTTTGGCTTGGTTGTTTGTTAGGTAGTTGGGGACTATCCATTTGACAGGGCAAACCTCTCTGGTTAAAGCATGCCACAGTGTCAGAATAAATAGTCTGTGGGTGTGCGCTTAATGGTGGACCACAACACAAGTTTCTGTTAATGCAGGTGGGATTTTACAAGAACACAACCTCCGCATTATAGGAGAATTGGGTGTACTCAAATCTCCATTTCATCATGGTTTTTTTTTTTTTAGATAGCATTTAAGTGCATGCTATGTACCAAGCACTGTAGTAGAAGTTTATCAGGTTGGACTCCAGCAGTCTCTATCCACATGGGGGTCACAGTAAGTAGAAGCATTAGTAAATTGCTGCCTATTTTAGGAACCTGTAGTGGACACTACTGGAAAAAGTTGAGTCCTGATGCAAAAGGACCTAATTTTTAGAAAACTTTTACTCACTTGAGGAAATTTGGGTTTGCAAATACCACAGCATCCAAACAGGCTTGCACTTGAAGGATGAATGTTTCCTAATTTCCTAACAACATTCTAGCCAGAAAGCTCAGTTTTTTGCTTAATGTTTATAAAGCTTTCAGGGTGTATCTTCCATTAAAGAGCTTTAGTTTACTCATTATTTATGATTCACCATATGTTTTTTTTCCCAACAGTAGCATGTAAGCCACCAAAGCATTCTACAAATGTTCATATTAAATATCGACTTGCCTGGAATATTATCTGTCAGTGGGTGTGTCCAGCAAATTTTTAGAGTAAAAAATTGATGACAGTATTTACAGAAGAAATTCCAACAGTGAATTGAATGAACTGAATGCTTTTTTTAGTTGTAATTTCGCCATATATTAAATGAAAAAAGCTGAGAACAAGTGATGTTTAATAAATCGTACATTAACCTGCACATGCTGGAATTTCTTTTGAAGAATTAAACAGTTTGTTGTTAGTATTTCCATGCGACACAAGTGTGTGCTTCATTTCTCTAATTTAGTTTCGAAGCAAAGGATTATCAGTGTGGCAATAAAAGTTGTTAAACTGTCGAGGCTTCCAATTTTTCAGTTTTCCTGTTTACCATTGAGTTGTGCTTCGCCATCTAATGAATCAGCAGGAGTGTCCAAGGCATATTAAATGAATAATTTTTGGTGCCGCAATAGTACACTCTCTGTTCTACTAGTGTGTGTGACTCATCGCTGCCTGAATCTATTTGCTTACTGTGTGTATGTAGGGAATATGCCATGTAGTATTAAATCTCAAAGTTCCAGACCAATGCTTTTGAGTTACATTTTACTTCAGTCACCGATATTTACTGAGCACTTCCTGTGTGCAGAGCAGTGTACTAAGCACTTGGGAGATTACAATTCAACAGAATTGGTAGACGTGATTGCTCCCTTCAAGAAGCTTGCAATCTAGTAGTGTGGGGAGATTGGCAACAAGACAGATTTGTGCAACATTTGATGTCAGACATTTACTTGAAATGAAAATTTATGTAGCATTTTATTCCTGCTGAATTTTAATTCAGGACTCGGAAGCAGCGTGGCTAGTGGACGGAGTATGGCCCTTGAAGTCAGGAGGACCTGGGTTCTAATCTTGGCTCCACCACTTGTCTGCTGTGTGACCCTGGGAAAGTCACTTCACTCCCCTGTGCCTCAGTTCGCTCATCTGTAAAATGGGGACTAAGACTGTGAGCCTTATGTAGGACAGGAGTGTCCAACCTGATTAACTTATATCTACCCCAGCGCTTAGTACAGTGTCTGGCACAAGAAGTGCTTAACAAATAACATAAGCAAACAAAAAAAACCCCAAGTGGATGAAAAAAGATTTTTAAGAGACCTGGTAGCATTACCATGTTGATGAATTTCCCTCCTGCTCCCAGAAAGGTGTGATGGTCCATGGGAATTTGAAAAGTTAAGAAAGGAGAAAACTGATGCAACTCCATATCACCTGAGGCATCTGCAACCTTTATAGCAAAGTTTTCAGTCGGCAGGGCTGAGCATTCCTTTGGAGGACCCCTGCTTGTGACCTTGGTTTCCAAAGGTGTATAGGCCTGAGCCCAAGCGTGTGGAAATTGGGAAGGGCCAGAATGTATTTGTTGGTTATTTTCAGCCAACCAGACACGAGGTCCAGGGCTCTTTGAAGGCAAACACAGCTAGATTTCCCCCAAAGCCATTTGCCTTTGCTGTGACCCTGTCAAGAACCTAAAAGGGTTCTCGTGGACCTGTTATTCATGTCCTCATGGCCTCGTGCTGCCACCTGGATACAGTCTCTAATACTGACTGCATTGTTGGGGATGGTGGGTTGTTTCAGTACAAGCTACCCCCATTATTCACTTAGCACAAATACTATTGATCACATACCCAGATGTCATCTGGAGCCTCTTCCAAACAAGAGACAATGCCCAACACATGCCTGTGCAGCATGTGCAGAAAATATCTCTGGCAGTCTCATGGATTGAATTGCAGGGAGGGGCATATTTTGCACACACAGAAGAGGCGGCATGTGCACCTGCAGTGCAAAGCTAGTTAAAGGGGTGGTACCCAGAGTAGCTGACTTTCATTAGGAAGTCTAGAGAAAACAAAACAAAAAGTCAGGTTGGTCCCAGGGGTCTATTTGCACTGGGAAAACTGCTGCCAACTCCAGTTTCTGAGCTTCAGAAAGGTCCTAACCAATCCACTCTGAGAAGAGCCCCCTCCCCACAGCACCTGTGTATATGTTTGTACAGATTTATTACTCTATTTAGTTTACTTGAACATATTTACTATTCTGTTTATTTTGTTAATGACGTGCATCTAGCTTTACTTCTATTTATTCTGATGACTTGCCACCTGTCCACATGTTTTGTTTTGTTGTGTCTCCCCCTTCTAGACTGTGAGCCCATTGTTGGGTAGGCACCATCTCTGTATGTTGCCAACTTGTACTTCCCAAGTGCTTAGCACAGTGCTCTGCACACAGTAAGCGCTCAAAAAATACGATTGATGAATGAATGAAGAGCAACTAGAATGATCAACCTGTTAGAGGCTCTTCCGAATGAGGGAACATGGGGGAAAAAAAATTAGGACTCTTCCATTTGGGAAAATGAAGTCTGAGAGGGGACCCTGGCAGACGTTTACCAGGCCATGAGGGGTGTAGAAAGGATGAACATGGAATTATTGTTGTCCAGGTCCTGTTAACACCTGGAATAAGGGGGACCCCTTGGTGTTTGAAGGTGGTGGGTTAAAAATAAATGAACAACCTGTCTCACAGGCAGTGAGCAAGCAGAAAATATCAATAGGTCCAAAGAGTGTCTTGGACATTCCCAGATGGTAGTTTTGGGAGTTTGAACAGAAGTGGATGGCCTGTGCTTGCGTGTATTTTCTTCCAAACCAAAAAAATTATATATTTACCTACATTTTCTTCCATAATTATTTATCAATTAAGTAGTATAGTCATTCCAAAAGTAGTCATGTTTTCCAACATGTGGCATGGGAGATTAGTAGAGGGGAAAAATCAAGGGATGTTGAGGGGTATTAGATATATATCCATCTATCAATGGTATTGAACACTTACTGCAGGCAGAGCACTGTTCTAAGCTCTTGGGAGAGTACAGTACAACAGGGTTAGCAAACGTTCCCTGCCCACGACGAGTTTACAATCTAGCTTACAGTATGTACTTCAGTGTAACAAATTCCATGTATTAGCTCACTGGTTCACCAAGCATCCTTTGCTACCATTGTCAAATACAGAATCTCGGACCAGATGGACCATCTGATGGTGCCCCAGTGGAGAACCAGCCTCTCCTGGCAGAGGAACTTGGCTTTTTGGCCCCAGCCTACACTGTCCACGGTGTCGTCATTGAGACCCCAGGACTTTCCTGCCCGGCTCGTGGTCAGGCTGGAGAGGCTCCCTTCTGCCCACAGGAAGGAAGAGACCAAACAAAACTAACATCTGCATTTTTCTAACTGGAGACATGAGCATCTGAAAACCTGAAAATATAACATTCATCTGCCTTTGCCTCTTAGGTTGCGGCAGGGAGCTCGGCATGTAAAGGAGACATGCAGGCAAATGAAAAATCAGTTGGGGGGTTTAGGAAAGGAATTACAGTTTTCAGTTCCTGTCAGGCATGGACTAGGTTTCCCAAATTGCACTCTGAAAATCTGGCCTTTGTTGAGCACAGCAGGAGCAGGGGGACTGAGAAGAGTTGCCCTCAGCCACTTGTAGCCAAGTCTGGGCCCTCTACTCCTTTTCTCTGGATTGGCAGAGCAGCTGGTATGCCGAGAAACAGCGGGCGTACTGGAAAGAGCTCCATTCTGGGAGTTGGGAAACCTGGGTTCTAATCCTGGCTCTCCCACTTGCCTATTGTGTGACTGTAAGCAAGTCACTTAATATATCTGCCTCAGTTACTTAATCTGTTAAAAAGATTAGATACCTGTTTTTTCTCCATTTTAGACTGTGAGCCCCATTTTAGGTCAGGTACTGTGTCTAACCTTGTATCTACCTCAGTGCTTAGTTCAGTTCCTGGCACACAGTTAACACTTCATACCACATTTGTTGTTGTTATTTTCCTGGTAAAAGCTTGTAGGTAAAGCATGGGGACTCTTTCCTTGTTTGTGACTAAAATTCTTGTTAAACTATTAAACCAGATAAGCAGCCTTCAGTGAATTCTGCCTTCATCTTGAAATGTTAGTACAATGATTTTATTTGTGTCAGATATGTGATCTAGTAACCCCATACCAAAGAGAAGTAAGCAGAGCCCTGATTTTGAGTGGTAGTGACAGTGATTCCTATTGTCTTAAAGCATAGAAATAATAGTAATGGTAAGCATTTACTACGTGCTACCACTGTACTAAGAGTTGGGGTAAGTACAGGGTAATCAGGTTAGATGTAATCCCTCTCCCACATGGGGATCACAGACTGAGGAAGGGAGAACAGATATTTAAATCCCCATTTTACAGATGATGAAACAGACCCAGAGAAGTAAAAGTAACCTGACCCAGATCGCACAGAAGCAGGCAAGTTGCAGAATCAATTTAGAACCCAGATCCCCTGCCTCTGTGGTCCAAACTCTTTCCAGTAGGGCACACATTCAGTAATAATTGAGACTTGAGTAACTGGAACAAATTTAGTTTCTTGTTCACTAAAAACTCGAGTACAACAGAGGCCCGTAAAATGATGTCAAAACCACAACCATCTTGTAAGGTTTCATTCATATCACACTCAAGGAAGGGTGTATTTAAGAATGCCCTGAAATTTGTTCAGCATTGACTAGGGACTAAAATTTTGGTATGACTTAATGATCTCCAAAAGTGGTTGTGCCCAGATCGCATCATGGGAAAGTGGTCATCTCAAGTCTCTGTTTCCGGCTCATTTCCAGTTTGCCTTAGATCTCCTCTTTCCTGTACTTCTAGAGTCTCCCATTCCTTCCGTAAGAGGAGATGATACAAGTTTGTTGAGTCTTTCCTGGTTGCTAGGTTAGATTTTGAGGATTTTCCACTGGTAGAAAGTTCTGCTCTGAGGACGTTCTTCACAAATGGTGTCCCACAGGAGGCTTCCACACGTACCCAAAGAATGGGGCTGGAACCCCCAACTTCGATTTCACCACCCAATCAATCATATTTATTGTCTTACTCTGCAGAGGGCACCGTACTAAGCATTTGGGAGAGAACAGTATTAACAGACACATTCCCTGCCCACAAGGAGCTTACAGTCTAAACGAGGAGACAGACGTTAATATAAGTAAATAAGTTACAGTCGTGTACATAAGTGCTGTGGGGCTGCGAGGGGGGATAAATAAAGGGAGCAGGTCAGGGTGATGTAGAAGGGAGTGTGGAAGAAAAGAAAGAGAGGGCTTAGGAAAGGCCTCCTGTGTTTCTCCTCTATGCCAGAACACAATCCATCATCCCCGGTCAAATCAACGGTGCTGGTGGTGCCCATAACTAGAGACCCAACCATCGCAAGGCAGAAGTGGATAGTGAGGAATAATCCTTTGCTCCCATGACACTGGGGTCGGAGGAAGGCAGTGTTTGGGGGCTGGCTGCAGGTGGGGGTCCCCATCAACCCCTCCACCTGGGCCGGGTATGTGCCCGAGCTAAAATATTGAGGCGCTCTGCTCCCAGACGTATGTCGGAGAGAGTGAGCAAACATCTAAAGAAAACAGTCATTGTTAAAAGTCAGAAGGATTTATAAATGGTGTACTAGCATATTTAGAATTAATTGATGTCTGGTTTTGATTAAAGTTAACGGCTATATTTTATGTAGCCATGTCAATTGATGAAGTAAATCAAAAAGCTGCTTTTTTGACCGGAGTGACTTGAGGTTTTAAACCAAGGTATGTAATTGGAGGATGAACTTTGTAACGTATGTTAGAATTTAGCAAATGTCATTTTATTTTAAGTGTCCTTTAATTTGTTCCCCTAACCAGGTAACCAGCAGTGGCAAAGATGAAACAGTTCCCCCCAAAACTGAAAATGTAACCAGTAGCAATTGTTGACCCTAGTTTGATGGCCAAGAGTCATGGTGGCTTTTGAAGCAGTGTGGTTTAAAGGAGAGAGCATAGGCCTCGGAGTCAGCAGGACCTGGGCTCTAATCCCAGTTCCACCACTTGTCTGCTGTGTGACCATAGGCAAGTCACTTCACTTCTCTGTGCCTCGGTTCGCTAATTTACAAAATGGGGATTCAGTACCCATTCTCCCTCCTGCTTAGACTGTGAGCCCCATGTGAGACCTGATTATCTTGTATCTACCCCAGCGCTTAGTACAGTGTGTGACACATAACAAATGCTTAACAAATACCACAATTATTATTATTACCAAGCCCTTTCTGGGATAGGTATAAAATAATCAGATTGGCACAATCCATGTTCCATATGGGGCTCACCGTCAGAAAGCGGGAGAACAGATATTTTCTTCCCATTTCTAGATGGGGAAAATTAAGGCACAGGAAAATCACGTGACTTGACTGGGGTCATGCAGTAAGCCGGTGATGGAGCCGAGACTAGAACCGGTTGTGTGCCATTTCCATGAGGACATACACTTTAGACACCCTTCTTTGAAAGTGTGCAGGAAGTGATCGGCGGTGACTGAGGATTTCGGAAGTGAGACCGTCTTGGTAAATACCTCACCCCAGTAGAAGCTGTAAGCAAAAGTACATTAGTTGATCTCACGTCATGAGGAATAAAAAGCTGAACTCATTCTAAGGTTGTTGAACTGCAGAGTATTAGAAAGAAACTTTACTTATTAAAAAGGCTGAAGCACTTGTCGTTCTGCTATGTGAAAATTGTAGACTTCTTTTTAGTTGGAGAGACATTTTCCAAGAAATAATACTGCTAGTTCTCAAATAGAAAACACTTAATTGTTGATTTTATTTGTTGAGAATGCCGGTGATTAATTCATCATAATGAGCTCCCTCCTCCGGAACCCTCGAGGGCAACCCAACCGCTGCTGGGAATGGTGGCGCAGAAAACAATCTTAAGTGCCCCTTCGGTCACTGTTAAGGCAGGCTTGTCATGAGGTGGTGTCCAGTCCAATCCATCCTACTGCTGAAATGTGAACAAAGGAGCATCGGGATGGCAGAGACCCCCAAATTAGTGGGAGCCTATACCTTCTTTCCCCGCCGCTGTCCAGACTCCCAAAACGCACAATATGCCCTCTCTGCAGCACTCCTGCAAGATGCCAAATAGTGCCCTAGTGCCAAGTAACGCAGAGATCACTCTCTGCTCTTCGATCAATAAATGCCATTTATTGAGCGCTTACTCTGTGCAGAGCGCTGTCCCTTCCTGTCTCCGTGAGGCAGGGCTCCACAAGTACATTCATCTGTTCCATCAATGGCAATTATAAATCAAGGTTGATCCCATGCATAATTGCTGTTAGCTAATCACAGTCATTTTTATGCATATAACGTTGTAGAGCATGTTCCAAGGTCTGGGAAGGATGCAGGTTCACTGATTCAGACGTGTTCCCAGCCCCCAAGGGGGCCTCGGTCCAAAGGGAGGAAGGACAGGCACACTGAGAAAAGTCAAGCAGAGTTTCGAAATAACAAGATAAAGTCTAACAAACCAAAGCCCAAACCTAAAAATGGTAATTTGTTCATTCGCAGAGGGTATAGTTTCTGGGGTCCTCTCTGCTCCACTCCTGGCAATCTCCAGGTTCAGAGGGCCATCATCGTCATCATCAATGGTATTTATAATAATAATAATAATAATTATTATTATTATGGTATTTATTAAATGCTCACTATGTGCCAGGCACTGTCCTAAGTGCTGGGGTGGGTACAAGTAAATCAGGTTGGACACAGTCCCTGTCCTGCACAGGGCTCCCAGTCTTCACCCCCATTTTACAGATGAGGGAACTGAGGCCTAGAGAAGTGAAGTGGTTTGCCCAAGGCCACACAGCAGACAAGTGGTGGATCTAGGATTAGGACCCTTGACCTTCTGACTCTCAGACCTGTGCTCTATCCATTACTTCATGCTGCTTCTCTGAGCAGCATTTATTGAACGCATAATATATGCAGAGCACCATACTAAGCGCTTGTGTGAATGCATATAACAGAGTTAGTGGACTTGCTCTCTGCCCTTCTTATAGTCTGGAAGGGTCACAAACCTGCTAAAGTTTTAAATGGAATGAGGGTGATTCCTCCTTTCCAAAGCTCCATTGCCCCTGGCAGACTGCAGGGGAGGGGGCTGTGGGCCACAGGTGCCATCCATCTCTCCACCCTCTGCTCTTATGGGTCAGGGGCTGGGAGGGGGAAGGAGGCAGGTAGAATTCACTCTTGGGGATCTCAAAGGGAGGATGGGTCCTGCCCCTCGCAGCCCTGGGATCTCCAGTTCATTCATTCATTCAATCGTATTTTTTGAGCACTTACTGTGTGCAGAGCACTGTACTAAGCACTTGGGAAGTACAAGTCGGCAACATATAGAGACGGTTCCTACCCAACAACGGGCTCCCAGGGGTTGAGGCAGAGAGGTATCAAGGTAAAGCAGCAATCCAAGAGGTTTGGTTGTGCAGATTTTTGGGGTTTTTTTTAGTGAACTAAACCAGTGTTTGTTGAGCTTTGTCTATAAGGACCTAGCAAGTTTTATATTCTTGGGAGTAGAATCATTCAAGGATGTGGATTGGCAGCACTTAAAGATAAGCAGGGGTGGATAACCCCAGTTTTGAATGTGAGGTGAAGGTGTAGGTTTGGGGTGGGTGAATCCTCCTGATGGAACCCAGCTTGCTCTCCAGCCCCTCCTTGGTGTCACTGCAGGGACAGAGAGAGGCCCTCAGCCTCATGGCCTACACTGGGGATGCCATCTCTGCCAGGCCAGGTCCCCAGAAAGGTTGGCATGGTGGCCAGTGTGGTACTGGCCTCCAGCCTCATGCCAAGCCTCGGGTTCCCTTGCTGCTGCTGCTATTGCTGTTGCTGAAACACAGCCCAAAGTATCCTTCGCCCGTAGTGGCTGAGGCACAATATGCAGCATAGTGGAAAGAGCAAGGGCCTGCGTGGGAGTCAGAAGGACTGGGGTTCTAATCCCTGCTCTGCCACTTGTCTGCTGGGTGATCTTGGGCAAGACACTTAATTTCTCTGTGCCTTAGTTCCCTCATCCGTAAAATGGAGACCAAGACTATGGGAGCCCCATGTGGGACGGGGACTGTGTCAATTTGATTAACTTGCATCCACCCCAGCACTTAGTACAGTGACTGGCACATAATAAACGCTTGGCACTATTAAAAAATACTATTACTTCTACTAATAATAATGCAGTCTGGAGTGCTGTTGGGCTGGCTACACTGCTTCTGGACCACCTAAGAGAGCTCTCTCTCTCCCCCGGGAGCTTTTCCTGAGCCCAGCGGAGGGGAGACTGGAAGCCACCTCCTTTCCCTCTCTCAGTTTGGGTGACTCCTGAGATAGGGCCAGTGCAGGGTTGCTAAAACGCAGCTCTTCTTGCTTTACCATGTGGCTCATGTATATATGTAGTATTCATTTGCTGCCCTAGCGGGCTGCCGCGTACCATCATGCCAGCTCTTTTGGTGGTGGCAACAGCGGCAGTGACCCCACTCATGTGGGCCTGGCCTGGCCATCTCCCAGCTTTTGACCCCGCTGGCTCACCACCACCTCACCTGTCTACGAAACCCGATCTTGGTTATATGTGAACCTGTTCCGCCAACTCCCCCTGCCCCGGAACCCCTGCTTTCCACTCCGAGGAAGGGCCATTCCAGACCCCTTTCTACACCCCTTCCGGTACTGGATCCAGGCCGACTGCCTTGCTTTCTATCAGTAGTCTCTCCCAGTTACATATATATGTTTGTACATATTTATTACTCTATTTATTTGTTTATTTATTTATTTTACTTGTACATATCTATTCTATTTTATTTTGTTAGTATGTTTAGTTTTGTTCTCTGTCTCCCCCTTTTAGACTGTGAGCCCACTGTTGGGTAGGGACTGTCTCTATATGTTGCCAATTTGTACTTCCCAAGCGCTTAGTACAGTGCTCTGCACATAGTAAGCGCTCAATAAATACGATTGATGATGATGATGATGATTACGCACCAACACCACTACTACATCTGAAATGGTTGTTGCCAAATTCAGGACACCCAGATCTCCCAAAGTGTGGAAATTGTGTGCCTGCAGAACTTCCTGACCCGCCCCCCCCCAAACTGGTCAACATCTTGCTCCCCAGTATCAGTAAGTAGTATCTATGAAGCACTGTGTGCCGAACACTGTACTAAGCACTTGGGAGAACACAATTTAGTAGAAATAGCTCTTTATTCAAGTTAGTGGTGTCAGACCAACATTCCTGAATTTCCTAACAAAACCCCAGCCAAAATGTTCAGTGAAAACACATGTCATGGTAGGACAGAGTGTTTAAAGCAGTAATTTAAGTAATTGAGGCAGAGGGTTCTATAAATCTTAAAGTAGTTGTGTAGTTCTAAGTTTACTTTTTTCTAGGCTTAAATGTGAGTGACATCTGTTTATTTCTTTTTAAGTAACTTCTTCAAGGACTGAATACTTTTCCATGTAATTGAATAAAGAGGGAGACATTTGCTAAAATAACATGGTTAGAACAAGGTGGGAGGAATGGAGGTTAAATATCTAAAAGAAAAAATCCATTACTAAGATTTCTAAATACACCGAAGGTGTGATTTTTCAGGGTTAAATAACCAATTTGGTATTACTCTGTCGAGGTTTTCGTCCTTTCTGTCAATCAATCAATCAATCGTATTGAGCGCTTACTGTGTACAGAGCACTGTACTAAGCGCTTGGGAAGTACAAGTTGGCAACATATAGAGACAGTCCCTACCCAACAGTGGGCTCACAGTCTAAAAGAACTGTCCTGCTGCACTTCATGTGAGTACTTCCACCCAAGGTTAGCCATGGGGGTTAGCCTTCAGAAATGAAAGCAAGCTAAGGCTAATGTGCATCGGCATCTCCTGGGAAGGTTTAGTGGGGAAGGAAGGAGGTTAAAGCCAATGGCTAAAAGGAGAATTTGGGATTGATTAAGTATCTGAGGAGGAGGGGGATTTTTGGTGTAACTCATCTCAGCGAGGGTGAGTGAATGAATTGTTTCGTGCATGGTGGTGTTTCCACTGATGGTAGATACTTTTGGAATTGAAAATTAAGTTCATTCTTATTTAAAAAAAACTGGTGGCGCTGTCTGTGCCTCAACTGATTTTGGGAAGATGGAGACAGAAGCCCCCTCCCTCCTCAAGCACCCCCCCCCCGACACACACACACACACACACACACACACACACACACTCTCACACCCTCTCACTCTCTCTCTCCCCCCCCCCCCTGTCTCTCTCTCCATACTTACCGTGGAGTGGACCAGGAGAGGAAGTGAGAGTCTACACAAATTGCACCTGCTGTTTTGCTCAGAAGCTGCAGTGGTGAACTGGGCCTCTACCTCGAGGCACGTTGGGGTAGATGCAAGCTAATCAGGTTGGACACCATCCATCCATGTCCCACATGTCACCCCCTTTAATCCCTGTTTTACAGATGAGGGAACTGAGGTGCAGAGAAGTGAAGTGACAAATGGCAGAGCCAGATTTAGAAGCTTTGGTTGGATTCTCACCTGCCCCCCACTGCTGCTGCCACCACACCACTTCTTTCCAGCCCCCCCGGGAGGCAGAACTGTAGGGAACCATCAGTGGCGGGTGTGCCAGGAGTGGCTGCAATTTCTCTCTTTTCCTTCTACCACTGAGTTTAAGGGCTTCCTGGGGATTTTGTCCCACGGGAGCCCATCAAAAATTGGGGCACGGAAGAATGTCTCCCCTAGCTGGAGCTGAGCTTGGCTGACTGAAATATGAGTTCCCTTGCAGACTTCACCCGCTCTGAGCAATGTGGTCTGGTGGCTAGAGCACGCGTCTGGGAATCAAAAGGACATGGGTTCATTCACTCATTCATATTTATCGAGCATTTCAGTCATTCAGTCATATTTATTGAGCGCTTACTACGTGCAGAGCACTGTACAAAATGCTTGAGCACAGGACAACAATAAACAGACACATTCTCTGCCCACAGTGAGCTTTCTAATCCCGGCTCCACCACTTGTCTGCTGTTTGACCTTGGGCAAATCACTTCTCTGGGGCTCAGTTACCTCATCTGCAAAATGGGGATAGAGACTGTGTCCAGCACAATTTGCTTGTATCCCCCCCCCCAGGCTTAATACAGTGCCTGGCACATAGCGCATAACGTCACTGTTATTATTATTTATGCACTTTATATCCCAGGGTGGTTCTAAGAAGAAAGCGGCAGGCACACACTTCCCTCTCCCCTCTGGGGGTGGGTGGGCCCACTTCAGGAAAGGAATACTAGTAGGAATAGTATTTATTAAATGTTTAAGGAGCACTATCCTAAGTGTTGGGATAAAAATACAGAGGTGAAAAGTAGACATGGTCTCTGTCCCACTGTGGGACTCATAGTCTAAAACTCTAAGAGCAGCAGTTATATTTCAGAGTTGGGGATACAACTTTGGTGTCTTAATGCTTGCTAAGTTAGTTCAAGTCTAGAAAACAGTTACAATTTCAAAAATGTTGCACCATCTGTAATCAAAAGATTGAGCCTAGAAATTGTTGAACATCTGGCTCAGCCCAGCAAATAGACTCACAGTGGTGCAGGGCGGGACTGTTACCATCTGAGCACCTTTTTGAGGGATGGTCAAGAGTGGTAGATCATATCGGCAAACACACTGTTTATATGCTGCAAAAAATTTAAAATCTTAGCTCTTAGTATTATATTTTCTTAATTTCCACATGTATTTGATCTGTTTCATTACATACAGAATATAAATACTTGAAGGATTGAAAAAAGTGACAACCTATATTTTTTCTTTGCTACAGCTAGAAAGAAACCTTCAGAGAACTAATTATTTTCCAAGTGCTTGCAAAGGAGTTTATAAAAGCATTTTAAGGCAAAGATACAGCCTTAGATATTTTTGTTATAATCTATAGCGTGGGAGGGGAATGGGAAAATAAATCTTATTCCAATTTTACACTGAGGTGTTATTCCAGGTTTATTTGGCTTTATATTTTAAAAGTAACCAAGGAGTCTCTAAAATTGTTATCAAATAACAGCATTCCCGAGTTTCACCTTTTACATGAACATCCGACAAAGATGCTGGCTGAAACTTTAACTTCACATAACATAAATTTGTAAAGTGAAAGTAAAAAAGTATTCATTTGGGGCCTCTTATGCAGTGCTTGAAAGTGGTTGTAGATTTAATATTGTATTCTGGCAGCAAACTTACACATTTAAGTGGTGTCAAAATTTCTGTTACAACCCTCTTGTAAATGTGGCTGTAAAAATTCCCTTTGGACTGAAACTTGGCACACGTTTCATTTGGGAGCAGATTTGTTGTGAAATTTGGTGTAAACAGTATATTTGGCCATTTAAAAATTCCTTTTATGCTTTAGCTGCTG
Source organism: Tachyglossus aculeatus (assembly GCF_015852505.1). Lineage (NCBI taxonomy): Eukaryota > Metazoa > Chordata > Mammalia > Monotremata > Tachyglossidae > Tachyglossus > Tachyglossus aculeatus. The sequence goes on from NC_052082.1 coordinate 49,616,230, forward strand.
CAGTGCAGCACATCCCTGTGTCCTGAATTGAAAAATACACTAAATGGGCATCAGATCGATCAGTTGAGAGGTGTGTTTTTGACTGCCTTGGTTGTGTCTGTGAAATACTCTGAAATATTCATCCAAGCTGTTCAACAATCTTCTTAAAATTTATCCCAAATTCTTTGGAGTAATAGCCTTCTATGATTAGGCCAAAAAGTAATTAATTATGGTATTTGTTAAGCGCTTACTATGTGCCAGGCACTGTACTAAGCACTGGGGTGGATGCTGCAAATTGGGTTAGACACAGTCCCTATGCCGTATGGGGCATTCACTCTCAATCCCCATTTTCCAGATGAAGTAACTGAGGCACAGAGAAATGAAGTGACTTGCCCAGAACCAAATAGCAAAGTGGCAGAGCCGGGATTAGAATTTATGACTTCCATGCCTGTGCTCTATTAGCTACGCTATGCTGCTTCTCACTACGTCATGCTGCTTCTCTTATTTAGTATATAATAATTGCAATATTCATTAAGCGCTTACTATATCCCAGCTCCTCCGATTGTCAGCTGTGTGACTCTGGGCAAGTCACTTAACTTCTCTGTGCCTCAGTTACCTCATCTGTAAAATGGGGATTAAGACTGTGAGCCCCACGAGGGACAACCTGATCACCTTGTAACCTCCCCAGCGCTTAGAACAGTGCTTTGCAAATTGTAAGCGCTTAATAAATGCCATTATTATTATTATTATTATTATTATATGGAAAGTGTTAGGATAGATGCAAAATAATCAGGTTGGACATAGTCACTGCCCCACAGACCTCATAGTTGAAGTAGAATAGCTTTTTAATCCCCATTTTACAGATGAGGCAGTCAAGGCATAGAGAATTTAAGCAACTTGCCCACAGTCCCATAACAGGCAAGTGGCAGAGTCAGAATTAGAACCCAGGTCCTCTGTATCCCAGACCTTTGCTCTTTCCATACTAGGCCACGCTGTTATAATCAATCAATCAGTAGTATTTATTGAGCACATACTGTGTGCAGAGAACTGCAGTAAGCGCTTGGGAGAATACAACAGAGTTGGCAAACACAGTGACACAATCTAGAGTCTACACAGCCATCAAGAAAAAAAATACAAAAGTCTAAATTAATGTAGTAATAAGGACTGTTTCTTGAGAACAAAGTTCATTCTCTGTTTTCAACAGATCATAAATAGCAAATGCAAATGACTCACTGCAAGGACGAGGTAGTTGGGAGGTAAAAATGTAGATCTTGTCACTGCTGGCAGGTTGCTTGTGGATACTTCTGTTAGGTATTTTAACTGGTATGTAGATACACTTTTTGAGCATTTTCCTCGTAACCTTGCATAAGAGTTATTTTCAAGAAGCTTTTGATCATGAGTTCAGTATCAAGAAGGATTTTGCAACTTTTCCAAGGGAATGTTCCTTTAGGCAATATTGATTACATGTACAAATAATATTTTTTAAAATGTGTGTCAAGGAATCTTTCCTATTTTCTACTTATCAGTGGTTCCTTAAGGCCCTCATGGTTTCTCCTTTTGGCAACACTCCATTCTATTGCAGGCCTACTCCACCTGCTTATTTCAAGGTATTGAAGGTGATCAACTGTTATAAATTCTTAGCCAGGAATTTTACAAAGCCAGTTATGAATATGTTTGCGATTAGCGGCTCCTTTTTAGATTCTAGGTTCCAGTGTTATTGTTAGATTTTCAGAGTTTTTGAAGGTGATATTTGGAGAGAAGCAATGTGACTTAGTGGAAAAAGACTGGGAGTCAGAGGATGTGGGGTCTAATCCCGGCTCTGCCACATGTCTGCTGTGTGACCTTGGGCAAGTCACCTCACTTCTCTGCGCCTCAGTTACTATGTTCAGGAACAGTGTGCAATCTCATTACCTTGTATCTACCCAGTGCTTAGAACAGTGCTTGGTGCATAGTAAGTGCTTAGCAGACACTAAAATTATTAAATTATTATTGAGGTAGGTTGAGGGTGGGGGAGACTAGTTGTGGGAGGGGTGGGTTAAGGAAGAGAAGGCCTCTCCAGTGATCTAAGAGCCCAGCTTACTTGGGACAAGGATTTGGGCCCAGGGCATAAGCCATCCGTCCTCAGGAGGGTCCCAGTCAAGAGCTCGTTCACATTTTCCTTTCCCCATCTGCTTGTGGCACCGAAGCGGAGTGCCACCATTCAGGGAGGGCTGAGGAAGAATTGGAGAAAGGAGGGCAAATTCAGGATAGGAAGATGGGAGGAAAACTGATTCGAACAGGAGGGGTGGGAATGGAGTTGATGTGGGGCGGGGGCATTGATTTCTTGGCAGTAAGCCGATGGATTTGGGGATGGGGCTTATGAATCCTGGGTGCTCCGGTATTTAGTGCACAACATACCTCTGGGTTATACACGTTGTGGGGTAGCAGTAAAGGGGGCTAGGCCTTCACTGGTATTTTTTTTTTTTACCCCCCACCAAAAAAAAACTTGCTGCAATAATGAATTGTAATATGTTTATCACAGTTTGTTTGAAGAAGTGTTTCCTTTTGTTCATTTTTAAACTGCCATTCATAGTAATAATGGGTAACCCATTTATGATTGAAGGCAGGTTTGGAAGGAAAAGAGCCATTCATTTGGCCTCCGAAAGACTCTCAGTGACCACAGATGTGGTCCATCTCTGTATTGGCCTGTGTGTAGAGCAGTAAATTGCCAGACACAAGGAGAGCCAAAGTTCCAGCCACTCTTACTGACAGTTGTCTTATATACAGTACACTTGCTAATGATAACCCTTTTGCTTTAGAGAACCATCTATTTAGGACACGTTAAAACTCATGGGAAAATTCTGTTTTTATTAGCAATCCTTAAACTCAAAGAAATTTCACTCGAAAAGCCCCACTATTTCGTTCTTTGTATTTATATTTAGCCGAGCACCAATATTTCACATCCGCTCTCTCGCATGATGTGATGTGTTCTTGCCAGTCAACTTACGCCCCCAATTCTAGGTTTTTATTCCAAATCCACTTATTTCCTGTTGTCTACCAGGAAAGCCTGTATTTTGAGCCATAGATATTGGGGTCTGAATTTAGTACTGTTCAAATATTATGGAAGAGCAGAAACTTTTGCTAACTTTTGGATTGGGTGTCCTGTAGATAAATAGAATACTTTTAGGGAACTTTTCCCTTTTAAAAAACAAACAAATCCCCAGTTTTTCTTCCACCTGCCTCCTGTTAATTCGTAATACAATTGTTTATTTCCCACAAAGTTTTGATGAGTCACCGTGGACTCCACTTTAAATAAAAGATGCGCAAGTGGTTTATGTGCATTGAGGCCCAGGCCACTGAATTGTTGGTGTCGATTTTATTTTTAATTAATGTTTGCAATGTTTGTCACCCCCTCTAGACCTTAAGCTCATTATGGGCAGGGAACGTATTGCTAATTCTGTTGTATTGTACTTTCCCAGTACAGTGCTCTGCATATAGTAAGTGCTTAATAAATGCCATTGATTAATTGGTGGGAAAAAGTGGTTCAAGCTGGACTTTGATTTTTAAAAAATCAAGTTTCTTTCGCAGACTGTAGAGATTTCAGTTAAAATGCAAGTTGGAGATTGCTACGATTTATCTTTGTGACCATATGTATTTTTTTCTTTGGGAAAAAATACATAAGCATGAAAACTGTGCATTTTTAACCGACCCAAATAATTTGGGGAACTCCCTCAGGGTCAGAGGCTAACAGTATCTCCCAGTAACACCAGAAACAGAAGGTTATAGATGTTTCGATAACCCAAGAATGGAAATGATTTTAAATTTATAGTAGAACATTTCACAGTAAAAAAGGAAAGAAATAGAACATTGTAGCCATTTTTTTTAAATGGTCGATTTTGAAGTGAAGTAGCCCACCTTTTTTTCTGATTGCTTTTGAAAGAAATTCCAAGCTAGTTTAATGAGAAAATGGAAAAATTTGGCCCTTTAAAAGTAATATTATTCATATCCCATTTATGCCTGACATAATTCTTAGAGGTTATGACATTTGCACACCAACTTTTCTGTTCATGTGATCCTGTCAGTTCTCTACCTCTCCACCCTCTTAAATCCATGACCTCTCTGTTATATTTTCTTTTGCCGTTTTAAGCCATAGTTTTTTTCCTATTGGAGAAATAATTTTATTCAGGGAACACTAGTTTCAGCAAACACTGTTGCTTAGAAGTTCTGTAACCTACAATTACATGATTTTCTAAAGGGTGAGGTGTACTGAACACCAGTTATTAGAAAGGGATCAAAATGAATTTCAAAAAATATGAGAAAGGCATCAAGAGACTGTAGAGAGCAAGTAATTTAAGTCTAGATTGGGCAACAAATACCAAATACCATTAACAAATGCCATTAAAAAAAGTTTGAGCAGTTATATACCACTGGTTTTGCAAGTGAAGTGGCTGAGGTGGGAGGCTTTCAGTAAGTAGTGTTGGTAAAAACTACCAAATGATAGGGTTTTTTTGTGTTTTTTTAAAAACGGTATTTGTTAAGCGCATACTATGTGCCAAGCATTGTACTAAGCGCTGGGGTAGATACAAGATGATCAGGTTGGACACAGTCCTTGTCCCTCTTGGGCCTCACAGTCTTAGTCCCAGTTTTACAGATGAGGTAATGGAGGCCCAGAGAAATCAAGTGACTTGCCCAGGGTCACACAGCAGACAAGTGGCGGAACTGGGATTCGAACCCAGGCCCAAGCTCTTTCCATTAGGCCATGCTGCTTCTCAGTAGGTACTCACAACTGAAAGTTGACAATTCCTGATCAAAACTCATGAGTATAATAATCGGGCCAGGGGATTTATCTTTATTCCCTGCCCACAAGGAATTTACAAGTCTAGATGGGGAGACAGACATTAAAATAAATTATGAATATGGACATAAGTGCTGTGGGGCCGAGGGTGGGGCGAATAAAGGGTACAAATCCAAGTGCAGGGGCAACACAGACTGGAAAGGGAGTAGGGGAAATGAGGGCTTAGTCAGGGAAGGCTTCATGGAGGAAATGCAATTTTAATAAAGCTTTAATAATAAGAGTAATAATAATTATGGTATGTAAGTACTTACTATATGCCAGGCACTCTACTAAGCGCTGGGGTGGATACAAACAAATTGGGTTTAGACTTAGTAGGTCTCTGTCCCTCATGGGGCTCACAGTCTCAATCCCCATTTTCCACCTGCGGTAACTGAGGCACAGAGAAGTGAAGTGACGTGCCCAAGGTCACACAGCAGACAAATGGCGAAACTGGGATTAGAACCCCTGACCCCTGGCCCGTGCTGTATCCACTGCGCCATGCTGCTTGTCAATAAGACACATAATTCTATTGTGTTGTAGATTGTGCTTAATCAGGTTTTAACCATTCCACTTTTATCCTGCAGCTTTTCCTATTTTGCCTAGATTGGTGCTGAATTCTTCTGAACAGAGTTAGGTTCAGTGTTCGAAACATTTATAAACACCAAAATTACCAAGTATTCCTGAATGGCTGTGACAGTTGAGGTGGTGGTGGGGCAGTTTCTCAGGGCATTTCCTGCCCTTATTGCCTTCAGACCTTTTCCCTTTTCCCTAATCTACTTTAATGTCCGGACCCCCAGTAGACTGAAAGCTTCTGGTGGGCAAGGATCTCGTCTACCAACTCTGTCGGAGAGTACTCTCCCAAACACTTGGTACAGCTCTCTGTCCACAATGTGTGTCAGAGAAGCAGCATGGCTTAATGGATAGAGCGTGGGCTTGGGAGTCAGAAGGGATGGGTTCTAATATCGTCTCCGCCACTTATCTGCCGTGTGACCTTGGTCAAGTCACTTAACTTCTCGTTGTCTCAGTTACTTCATCTGTAAAATGGGGATTGAGACTGTGAGTCTGATTACCTTGCATTTACCCCAGCGCTTAGAACAGTGCTTGGCATGTAGTAAGCGCTTAACAAATGCCATAATAGTAATAATTAGCCAACCTGATATGTGTGTATCTACCCCAGTGCTTAGTACAGTGCCTGGCACATAGTAAGTGCGCAATACATATTACAGTTATTATCATTAAATATCATTGACTTGTTTCAGATCTTGGCAGACCCACAGTGTGCGTCAGAGAAGCAGCATGGCTTAATGGATAGAGCATGGGCTTGGGAGTCAGAAGGTATGGGTTCTAATACTGTCTCCGCCACTTATCTGCCGTGTGACCTTGGGCAAGTCACTTAACTTCTCAGTGTCTCAGTTACTTCATCTGTAAAATGGGGATTGAGACTGTGAGTCTGATTACCGTGCATTTACCCCAGCGCTTAGAACAGTGCTTGGCATGTAGTAAGCGCTTAACAAATGCCATAATAGTAATAATTAGCCAGCCTGATTTGTGTGTATCTACCCCAGTGCTTAGTACAGTGCCTGGCACATAGTAAGTGTGCAACACATATTACAGTTATTATCATTAAATACCATGGACTTGTTTCAGATCTTGGCAGACAGGCAAGGGCCAAGTAGGGAGAAAAAAGGGAGCGCTCAAAAGTGTCAGCGTTGGACAGGGCTGCGTTTTGGCGAGGAAGGAAACATGAGGGCAGAGGAGCAGGAAGGCGCTCACTCCAATTTCCTGGCCCTGAGGAGACCCGTCGTCCACCAATAAGAGGAGAGCCCTAAGGGAATGTGGCCTTGGCTGCTGAAGCAGGGGTGGGTCGGGGCACATACCAGAGGGAGCCAGTTTGCCAGAAAGAGAAATGAGGTCATCGGTGGCAACCTGGCAACCACATTTTTTTTTTTTTTTGAGCCTTGGATACAGCTATCCACCCCTTCAGTCAGTTCCTTTGTCCTCTCGGCCTGTTACCTGGGGTTGCTCCTATTCTGCTAGAAAGCTGTCAGTGCTCAGGCCTGTTCACTTGAATGCTTTTCCCGTAGCGGTGAAAACAGTTGCTTCCTGTTTTTTTAATTTTTTTTCACTATGCGGACCATGACAGATCATACCCCTCTTTCTTCTGCCCCATTGCAGTTTATTATTTTTAATTGTACTATTGTTACACACCACTTTATTCCTTCCCCCTGACCTCCATTTTGCAAACGCAATATGTACATCATCATCATCATCAATCGTATTTATTGAGCGCTTACTATGTGCAGAGCACTGTACTAAGCGCTTGGGAAGTACAAATTGGCAACATATAGAGACAGTCCCTACCCAACAGTGGGCTCACAGTCTAAAAGTGGGGTGGTTCTTAGAAAATAGTTTTTTTTCCGTGCATTGCTTGGAATCTGTATGGAAATATGAAAGTTAGGGACAATTAGCACCGTAACATAGAATCCAGAATTATCACTAGATATTGCGATAGACAAGAAGAATGAATTAAGAATAGTAAATATAAAGAATTGGACTGTTCTTTCCTTTAACATTCTAGTCATGAAATTAAGTAATTAGACATTGCAAAGACCATCCATGGAATCTTAGGTCTCTTTGAACAATTATCTCCTAATTCTAAGCTACATAAAACATCATCTAGGGCACAGCATTTTTTAAAATGTTAAATCAATTGTGATAGAAAGGCAAATAGAATGTGTTCCACTTTGAAAATTTTTCTTTCAGTTTGTCTTGGAGTAAAATCATAGTTCATTAGATGTTTGCTTCTGACATGAATTTCTTGTTCTGTTTCTTGCTGTTTTATATTTCTGGCACTTTTATTTATGAGAATATTTTGAGAGGGCAGTAAGAAGGAATTCTTACATTCAAGAAATCCAAATCAGTTCAATTTAAATTCCTCCAAACCTATGGTGAGTTGGTTTTCAAATCAGTTTCTTTGCGAGGTAAGTTGTGCCCCTATGAACCTACGGATGAAAATTGGTAGTTTTTGTCAAATATGATCTTTTAGTGTATTGAGAAAATCCCTATCAGAGGTTTTTGTGAGAACTCACTAGGGAAGTGTTTTTTCCACAAGACCTTAGAGAGAACAAAGGCAGTGCTTGTCTTCCGACTTATCCTCTCCCCACATATTAGTTAACAAGTTATTCTGCTCAGTCATGTGGCATTAGAAGGGCTAAATAACCAATTGGAGCCTGTCTTAAGCTGGATCAGTTGCTTTCTTTCCGGGGGAGGGTTGGTATGCTGGTAGAAATGTGCACCTGAAACTGAGTTGCAGTGTGTGGACGCACCCTCAGAGCACAAACCCCCAGCAGAGCACTCAGGGCCCTGGGATCCCGGCGGGAAGATGTCACGTTCCTTCAGGAGAGGGTGAGTCTGCTGTGAGAGAGTCCAGGGGCTTGTCTGAAGACTTAATGGATCCACTCCTGGAGGGAGAGGGATGGTCCCTTCCTGGTTCGTCTTCCCGCCCAGCTCAGGCTAACCATTTAAAAAGGTTGTTTTCTTTCTGCTTTGTCATTTGCACTTGAAGAAGTCGGTTAATTTTTACAGGGCTACTGAAAAAAATCTCTAGATAGTAATAATAAAAACTGCCCTATATAACATTCATGGCTCACAGTCCGTACACCAGCCTGGCTCAGGACATTCCCTAGTGGTCCAGCATTCATTAATTCATTCTATCATATTTATTGAGCACTTACCATGTGCAAAGCACTATACTAAGCGCTTGGGAGAGTACAGTACAACAACAGACTCATTCCATGCTCACAGCGAGCTCACAGCTAGAGTCCAGCAGTCGAGCAGATGTAATCAATGCTTACATTTGAGTCTAGCGATGTTAATGAGCAGATCTCCATTCCAGTATACTGCCAAGCATAAATGCCTTACTGAGTTATTTAGACTGCTTTGCCTCACATCCTAAAGGCAGTGATCACTTCTCAGAATAAAACCCCAAAGTATAAATACATTTGTGAACCCTCAGTCACCTGCCTTTTCCACCTGAACTCTTTGATTTCTTTCCTCTTGGCACTTGTATCCTAGGCAGTAGGGTTCCTCCTGTCTGTCTTTAGGCAGTAGTGGAGGGTAAAAAATGAAAAGGCCCCAGTTTCCCCTAGGACTTTACTGTATTCCTTTGAGTTAGCTGTGGCCATAATCCCCTTGCTTCCAATATGTTTTTGATCATTTCCCTTGTTGTCTCTTCTCAAAGCTTGACCCATCACAAATGTGTTTGACCCAGGATAAGTTGATCTATAATATCTGGGCACTACACTGTTTTTATTCTGGTATTTACTAAGCACTTACTATGTTTCAAGCACTGTTCTAAGTGCTTGGGTTCTTCATGGAATCCCCCACCAAATCATAACCATCCCTTCCTTCAAAACTCTCCCCCCAAAATCACCCATCCTAAGAGGCATTCTCTGGCAAATTCCTTGAATGTAGAGATAATGTCCTCTAACTTCATTGTATTGTGCTTTCCCAAGTGCTTAGTACAGTGATGCACACAGTAAGTGCTCAATAAAAACCATTGATTGATTGGAAAAGCTGGGGTTGGTAAATTGTTATTGAAGGTGGGGTCAAGATGGGCAAAAACTCACAATTTTTCCACCTCTCTAAGCTTCCTTTGATGCCCCTTTTGGAAACTGAACTCTGGGCTAGATAGATTGTTGATCTGTTCCAACTTTACATTACTTTTGATGTATCCTTAGGAAATCCACAGATCATTTAAGCTCCTTTAGCCAGCAGCTATAATTTTTCCTTCCACCATGCCCTTTCAGAACCTATAGCATACATTTCTGCACCAGTTTTGAAGACCTGGGAAAAAGGCATATCCAATCCTTGTGATTTCTGTTTGGTCTTCCATTTTCAAAGCCCGTCAAATTCTGTACCTTACGGATAATTGAGCCACTATGGGGGAATTTCAGGTCTTGTTCATGCTTTAGGAATTTACAGTAATGTCAGGATTTTGTAAAGCAGCTAAATGCAGGGAAGAAAGGATAAGTGTAACTGTTTTAACTACATCTAAGTGTGGTTCCCAAATAGCTCCCTTCTCAGGGATTTCACTTCTGAAGCATAGGTGAACATTGTAATGGCAAAGGAAAGAAAAAAATGAAACATACTTCCCACCCAACATTGCACACGCTGAACTGTTATCATTAGCAGCACTCTGCACTTACCTTTAATACCAAATTGCATTTATCCAGCAGAGCTGAGAACACAATATTCTCTGTGCTACTAGAATGCAATTAGGGAACAGTCTTCCCACATGCATGCCCATGTGGGTTTGGTGTGCTACATTATCAAAGAAACCACTGGTGTAAACGTGTGCAGTGTTGAAGGGGTATTTCTGGCCCTGTGTGCATTAGTGATTTCAACGAGGATTTTTTCAGAGAAACAGTGTAGTGTAGGAAATGGCTAGGTGGATCATGTTGTGTTGACTTAAATTTTTCACATTTGGGTGTTATTTGCACATACCTATGCAGATGATGCAGCCTGTTGTCAAGGCCGCTTTCAGCTGTATTGATTTTTATTTTTGCTATATTCCTTTCTTGACTTTCCCTCTTCCCAGATTTTTCCTCCCCACCTCTACATAGTTATCCACTCACCCCTCCCACCGGAGAAATGTGTGTCGGAGATAGAAGAGGAAGTGCCGAGAGGCAGGGAAAGGTTGAGGACGGGCACCCGTTAGGTTTGGCCGGCCAAAACTGTGTGCCAGCCACTCATCGGAGAAGGCTGAGCTCCTGAGCCACATGAAGTTCATGACCCTCTCAGGTCTTGAGTTCAGGGCTCCACCTGCTTCCCTCTCTCCCTCCCTCAGCGAGGAGGAAGAGAAGTGGGCTTGGTGGAACCCCGTGAACCCCTCAATTGAAAGCTTCCCCTTGTGTTTCTTTCTCTGTTTCCTGATTGAATGCTTCCTTCCTCTCCCCCTCGTCCCCCCTCTCCATCCCCCCCCATCTTACCTCCTTCCCTTCCCCACAGCACCTGTATATATGTATATATGTTTGTACATATTTATTACTCTATTTTACTTGTACATAGCTATTCTATTTATTTTATTTTGTTAGTATGTTTGGTTTTGTTCTCTGTCTCCCCCTTTTAGACTGTGAGCCCCCTGTTGGGTAGGGACTGTCTCTGTATGTTGCCAATTTGTACTTCCCAAGCGCCTAGTACAGTGCTCTGCACATAGTAAGTGCTCAATAAATACATTTGATGATGATGATGATGAATCGCTGCACCAGTTCTGGGACTTAAACCGGGTCCAAACAAAGCAGCATGATCTAGGGGAGAGAGCACAGGCCTGGGTGCCAGAGGATGGGCGTTCTAATCCTGGCTCTGCCGCTTGTCTGCTGTGTGACCTTGGCCAAGTCACTTCACTTTTCGGTGCCTCAGTTACTTCATCTGTAAAATGGGGATTAAGACTGTGAGCTCCATGTGGGACAGGGACTGGGTCTAACCTGATCACCTTGTATCTACCTCAGTGCTTAGAACAGTGCTTGACACATAGTAAGTGCTTAATACCACAGTTATCATTATTATTATTAGGAGGAGCATGGATTTTTGCTATTTTGTAGTGGATTTATACATTGGAGACAATTTGAGGAAAGATGGGATCCTCCCCAGCACACGGATTGTCTTTTCCGCAAAGCTCGACATGCTGGGCAGGGCGTGTATGCACTGGGGGAAGGAGCTGGGGCCTGTCCCAACTTGGGGTGGAGTGAGGTGAAGCCGGAGTCCTCAAGGGACGGGCGCCGGGGCCCTGAGGAGCCCAAGCCTGTAGGCCTGGATCAGACTGACACAAAGCTGAACCTAGTTGGGTTCAAAGACACCTCTGGGGCCTCCTTAGCTCTTTGTTTGGAGCCCAGAGAAGGGCAGGGTGTGGGCAGGGCCGGTTTGTTTTTGTCTCTGGGCCCTTCTTGTCTATGTCGTGCCTTAGGATCTGGGTGCGGGGCTCTGCCTTGCCCTGCCCTGCCCCTTGGAAATCCTGCGCAGAGATGCTGTGCTCAAAATGAAACATCGGCACCCAGAACTACCCGCGTGGTGCAGTAAAATATCTCCTCTCCACCCCCTCAGCCACCAAGGAGAGATGCCCACGGTCGTCTCATGCCGGGTTGGGACGTGTAACAGTCGTGAACACCGTTGCGTGGGGGTAGCACTCAAGAGGCCTGGATTTTGGGCCCATTCAGGGCTCAGAAGAGGAAGGGCGAGGATACTACCAGCATTCCCGGACACAGAGGCAAAGGTTCACTTCCCAACTGGTACCCATGGTTTTTATTAGTTTGCTCCCCGATGCTCCACCTCCTCTGCCGACTTATATCCTTTTTATTTCACCCATGAACAATCTTCCATTCCCTCACTGGTTCTTATCTATTCCTGGTTAAATTACCTTGGAAGCAAAGTGTTTCATTCAGACTGTTCCAATTAAAATTTTTGAAAGCAAGAATCTGTTTTGCTCACTTGACAAACCCGTAGTTTAAAAACCTTCTCTAGACCACATATCAATTGGTAACATTTACATTAAAAAATATTTGTTTCAATTTGGTGTTTGCGGGGAATGCAGAGAGACATCGCTCAGTGACAGGATACAAGCCAGTTTTAGGGCTGGGGCAGTAAGGTGAAATTTCACTTAAATAAGGTCCCTTTGATTTTCGAAGTGATGGCAAGCTAACCTCATAATGTTTGGAATGGAGGAGGTGTAGGTGTGGGACAGTATGCTTCAGTAGCAACTCTGACCATCTAGTGTTTGTGAAAAGGGTTTGAACTTCACGTTTTTGTATGTTTAGCCGTCACGATGGTGATGATGATGGGAGCTCCCATTAAGAATTCCAGTCCTGAGATTTCAGGACCCAGAATTTATATGGAGGATTTGATTCTAGTTCTGGTGGTTTGCTCAGCGCCATTCACCCTCTCTCATCCCTCTCCCCAAGCCCCACTTTTCCCCACTGGTCCCCAGAGTGTATCGAGTGAAGGTGGGGTGCAGCCCATTTCTATGGGCAAAAACCCATCTGTAGCCAAGGTGACGGCAGCAAGATGATGTCACTGTGTAAGCTCGTTGTGGGCAGGGAATGTGTCTGTTTATTGTTGTATTGTAGTCTCCCAATTGTTTAGTACAGTGCTGTGCACACTGTAACTGCTCAATAAATACGATTGAATGAACTAGACCATATTCAGTTGGAGAGGCCATGTACATTTTAAATGTGCAGCACAAGGCACATCGAGGCCTAGTGGATAGAGCACAGGCCTTGGAATCAGAACGACCTGGGTTCCAATTCTGCCTCTGTCACTTGTCTGCTATGTGACCTTGGGCAAGTCACTTCACTTCTCTGTGCCTCAGTTCCCTCATCTGTAAAATGGGGATTAAGATTAACCCCATGTGGGACATGGACTGTCCAACCTAATTAGCTTGTATGTACTCCAGTGCTTAGTACAGTGCCTGGCGCATAGTAAATGCTTAAATACTATTTAAAAAAACCCAGCAAAACAAGTAGGGGATATGCTCACAGGCATATGCTAGGCACATAGTAAGGGCTTAACAAATGCCATAATTAATGTAAACCTGTTTAATATAATGGACATCTTATTTTAATGTCGAGTGACGCGCACTTATAGTGGAACCCAGCAAAATGGAAACAAGAAGCAGATGGATGAGGATGTGTGGGCAGTTGGAATTTGTAGTATGGAAGCATTGAATGTTATTCAACATTCCCCCACTGCCACTTCAATGGCACCTAAGCACTTGGGGACTCACACCCCCACTGTATTTACACGTTCATATCCTCAAACTCTACTGCTTCCCTTCTATCTATAATTTATTGTAGCGTCTGTCTCCCCTGATAGATTGTAAGCTCTTTGAAGGGAGTGATCATGTCTGCGCATTCTGTTATATACAGTGCTCTGTACACCACAGGTGCTCGATACTTTTAATTGAAGATAATCAGAGGACAGGATTGGAATTTGCCAGGTTCTAACTTTGTTTAATGTGCCGTAGCCATACATGATCGCGATCGTCTTCCCCATGTACTCTTAACTCTGACGTAGTCTGGATCCAAAAACTGCAAAGAGAAAATGTGTAGGGTAGTGAAAGATTTAGGAACAGTGAAGTATTTGCAGAAGACAGGGATGAGTGGGAAGCGACTGCCGTTAATTATTGTTCCTCCTAATTTGTCCTCTCGTGCTTAAAGAATTAGCCTTTGGAGATCTTGGGCTTGGGAAACAGTATGTTCGGTTTCATACCTAAGTGTAGCAGAGGGTACTTCGATAACGCATGATTTTGCTATGGGATATGGATAGAACAGTCTTAGGAAATTAGGGAACATTCCTCCCCCCACCCCCACCCACTAGGGTGGAACGTACTGTGATGTCAGGAGAAACGGTTGAATGTATGCACGCCTCAGTCAAGGCAAGCTAATTCCAGTTTTGTCAGGGACGTTACTCCCACGGAATTGACGAACTGAGTGTACCACCAGCCGAGCTGTCAGAAGTTCAGATCTACGGTTTTCTCTTCTACCCCCTGCTTGGCCTAGTGGATAGAATCCGGTCCTGGGAGTCAGAAAGAGCTGGGTTCTAATCCCGGTTCCACCACTTGTCTACCGAATGACCTTGGACAAGTCATTTCACTTCTCTGTGCCTGTTACCTCATCTGTAAAATGGGGATTAAGATTGTGAGCCCCATGTGGGACAGGGACTGCGTCCAACCTTATTCGCTGGTATCTACTCCAGGGTTTAGAACAGTGCTTGACACACAGTAAGCGTTTAACAAATAGAGTCCTTTTTTTTTAAAACCTGGGGAAAGCACCAACATCTCCTTGACAGTATTACATATTTACGTAGATTTGGGGACCAGAGGATGGGGCAGTAATGGTGGTAGGGCCTTTAGGGTTTTGTTTCTGTCCTTACACCCCGCCACCTGTCCTTGGTCATAGAGTCATAGCCATCCTTGGTCATATGGTCAAAACGATAATTACAGTCCTGGCCGGGGACTCTTGATCTGATTATCTTGTATCTTATCTACCCTTGGGGGAGCAGCATGGGTTAATGGAATGCGGAGTGGAAAGACTCAGAGGACCAAGTCAGAGGACCTGGGTGTCACTTACCAGCCGTGTCACCTTGGGCAAGTCAGTTCACTTCTCTGTGCCTCAGTTTCCTCACATAAAATGAGGATTAAATACCTGTTTTCCCTCTTATTTAGGCTGTAAGCCCTAGGCAGGGTCTGTGCCCAACTTGAATAACTTTTATTTATCCCAGCACTTAGTATAGTGGTTAGCACCATTCTTTTCACAGCATAAGAGTTATAAATGCCGTTAAATTTTTTTTTTCAAACTATGAAGGTGGGTAAAAGAAAATTGGCCTCAACTCCCTAAACTAATTTCCAGGAAAGAAGTATTTAAAAGCGTGTTCATAAGCTTTGAGTAGACCTCTTAGTTAATTTTATGAATTTTAGTGTTGAGAAAAAATGGTTCATGAAGAAAAAGATTAAAATTTGTTTTATTTGTTCTTGTTCCAAAGTGTTGGAATTCGGAGGTCTTTAATAAGAATAATTTGCAAATTTCCAAGAGCTTTATAAACATATCTAGAGGAACTTCTTTGGTTGGGGAAAAAATGACCTGATGTGGTTTCTTGGCCGTTACGAATATTAAAGCCTGCAAAAATCATGCCTCGGCATGAAAGCAGAATGAGAGTATGGATGGAGCCTCCAGGCGAACACAACGGAGGATCTTCTGTCCTGAGACTTCAGGACCTCCAGGTCCTCTGACTTCTATCTGCTCAAAGTGCCTGGCTTTGGGCAACTCCATTCCCACTCTTTTGTCTCGTGCCAGGAGCAACAGGACAGGTACTTTGTTGAACACTTTGATTTTTCCAGAGCACTTTCACTTCAGTTATGTCATTTTTTCCCCTCCCTCAAAATGCCCCTCTGGGGAAGGGAACGGTGAGCTTTCTCCCCTTCTTTCAGACTTGCCCTGGGGTACACAGCTGGTCGGTGGCCCAGATCTCCTGACTCCCAGACTCATGCTCATTCATGCCCTCACTGATTATTCATTTTCTCCTGATTCCACTTCCATAATTCTAGTGAGGGACATTAAACCCCAGGAAAATAATTGGTCGGCCAAGTGAGGACAGTGTAGTGTTTTATATTTAATTTTTTTCCTCCATTCTGAGGGAACTAAACTGAGACAACCTGAATTAGTTGTCATTTTCCATGCGCTAGTTATTTATCCGGGACCAGGTAAGCATTTTTGCCCTCTTTTGAAATCCTACACTTGCACTGGTGAATCATCTGTTGACTTAACTGATGCCTTATTTGAACTCTTAGGTCAAGCTTTCCATCTTCCATGGTGTAAGAGAAAAGCACACCCTTCTATGATTGAAATGTTCTCCTTTACGTGTATGGAATACAGCTAAAATTCAAATGAGAAATGTTCTTGGGAGTCACATGGTTGTTCTTAACTGCCATTCATTCATTCAATTGTATTTATTGAGCGCTTACTCGTAAAGAGCACTGTACTAAGCGCTTGGAAAGTACAATTCAGCAACAGAGATAATCCATACCTAATGGGCCCAGATACATTTTTAAAAATAAGTTTAAGTGTTTACTGTGTGCCTGGCATGTTCATTCGTTCATTCAGTCGTATTTATTGAGTGCTTACTGTGTGAAAGCACTGTACTAAGCGCTTGGAAAGTACAAATGGTCAACATATAGAGACGGTCCCTACCCAACAACGGGCTCACACTCTAGAAAGCATTGGGGTAGATACAGGATAATAAATTTGGGCACAGTCCATGCACCACATGGGACTCATAATTTTAATCCCATTTTACAGATGAGGTAACGGAGGCACAAAAAAGTGACGTATCTTGCTGAAGGTCACACAGTAGGCAAGTGGCAGAGGCATGATTAGAACCCAGGTCCTCTGACTCCCAGGCTCTTATTCTTTCCATTAAGCCAGGCTATTTCCCATTGTACATTTAGCAGAAAATAATTTCTTCAGTGATGGGCTAGAATCCACTCTGTTCAAGAACCAGAAACCCAAGTAAAACATTTTAGTGTGTGTGTAAATACTGTGTAATACAATTCATTAATTTCCATTTGAGTATTTTGATCCTCCGGTGGAAGTTACTGTGTTTTGTGAAGAATTGTGTTTTCCTCAGCCCTCCTTTTAGGTTTGTTTGCTAGTGATAGCTCATCCGTCTTCCAGGCTAAGATTTTATCCGGGGGTGGCTCTCAATCAGAAGGTCCTTGGCCCAAGTTTATCCAGTTCACTTTAAAGAGAGATGATCGTAATGATTTTCCCTGTTCCCTAACATGGGTGTTAAATTTGAGTTAATAGGCGCATTCTCCTTCTCCTCAGAGACTTGCACTACTCCTGTAGAGAGACACGCAGACATTTTTGCCTGGTTCAAGGACAGAGAGCTGGTGGCTCCTCTGGTGGGGGAGTGTCCAAGTTGTGGGTTAGTTGGAACACCAGGATTAGGACCAGGAGCCCTTCCTGAGCTCAGGGAGGGGTGGTCCCAAAGGGCCACCACCTGTGTAGAAGGGTCAGGGGGGGAAAGAAGGAGTTTGCAGAGGAAGAACAACTGCTGAGCTGAGAGGCAGACAGACATAGAGAAAGTCAAAGGGAGGGGTAGATGGGGAGGAGAGAGAGAGATAGAGTGAGTGTGTGTGTGTTTTGAGGGGAGGGGTAGCTAAGGAGGGCTGGGCCATGTAGCACTGTACTCCATGCAGGCAGCCAATCTACTCCACATATGAATCCCAGTGTAGAGAGGCAGGCCTAAATTGCTGCCTTCTGGTCACCCTGGCCGGCTTCTACAATCGGCGCTACTTGCCAGCTGGCTTTTCTGGGTAGGGAGACCTGACTGGATCTCTTGGCAGCAGGAGGGTGTGGGAAAGGGGAACGGGCTTCGTCCTTGTCATAGGAGTCCACTCTGACCGGAGAGGCACAGATGGGGACTGGAATGGGTTGGGATAGGCCAAGAATTTTCAAGTGTGTGCAGGGCTTGCCTCAGTGAGTCTGTCTGCTTGTTCTTATCAAGGTTTCCCCAGTGCTGGCAGTGATAAAAACAGGGAAGGCTGTGATACTTTTAAACACTTTAGCAAGGTCTAGGGGATAGAGCATGGGCTTGGTAATCAGAGGACCTGGTTTCTAATCCTAGTTTCACCATTTGTCTGCAGTTTGACCTTGGTCAAGTCACGTCACTTCTCTGTGCCTCTGTTCCCTCATCTGCAAAATGGGGATTCAATACCTGTGCTCCTTCTTACTTAGACTGTGAGCCCCCAAGTGGGACGTGATTATCTTGTATCTACCCCAGTGCATAGTTCAGTGGTTGGCACTAAGTAAATGCTGGACGATTACTATTATTACTACTACTGCTAAAGGAAGATGCTGGCTATCAAAAGGAGGATACTGCAACAGACCACACATGGGATTCAGTATCTTCCCATTTAGGACTCTTTCTTGGAAGAAATTTGTGGGGTCACAAAGTTGACAAAGATACCTGGTATTTAATAAGATCATATTAGGCAGCAATAGAAGAGATCTTTTAGATAACTAGTCTTAAAATGAAGTTTGAGGTTTTGAGGCAGCAAGGCTGTCTTTGCATTGACAAACCCCTTTCAGTGCTATGGAACATCTGAGAGTGGGTTTAAGAAGAAATGGACCCAAAAAATTAAGGATACCGTTTAACATAGAGGTGTTGAATGCAGATTTAGGCTGGAAAGTAACCAGTTTCCTTTGGTTACTCTGTACAGCTCCATAATCAGGCTCCTTTGATTATAGTTCAGTTTTTTTATTCACTCTTTTCATTGTTGTATTTATTAAGTGCTTACTGTGTGCAAAGCATTGTACTAAGTTCTTGGGAGAGTACAGTATAACAATAAACGGATATGTTCCCTGCCAACAATGAGCTCTTTTCCAAGCCTAGAAAAATTCAATGTCCTTTCGGTAATGCTATATGCATTAAACCATTTCTACTCATTTGTGACTATGTCTTCTAGATTCTGTACTGCTTCTTTGGCTGTTGGATAAATGCAGGGATTCCCCTGCCCCCCTTACGTTTGATGACCTTTATGACTTGTGGCTGCTGAGAGGAACTGAGGCAGCCTTGCCTCTGGGGCAGTAGCAGTGATGGGGAGGAGAGGCTGGGACCTTTTGTATCTTAAAATTGGGGCTATCCTTGGCCCCCCCACCCCGTTCTCCAGGTAGGCCTGTGCGTGGGGGTGTCTAGGTCCGGCTGAAGTCTAATAGAGCCTGAAATGGGGTGGGGGGTGTCCTGTCTCACTTTGGTGTGGGGAAGAGAGGCCCATGTGGCCTGCTGAGGCTAATAGGATTGAAAAATATGCAAGAGCACTTCCTCTAATTCACCTTAAATGATTTTGAAAAACAAAACAAAACAAAAAAACCCAATAAAAAACTATTTGTTCTGAAGAAAATAAGAAAGCTTTGTTGAATTCCTGGTTAGGGAGCCTTGAGACTTAATTTTTTTTTTACCCCCTAAACTGGTAATGGGGGGTGGGGGGGCCAGAAGGGATTGGAGATCAATCTGTAAATTGAAATGGAGTACAGGTTGTCCTTATTCATTCAGTCAGTCATACTTATTGAGCGCTTACTGTGTGTAAACCACTGTACTAGGTGCTTGGGAAAGTACAGTATTAATAACAAATAGACACATTCCGTGCCCACAACAAACTTAAAGTCTAGAAGGCAGCTACAGAACATGAGAGAGTCACCTTCCAATTTATAAACAGGGCTACGGATTTTACACTGAGATCATTAGTCAATCAGTGGTGTTCATTCATTCATTCAGTCGTATTGAGCGCTTACTATGTGCCGAGCACTGTACTAAGCACTTGGGAAGTACAAGTTGGCAACGTATAGAGACGGTCCCTACCCAACAGTGGGCTCACAGTCTAGAATGCTTACTGTGTGCAGAGCACCTTACTAAGTGCTTGGGAGAGTCCAGTATAGCAGAGCTGATGGACACGGTCCCTGCCCACAGTGAGTTTACAGTTTAGGGGAATGTGCAAAAGCAGTGGACAGTGAATCTGTTTTACCCAGAGACGAACTGGAGTCAAGGTTCCAGTCAATCAGTCGATGCTGTTTATTCCATATCCCTTCCAATTCAAAAAAACAGCTTCTGTCTTTCTAAACCAAAAAGAAAAAAATTCAATTTGAAACCGTGTAGGAGAAACATCTGTGTAAAAGCAAAGATGACGTGTATAGTAAAACTTTATATAACGGGAGTTACTCTTGAACAACAGTGTTATGTAAGTCATTTGAGTCAGTGAGAATTAGGAATTGCATTATCAAGGTTTCATATTTTTCACACTTAAGCTATTTTGACATGTATTCCCCTCCCCATACCACCTGTATATATGTGTATATATTTGTACGTATTTATTACTCGATTTATTTATTTTATTTGTACATATTTATTCTATTTATTTTATTCTGTTAATATGTTTTGTTGTCTGTCTCCCCCTTCTAGACTGTGAGCCCACTTTTGTGTAGGGACTGTCTCTGTATGTTGCCAACTTGTACTTCCCAAGCGCTTAGTACAGTGCTCTGCACACAGTAAGCGCTCAATAAATACGATTGAATGAATGAATGAAATGGAAATTATTTATGCTACCATTTTTATGGTCAGAAGATTTGAAAGAAAATTAAAAACCACATGAAAATAAATCTTTACCTTAATAATGAGCATAAACCTCCTTAATATGGAAGCACTGTTTCACACAGTAAACACTACATTCTATGCTTATGATGCATTATATTTTTTGCAGTTTGATTGTCATGCTTCCTCTGATTTTCTGGTCTTGGTGTAATACTATTCTATCTGACATCAGAAAGGGTCAGAAAGCCATCTGCTCTGTACCACAGGAGAAGGCTCTATTGAAAGCCAATCCCTACATCCGGGTTTCCGACTCTAATTTTAGATTGCCAAGGCCCCATGATAGTCGAGAAATAGGTGGGTGTCAACCACCTTAATCTTAAAATCGTGATCTGCAAAACTATTACGTAAGGATCTGCTGAATAGGTATTTTCTCCCCCCGCCCCCCCAGCAAATTAGCCAGAAGGAAACATGCAGAGTTTTAAATAACCTTCAAATGAGTAAGAATTGTATAATTCTGTTTTTCTTAAAAGGATGACAAAGTGTTAATGGTTAGAACTATATTGCTTTGATATTGCATCAGATTAGTATTAGATAAATTTATATAAAAATTAAACACTTTCTATGGTTGTGCGTTTTTCCAGTGCAAATCATCATCATCATCATCATCAATCGTATTTATTGAGCGCTTACTGTGTGCAGAGCACTGTACTAAGCGCCTGGGAAGTACAAGTTGGCAACATATAGAGACAGTCCCTACCCAACAGTGGGCTCCCAGTCTAAAAGGGGGAGACAGAGAACAAAACCAAACATACTAACAAAATAAAATAAATAGAATAGATATGTACAAGTAAAATAAATAGAGTAACAAATATGTACAAACATATATACATATATACAGGTACTGTGGGGAAGGGAAGGAGGTAAAATGGGGGGGATGGAGAGGGGGACCATGAGGTTTTTTTTTTAGCATTTGTTTAGGACAACAGTAATTAGCTTTAAATCATACATTTTAAAAGTCATGTTTTCTCCTGCCAATTGAGTAAAGGGCAAGTATCACATCAGCTCTGTATAAGTTATTCATTTTAATAGTTTATCTGTTGATTAAAAAGCTTGCCTTGCTGGTGCCTTTTCTCAAGGAAACTCGAAATCACCCCAAGCAGAAATATAGAAGCTGGTTTGGGGAGAGGGGGGAGAAAAATCCAGTGTAATCCGTCTCAGCTGTGTGGATGTGTAGAGTGTTTTTTCTCTCCCTGAAGAGGACATGTGACTTTTGACCAAACTGTCTGGTTCCAAGCCTCGACCCTCTGATTAGCAGATGTAGGGAAAAGGGCATTGTGGGATTGCAGCAGTTGCTTCGGAACAACAATGTCCTTTTTGTCAGAATCTGATGCTTCTTAAAGGATGGAACAAAATGACATCATCACCGTTGATCCAAGTAGCATTCCTTTAGTAATACTGAGTGCGCTGTGATGATCGGTTCCCTTCCCCCATCTTTTTTCAGTTTCCTTGCTGACTGATGTTATTGTCCATTGTTCAGCTCCCTATAAATGTAAAACAGTTGTCTTTTAGGGTGAGCAGCCCTGTTTATGGTGGAGTTGGAGAGCGGTATTGGTTGGCCAGTTCCCCCCCTACTTGCCGCAGGTTTGTTAGAGCCAGTGTTTCGGTGTTAGCTCTTTCACCCAGCTCCAAAATGTGAATTCAGCAAAAGCAAATAGTCACCAGATTAAACTGTGGGATGAGTGCCATCTCAGCCCTGGGCTTGGATTGTTTCCAGGCACTCTGCTGACTGGAGCCAATAAAACCGGATTTTCCTATCCATGTGGGTGTTCCAGTTCCCAACCGGAATCTCACCTGACCTCTAGTCCCCAGTCCCCATTTTACATCCTATGACGAAGGATTTCGAGATGTCTTACTCTCTCTCTCTTTTTTTAAATGTTGCATGAACCTTAAAAAAATGACCAAGATGGGTGTTTGCTTTTATGTGCTCAAAAAAGATTTAAATACCGTTGTAGTGTTGATATTTATTTGGTTTTTTACTCTTAATTTTTATTCTGATTTTATTTATCTTTTTTTATTCTATATTCTTATTTTTATTCTTTATTCTCATTCTGT
This sequence comes from Tachyglossus aculeatus, assembly GCF_015852505.1. Classification (NCBI taxonomy): domain Eukaryota; kingdom Metazoa; phylum Chordata; class Mammalia; order Monotremata; family Tachyglossidae; genus Tachyglossus; species Tachyglossus aculeatus. The sequence continues at coordinate 49,638,770 of NC_052082.1, forward strand.
ATTTCTTTATTCCTGTGAGGTGTTCCAGTTCAGTTTTAATACAGAGGAACCAGAGAATTCATTATATGCTATCCTAAATGTATCTGAAATGGCTTCTGGCTAAGCATGAAATTACAGATTTTTAAAAAAAATCAATCGGTGATTGATTCATTCAATCGGTGGTGTTTATTGAGTGCTCACTGTGTGCAGATCACTGTACGCAGTTCTTTCAAGAGTACAAACAACCCAGTTGGTAGTCACGTGCCCTATCTACGAGGAGCTTACAGTTAAGAGAGGGGAGAGAGACATTAAAATAAATTATGGATGTGTACATAAGTGCTGTGGGGCTGAGGGTGGGGTGAATTTCAGCTGTAATATGGTAGTTATATTCTTGAAGAACCTCATGTTGTGGGTAGATCACATTATTAACCATTGATTTAATGGGAATTAATGGGTATGGGGTAGATGGTTCAAGATTCTCCTTGCCTAACATTTTTCAATGCAAATATTAATATTGTAATTAAATTGACTAGCAAAACGGTTTACACCCTTGTCACTCATTTAAAAAGCCCAAGGTGCACCAAGTGTTGTTTACAATATAATAATGTAGAGTCGAATGCTGGAAAGATCTAGCAGCATCCAACCTTGACCAAAGCCACATGTATGAACACAATTGGTTTTTCTCCACTGATGCTACCTGTGGATTATTTGTGTCCAGAGCAGATCTGTGTTGTGGAAAGAACATTCCCGAATACTTATATCGTGTTGTATACAAATTGTATAATACTACGTGTGCTCTGATATAGCAGAAATTAGTTCTTTTTTTTCGTCATATATCCCTGTTGTTTGTTTCTTTGTTTTTATAATGGTATTTGTTAATCGCTTACTATGTGTCCCATTTTACAGGGGCTGTGTCCAACCTCATGAATTGGTATCTACCCCAGTGCTTAGAACAGTGCTTGCTACATCGTACCGTTTTTCATAATGGAATCTGCTTACCACTTACCATGTGCTAGGGATTGTAATAATAATAATAATAATGATGGCATTTATTAAGCGCTTACAATGTGCAAAGCACTGTTCTAAGCTCTGGGGAGGTCACAGGGTGATGAGGTTGTCCCACAGGGGGCTCACAGTCTTCATCCCCATTTTACAGATTTTACATTTTACAGATGAGGTAACTGAGGCCCAGAGAAGTGAAGTGACTTGCCCAAAGTCACACAGCTGACCATTGGCAGAGCCGGGATTTGAACCCATGACCTCCGACTCCAAAGCCCGTGCTCTTTCCACTGAGCCATGCTGCTTCTTGCACTAAGCGCTGGGGTAGATACAGGATAATCAGGTTGGACACAGTCCCTGACCCACATTGGGCTCCCAGTCTTAACCCCCAGATTGTTGCAGATGAGGTAACTGAGGCACAGAGAAGTGAAATGCCTTGCCCTTGGTCACAAAGCAGACAAGTGAGAGAGCTGGGATTAGAACCCAGGTCCTCTGATTCCCAGGCCCATGCTCCTTCCACTAGGCTGTGCAGCTTCTCTGATATAATATAAATACAGTAATAACAGTAATATACCGGTGGTATTTACTGATTATTTCCTGTGTGCAGAGCACTGTACTAAGTACTTGAGCGAGTACAATACCATAAGCTCGTTGTGGATGGAGAGTGTTCTGTTTATTGTCATATTGTACTCTCTCAAGAGCTTAGTATAGTGCTTTGCACACAGCGCTCAATAAATTTAACTGAATGAAGTGAAGGACATGATTCCTACTCTCAAGTAGCTTACTGTTAGTAGGGAAGATAGACATTAAAGAAAGAAAGTACAAATAGGGGAAACACCAGGGTATAGAATATGTACATGAGTACAGTGGGGCTGGGGAGGGGTTTCAAAGTGCTTAATGGTAATGTGGTGCTGAGGTAAGAGAATAAAAATGCTTAAGTGGTGCAGACCCCCTGGGTCTTGAAGCAGCCTGGCTTAGTGGATAGAGCACCTGCCTAGGAGTCAGAAGGACCTGGGTTCTAATCAAGCTCCTCCATTTGTCTGCTATGTGACCTTGGGCAAGTCACTTAACTTCTCTATGTCTCAGGTACCTCATCTGTAAAGTGGTGATTAAGATCATGAGCCCCATGTGGGATAATGGACTGCGCCCAACCTGATAAGCCTGCATCTACCCCAGCTGTTAGTACAGTGTCTGGCACATAGTAAGTGCTTAACAAATACTATTTTTTTTTTTAAAGGAAGTGCACAGGTAGCACAGAGGGAGGGGGAGTAGTTGGAAATGAGGGAAGTCAGGGAAGGCCTCTTGGAGAAGATTTGATTTCAGAAAGGCTTTGAAGGTGGGGAGAGTGGTGGTCTGTCTGATCTGAAAGGGTAGGGGAGTTCCAGGCCAGAGGGAGGATATGAGCAAGGGTTGTTGGTGAGAAAGACGAGATTGAAGTACAGTGAGCTGGTTGGCATTGGAGACGTGAAGCGTGAGGGCCCAGTTGAACTGGGGGATTAGTGAGTAGAAGTTGGGGAGAGCTGATTGAGTTTAAAACTGACAAGAATCCAGTTTGCTGCTGCTGGGGTAGCAAAACTCTCCTCCTTCCCCTCCCCACAGCACTTGTATATATGTTTGTAAAGATTTATTACTCTATTTATTTTACTTGTACATATTTACTGTTCTATTTATTTTGTTAATGATGCACATATAGCTTTATTTCTATTTATTCTGATGACTTGACACCTGTTCACATGTTAGCCTTCTCTCTGATCTCCCATCCTCGTGTCTCTCTCCACTTCAATCCATACTTCTTGCTGCTGCCCGGATTATCTTTGTCCAGAAACGCTCTGGACATATTACTCCCCTCCTCAAAAACCTCCAATGGCTACCGATCAATCTGCGCATCAGGCAGAAACTCCTCACCCTGGGCTTCAAGGCTCTCCATCACCTCGCCCCCTCCTACCTCACCTCCCTTCTCTCCTTCTACTGCCCAGCCCGCACCCTCCGCTCCTCCACCGCTAATCTCCTCACTGTACCTGGCTCTCGCCTGTCCCGCCGTCGACCCCCGGCCCACGTCATCCCCCGGGCCTGGAATGCCCTCCCTCTGCCCATCCGCCAAGCTAGCTCTCTGCCTCCCTTCAAGGCCCTGCTGAGAGCTCACCTCCTCCAGGAGGCCTTCCCAGACTGAGCCCCTTCTTTCCTCTCCCCCCTCGTCCCCCTCTCCATCCCCCCGTCTTACCTCCTTCCCTTCCCCACAGCACCTGTATATATGTATATATGGTTGTACATATTTATTACTCTATTTACTTATTTATTTATTTATTTTACTTGTACATTTCTATTGTACTTATTTTATTTTGTTGGTATGTTTGGTTCTGTTCTCTGTCTCCCCCTTTTAGACTGTGAGCCCACTGTTGGGTAGGGACTGTCTCTATGTGATGCCAATTTGTACTTCCCAAGCGCTTAGTACAGTGCTCTGCACATAGTAAGCGCTCAATAAATACGATTGATTGATTGATTGATTGTTTTGTTGTCTGTGTCCCCCTTCTATATTGTGAGCCCGTTATTGGGGAGGGACCGTCTCTGTATGCTGCCAACTTGTACTTCCCAAGTGCTTAGTACAGTGCTGTGCACACAGTAAGCGTTCAATAAATACGATTGAACGAACGAATGAATAAATGAAAACTGCTAATTTTATTGTATTTTCTTTTGGAAGTGCTCCTAGGCTGAGAAGGAGGTGGGGGAAGAGAAGGCAATGGAGTGAGAGAGAGAGAGTAGTGATGCAGCAGAAGTGAAAAGGGAAAGGTGTTGTGTATTACCCAATTTTCATGAGTAATGCACGTTTGTCCTGATTTGTCACCTTTTCTTTGCAAAGACATTTGCTTTATGAAGACAAAAAACATAAACCTCGACTGGATAAACCAAAGCACGTAAATGTTCTTTTGGACAAATCACTTTTGTTATTCATCTGTGGGTCTCATTTTAGCGATGTAAGCTACTGATTGATTCTTTAACCATCATCATCATTTAGTGAACGCCTGCTATTTGCAGAACAGTATATAATAGGTGCCTGGGAAGATTAAGTAGACAAAGACACAGTCTCTGCCCTCAAGGCTTGCAGTGCCTAGTCAAATGGAAGAAAGGGATAGGCAAGGCAGACACATGCATCCTTTCTCTCTCCCCCTCTAGACTGTAAGCTCATTGTGGGCAGGGAATGGGTGTTTGCCAAATTCATTCATTCATTCGATCGTATTTATTGAGCGCTTACTGTGTGCAGAGCACTATACTAAGTGCTTGGGAGAGTACAATACAAGAGTAAACTGTCACATTTCCTGCCCACATCTGATGTGTTGTGCTCTTCCAACAGTACAGTGCATATAGTTAAATACCTGTTGATAACAAGGTGGTGATCCCCTGCACTCTTCTCACCCCCCACCCCCTGACTTCCTTACACTACTGTCTTCATTTCACCCTCCTTCCACCCCCAGCACACTGAAAATCAATCAGTAGAATTTATGGGGCACTAAGATGTGCGGAACACTCTAAAAGCACCTAGGGGAGAGAATGGAGGAATTAGCCAAATCCCTGCCCTGAAGGAGCTGACATTCTAGTGGAGAGAGAGAGACACTAAATTAAATTATAGGGAAGAGGAAGCAATAGAGAATAAAGATGAGATAAGATAAGGGTACAAGATAAGAGGTGTAAATACCCAAGTGCTTGAGTGACACAAAAGTGTTTTAATAGCCTTTGGGAGGACTGTGGGGTGACTGGATGCATAGTTAATCAGGAAAGGCCCCCAGGGAATGTGATCGCCATAGCTCAGCAGCAGGAAGAGTCAGACACTAGTTGATTTCAGTCCTCCCTCATGTCTGGTGGTCGCCTGGCTCTAGTGTAGACTGAAAGGGATGTTGTTTCTGCCCAACATCTCAAATTAATCAGTCAGTGGAATTTATTGAGCACTTATTGGGTGTACAGCACTGGACTAAGTTCTTGGGAGAGTACAGTTCAGCAGCGTTGGGAGATACGTTCCCCACCCACAAAGAGCTAGATGGGGAGACAGATTGGATCCACCTCTTTCTGACCACCCAAACTCCTACCACAAGGCTTGATCTTAACTGTGGCTAGACTATTGTGTTATCAGCTTTTTTGCCGGTTTCCCAGCCTCCAGCCTTTCCCTGCTCCAGTTTACGGCTCCAGCTCTCTCCACTATCGTCCACCTGAAGGGTCGCTTGGCCCAAATCTGCCTTCTCCTCAAAGCCCTCCACTGATCAGCGTGGCTCAATGGAAAGAACCCGGACTTTGGAGTCAGAGGTCATGGGTTCAAATCCCGGCTCTGCCAATTGTCAGCTGTGTGACTTTGGGCAGGTCACTGAACTTCTCTGTGCCTCAGTTACCTCATCTGTTAAATGGGGATTAAGACTGTGAGCCCCCAGTGGGACAACCTGATCACCTTGTAACCTCCCCAGCGCTTAGAACAGTGCTTTGCACATAGTAAGTGCTTAATAAATGCCATCATTATTATGATTAGACTGATTTTTAGACTGTGAGCCCACTGCTGGGTAGGGACTGTCTCTATATGTTGCCAACTTGTACTTCCCAAGTGCTTAATACAGTGCTCTGCACATAGTAAGCGCTCAATAAATACGATTGATGATGATGATGATTATCTCCTATGTCTCGCCCTCCTGTATCTCTCCACATCAGACAAGAGCTTCTCGCAATCAGCCTAAAAGCTGACTCTCCACCAACTGACCTCACCATACTTATCTGCTCTTTTCTCCCCACTCCATTCCTTTCTTCTTCTTCTTTACTGTATTTGTTAAGCACTTACTATGTGTCAAGCACTGTACTAAGCACTGGGATAGATACAAGCTAATCAGGTTGGACACAGTACCTGTTCCACCCTGAGGATCACAGTCTTAACCCCCATTTTACAGATAAGGTAATTGAGGCACAGAAAATTTAAGTGACTTGCCCACGTTCCCACAGCAGGCAAGTGGCGGAGCCAGGATTAGAACCTAGGATTAGAACCCAGGTCTTTCTGACTCCTGGGCCTGTGCTGTATCCACTAGGCCACACTGCTTCCCTTTGCTTCATACTGTTCTTCTGGCTCAAGAATCACCTCCCCTTTCCAGTCTGACAGATCACAGGGCTCTCTCCAAATTCAAAGCCCTTCTAAAATCCCAACTCCTCCAAAGAGCCAATCAATCAGTTAGTCAATTTTGTTTATTAAGCCCATACTCTGTGTGGAGCAATGTACAAAGTGCCTGGGACTGTACACTATAACAGATTTGGTAGATCTATTCCCTGCCCACAAGGAGCAGCCAACTCTCTAGCGCTTATGAACTTATTTGTAGCCATCCTCAGAACTCATGTATATTTTTATTCAGTATTTGTTTGGATTACTTTAGTTTTTATGTTTGCCTTCCCCGTTCGCTCACATGTACATTTTTATTCAGTTATTCATTTGGATTACTCTAGTTTTTATGTGTGTTTCACCCATTCGAGTGTAAGATTCTTGAGTGTTGGGAATGTCACAATTTTATTCTGAATTTCCAAATCCTGTAACATAATACACTGCACCAAGTGGGCACTCAGTAAATAAGAACTGTACCACTGCTGCTGCCAATCAGTCAATCAATCAGTCATGTTTATTGGACACTTACTGTGTGCCGAGCACTGTACTAAGCACCTGGGAGAGTATACAGAGTTGCTAGGCATATTTGCTGCCCATAATGAGCTTCACCAGCAGAGAAGCAGCGTGGCTCAGTCGAAAGAGCATGGGCTTTGGAGCCAGAGGTCATGAGTTCAAACCCCGGCTCCACCACTTGTCAGCTTGTGACTTTGGGCAAGTCACTTCACTTCTCTGGGCCTCAGTTACCTCATCTGTAAAATGGGGGTTAAGACTGTGAGCCCCCCATGGGACAACCTGATCACCTTGTAACCTCCCCAGCGCTTAGAACTGTGCTTTGCACATAGTAAGCGCGTAATAAATGCCATTATTATTATTATTATTACCTGAGCTTACCTTCTATAGCCATCTTACTCCCACAGTCCACTAGCAGGGGGTTGCCAGCAGGCTGATGCATAGTGGTAAGTGCTTAGTTCCGTGTTCTCAGTAAGTGCCCAATGAATACGATTGATTGATCGATTTGTGGGGGTTTTGGTTGTTAGCCAGGCAGTCGTATTTATGGAGTGCTTACTGTGTGCAGAGTACTGTCATAAGTGCTGGGGAGAGTACAGTACAATAAACAGGTACATTCCCAGCCCACAACAAGCTTACAGTCTAGAAGGGGAGACAGACATTGCTGTAAATAAATTACCTATCTGGACATTAGTTCTGTGGGGCCAGGAATGGGGATGGATAAAGTGAGCAAGTCAGGGCGATGCAGAAAGGAGTGGGTTGGGCTTTTGGTTCAGGGTAATAATAATAGTAATGGTATTTATTAAGCGCTTACTATGTGCAAAGCACTGTTCTAAGCACCTGGTACTACATGCTGGGCAGATCCTATCCAAAAGCAGCCCCAAACAGCAACTCCCCTTTAGCCTAGAGGGAGGGGAAAGGCTGCAGAGAGAACCTCCCCACTCCCAGCATCACACCCCCGCAGATCACCCCTGGGCTGCTCCCAGACCACTTGTTGGACATTGACTAAAATAGACTAGGCATAGAAGGGACAAGTGTTAGCCAAGAGGGAGAACATTTTTAAGGCGGGTGGTGGGGGAGGAAATCTCCCAAATAAGAGTTAGTTAAGACCAAAAGAGCTAGAAAGTGTTTAATTTAGCAGAATGCAGGGTAATTAGATTTTCACAAATGCTAGCATCTGAACCCTTAGCCCTTAAGGGAAAAACCCCTGGATGCATCCATCACAAGATGCATCATGTGATTTCCCCCCCCCTTCCCAGGAGGCCTTTGTAGTGGCAAGCTTATGTTAAATGGATTATTGGTGTGCATTAGCAAGGAAATGTAAAATACTGGTATTTTAAGTAGTTTTCACTTGGTGCGCTGTGTAGATTGTCAAGCAATGTGAGAAGCATTAGGAAAGGTCTTTTAGCAGAATAGACTTTTTAAAGGAGAAGCCACATGGCCTAGTGGAAAGATCACTAGCTCTGGAAGTCAGAAGATGTGGGTTGTAATGCAGGTTCTGCCACTTACCTGCTGTGTGACCTTGGGCAATCCACTTAACTTCTCTGTACCTCAGTTCCCTTATCTAAAAAATGGGGATTCAAAACCTCTTCTCCCTCCTACTTAGACTGCAAGCCCCATGCAGAGCCTGATTATCTTGTATCTTCCTGTATATATGTATATATGTTTGTACATATTTATTATTCTATTTATTTATTTATTTATTTTACTTGTACACGTCTATTCTATTTTATTTTGTTAGTATGTTTGGTTTTGTTCTCTGTCTCCCCCTTTTAGACTGTGAGCCCACTGTTGGGTAGGGACTGTCTCTATATGTTGCCAACTTGTACTTCCCAAGCACTTAGTACAGTGCTCTGCACACAGTAAGCGCTCAATAAATACGATTGATTGATTGATTGATTCCTCAGCACTTAGTACAGTGCTTGGCTCATAGTAAACTCTGAACAAAAACCATTATAATTATTATTATTATTATTGTAGGAGAAGAAAATGGTTATGATTATTTACCAAATAGAAAAATATTTTAGAAAGGGAGTGGTGAAAACAGATCAGGTCCTGATTATTTTTTCCTTTTCCACTAGAACAAGGGTTGTTCTTAAACATAAATAATTTCTTAATCATAGAAGGAAATAAATACCAATTGTCCATGTAGAGGGTTCATGATTAGAGCGGTTGTTGAAATATGTACTCTCTGAATTTTGGGAAGGTCTGATACTGTAGTAAGCCAGTCTGGGGTCAGTTTGTGGAGGGATTGCTCCTCCTGTTCCATGTCATATACTGGATGTCCACTGTGGATAAGAATTTTTCCCAATTCTCCCATGATCAATTTAATGCCAGCTCAGTTTTCATGCAGAAAAATGTCAAATCTCAAATTAGCCTCATTTGTCTACCTGTAAACACACTTACCTTCTAATTCTCACTACTTCCCTTTATCCAAAATCTATGCAGTCAACCAGGTTCATAACTTTGTTAAGAAAAGAATGTCCTGTTTTTTAAATGGTTTAAATGTAAATTAGGGTGGGGGCAAGAAAGGGAGAGGAAGAAATCAGTTATTTTGGAAATACTGTCAATCAATCATTGAGCATGCCTGAATGCAGAGCACTGTACTAAGCACTTGGGAGAGTACAGTTATAACAGAGGTGGTAGGCACGTTCCCTGCCCACAGCGAGTTTACAGTCTAGAGTAGGAGACAGACGACAATATAAATAAATACATTATAGATATGTACATAAATGCCATGGGGCTGAGAAATCCGTGAATAAAGGGTGCAAATTGAAGACAAGGGCGATGCAGAAGGGATGGGAGAAGAGGAAAAGAGGACCTTGTATGGGAAGGCCTCCTGGAGGAGGTGTGCCTTGAATCAGGTTTCAAAGGTGGGGAGAGTGATTTTGTAGGGGTGTAACTGGAACTTTTGTATGTGACTGCTATTACCAAAGTGCTAGTGAGATTCTTTACCTGGGGTTGTAAAGTATGTGTATGTGAGCACGTGCATGTGTTATAGTAATTTGCGTTTGATGTTTGTTATCAGCCTTTGTAATTCTTCATATTTCCTCCACCCCCTCTGTGCTATTTACAGGTGTCCATGCAAAAGAGGCTACATTCATACAGATGAACCAAGGGTTGAGGCAGCAGTGTAAACCCAGATAGTCAGCGGGCTCGCTGCCCCAGCAGGATGCCATCAACTAGCCGAGCAGGCAGCCTGAAGGACCCTGAAATTGCAGAGCTGTTCTTCAAAGAAGATCCCGAAAAGCTCTTCACAGACCTCCGAGAAATAGGCCATGGAAGCTTTGGAGCAGTCTATTTTGTGAGTAATAAATCCATCCACACATTAAATCCGCCATTTCTTCTCTGCTATTCTATGAACGCAAGTGAAGAGGGTAAGAGCCATCTTGGGAAAGGTTGGAGGAACCTGAACCATGTGCTTCAGTTTAAGTTTTGACTTTTTTTGTTTGTTTTTGGTTTTTATTTTTTACTAAGAGTTTTAAGATGAGGTAGTAAGTTGTCAGCAGTCATTACTGGCCACTCACCTGTGAAGTCTCCTGGATAGCTCAACATGGAGATTCAAGGTCTGTTTAGGGAACCTGACAATGTGTAGAATTGGAATATGGTGAAACCAAGGTGTAAGTCTCCTTGTATAGGCCAAACACATAAAAACTGTTGCTTCATTGTTTTCTTGTGGCCTGATTTGCCACTAATGCCGTGCATTATATGTCACTGTCTTCTTTAAATGACTTGTTCATCAAGAGGGGTGGCCTGTTGAGCCTGTCTTATTCTCCAGATATGCAGTTCTAGCATTTATAATCTTGTTCATTAAGAGGCTTTGGAACAAGGTTGTGGTCAAGAAATTTTCAGCACAAACTGGATGCCAGTCAGGCCTGGGAGAAGCAGCGTGGCTTAGTGGAAAGAGCATGGGCTTGGGAATCAGAGGACATGGGTTTGAATCCCGGCTCTGCCACTTGTCAGCTGTGTGACCTTGGGCAAGTCACTTAACTTCTCTGGGCCTCAGTTCCTTCATCTGTAAAATGGGGATGAAGACTGTGAGCCTCATGTGGGACAACCTTGATCACCTTTTATCCCCCCCCCCCCCCCGCGCTTAGAACAGTGCTTGGCATATAGTAAGTGCTTAACAAATACCACCATTATTATTATTATTATTATTAATGAGGATTTCTGGTTCAGATACCAAGGCCTGTTCATTTTACCATGGCCTGTTTTAAGGTAATTCCTTTTTCCACGACTGGGCACAATCTCTAAATTCCTTATAATTGTTGTAATGAAATCATGATAAAAATAACTGTCAAGTGAGGTTTGAAAAGTTCGGTACTGTAGTATAATCCAACTTTACTAAACTCCTTGTTTTTACAAGATAATATCAGTTGCCTTCTAAAGAATTGTTCATAAATCAGGAAAAATTTGCTCTAAGGTCGTTTATGAGGCAACTAGTTATTCTTCTGAAGCCTATTAACTTCATATTTTATAGTTTTCTCAGAATAGGTTTTTGAAAATTGGAATTATTTAAAAGGCTTTTCCATCAACCCTCACCCTACACCCATATTCAAACTGATTTCTTAATTTACCAGTTTCAGCTATAGCTTGAGATTCAATTTATTCTTGAAGAAACTAGATCTTCCCCAAAAAATTCAGGGTTTTTTTTGCCAGTAGAAATGTAGTTACTCCTGTTTAGTAGTGACCTTAATCTTCAGTTTTCAAGAGAAAATAATTGCTAATTATAAAGCTGTGTGTGGCTTAAAAAGAGCATAAATTTTCTTTACCTGTAGATTGATCAAGCATGAAATCTTCATTTTAAGAGAGCCCAGTACGTACGACTCTGCTTTCTCCCCATTCCCTTTAGTATCCTCCGCGATACGTACGCAGTCACATGTCCAAGAAAAATGTGACATGATATTCTAGGGAAACAATCAGAAATAATTGGATCTTGTTTTTCTTTGTAGTTATGTTCCTAATGTAAATGCCATTGTTAGAATCAGGGAAAGAGGGAGGGGAAAAAACCTATTTAATATAAAATTAATTTGTTGTCAGAATGAAGTTTTTCATTCCCAGGTGTCGGTAACTCTTGAAAGCATAATGTTGGGGTTTTTATTACCTGGCCTTATTTTTATGTTGTTTTGTTTTGGCAGAGTTTTGTCATTTAAGTTCTACTTTATTTAGTAAATCACAGGCTGAGAATTAATGATAGATAGGGTCATAACGCAGGGAATTACTGGAATTGAGACCACTTTTCCTTGGCATGGAAAAGAGCAAGGAGGAAGAATACTGGAATTCAGGTGGCTGCTCCATGATCATCAAAAAATAAATTGGACCATAACCAAGTGTGAAAATAGAGGTTCCTCTTTCAACAGTGAAACTTCCGTCACGTAAATTAGACAGCATTAAGGCTTTGAGCCCAGGACTGTGTATCCAGTGCTGAAGGATGCATTTTTATTCATGAGAACATTCACTTTAAAAGAAAACTTGATGAAGTTGATTTAATAACTCAGAGAAAAGCCATTTTGATCACTTTTGGCGCAAGAAAAGGTCATTTGTAGATTTACCTCGATTTGCAGTTCTGTGGTAGCAGCTCGTTTTGTAAAATTGATTTAGATCCCAGCAGTGGCAGGTGCATTAAATTAAGCCATCCCACAATTAAACGACATTTAGTAATACAGTATCAGGGTGCCCTCACTCTGAGATTCTTTAGAAAATCCTTCATGTTTTCTGGTGCTTGATTATTTTATTTCAATGCATGAAGAATGATTCAAAAAGTATAATGCCAAACTTGTCACAGTCATCAGTTTCTTCAAATTACCCCTCAGTGTCTCCCCTCAGTTTTTTTCAACTAATCTTAACCGTAGAGGACAAAATTTTCTTCCAGCCCATTGTCACTTCCACTTGATTGACTAGAAGGATCACTCCCCAGTGAAAAAATGCTCTCCTGGGTTTGAGTCTTCTACTTTTAATAATACACTTAGGCCTTGCCAGAGGGAAACAAAAAAAGCACGGACTCTTGTCACCACTCCGGTCCATTCTATGCAGTTTTAATAGGGCATCATTTGGACAGGTGATCACCCCAAAGTGTGTGTATGGCCACATGTCACATTTCCAACTGCAGACTACCATTCATTCATTCAATCGTATTTATTGAGCGTTTACTGTGTGCAGAGCACTGTACTAAGCGCTTGGGACTAGGCGGGCTCACAGTCTAGAAGGAGGGAGACAGACAACAAAACAAAACATTAACAAAATAATATAAACAGAATAGTAAACATGTACATAAAGCAACGGGCCTAGGCAATGCTCAGAAAAGCTCACATCTTTAACCTTAAAAGGGGAAAGTGAAGACTTCAAAAACAAAAAAATGGCCCCTTCCCTTCTCCTCCTCTGACAGACAATTAGATGTCAGCCCCATCCAAAGTGTCAGCAGCCTGACCGTGTAAGTCCTGCTTCAGGGAAGTTGGAGAATCAATCAGTCAACCCACAGTTGCAACTAAACCAGAGAGTCTCATGTAGCAGCGGAGGATACTACCTCTAGATAATCAAGTTGATAAAGGATCTTATTTAATTTCCCGATATCCTTAAATAGAACCACCATATGAGGACAAGTTGGTCAGAGGATAAGAAAGTAGTTTGGTGAAGTGGAGAGAACACTTGTTGTCTGAATCCGCTAAACTGAATTTTCTAGTCCAGGGGCCCCCAGTTGTCAAATGTTACAGGCACCGAGACTATGACCAAGTCTTGGAAATATTCTGGGCCAGATTTAAAATTGAGAATATAAATTTCCGCCCTGCACCGAACTCACAAGGGTGTATGAATCATTTTGAATTCACCCAAATATCTTTATTCCTTTCCCTCCTCTTTAATAGTCTTTAATATCATCATGTATGAATAAAGCAGAGGGCTTGAATCCACCCAAGCGCCTGGCACATAGTAAGCGCTTAACGAATACCATCATTATTAAGGCAGGATGACAGAGGCAAGTGGAAAATATTGGAAAGTGGAAAATACTTCATATGTGGAGACATCAGGAGAGCAGCGTTGAATACAGTGCCCTTAAATTAAGAAACTGCCTTATATTTAGCAGTTGGTGAATGCGGGCCAGAGATAGGGATTGGAAAGGCGAGAGCACGTGACTTTTAAAACTCTTCTAGAAGCCCAGGGCCAACAGTGAAGCATATCCCCCCTCCTCTTTGTGACCATTGCCCTGTGATTCCCTGTTGGGAAATGGTGATTCCATCTTGTCCAACTGCAGCCATCCTTTCCACCCCCGACTTTCATTTTCCCTCCCCTCACCTCTCTTGGGGCTACTAGCTACCCCACTGGTTGTTGAATTTGCAGGTGGACTAGTTTATACCACGCTCAGTGTCCTGACCGAAATGAGCTCTGCCCATTGGGCCCTATTAAAACACCTTCAGTGTTCTTTCCCAAGCCCCTAGAGCTAAAAATAGCTTGATTTCTACATTATCTGCTGAGAGGAGTTTGGGTTATTTTTAGCACTTGGAGTCTCTGAGCAGGACGAGGTTAGATTTGTGGTTGAAGCCAGGCCCATATTTAGAGTGGTTTTTGTTTGCATTAATCAGCCAATCATGCTTATTGGGTGCTTACTGTGTGCAGAACACTGTATTAAGCGCTTGGGAGAGTACAGTATAGCAAAACTCTGGACCCCCACCAGTACCCATATGCATGGAAGAGGTGTAAAAACCCAGTAGGTGCTCAGGGGTGTGTTAGTAGAGAAGCAGTGTGGCCTGATGGATAGAGCATGGTCCCAGGAGCCAGAGGATCTAAATTCTAATCCCAACTCTGCCACTTGTCTGCTGTGTGACCCTGGGCAAGTCACTTCACCTTTCTGTGCCCCAGCTACCTCATCTTTAAAATGAGGATTAAGACTGTGACACGGACTGTGTCCAACCTGATTATCTGCACTCTATCTATCTTTGTCTTAGTACAATGCCTGGCACATTGTAAGCGCTTAACAAATACCATTAAAAAATGTGCAGCAGAAAAAAAAACTTCTTGGCTAGAAAAGGATAGTGGAGGGATCATTCTTTAGTACAGTGCTCTGCACATAGTAAGCGCTCAATAAATACGATTGATGATGATGATGATTCTTTAGAGCTGCTCTACCACCCATCTAATAACTGTTCCATCCCTCAGCTGTGATCTGTAGGATCACTGTTGTCGAGGAAACTTTCCACCTCTTCCCCTCACTCCTTCCTGCTTCTCCAGTGTTTCACTTAGGTTCAGAGCCAGAATCAGACAGTTCTGTGACCTCTTTATGGTGGGAGGCGGGGGGAGTACAGGAACATGAATATTTTTTTAATCTTGAAATTTTTTATCTTTATTAACAACTTATAGTATAAAATACTGACTTTTTTTCAATGTTACAGGCACGTGATGTGCGCACCAATGAAGTGGTGGCCATCAAGAAGATGTCTTATAGTGGAAAACAGTCGAATGAGGTATGTGAAATGTTTATTAAGCAAATGTGCAGATTGGTATCTAATTGTTGACTACAATGAGCTTAGATGGAATCATCAGCAAAACCTTAAAGAGAGAGATTCATTACTTTTTCTATAGAAACAGTTCACTGGAGCTCATTTGACAAGTTATGTAGGATTAAATGAGTCATCCAGAGACTCATGTTATTGGGAATTGCATCAAATGTGGAAAAAAGAAAAACCCGGAGGTTGACTTGAAGTTTGGAGTCTTTCAGAGTAAATGGGCAAATAGTCCCCAAATCTGGTTATGGGGCAGAGTTTTAAGGAGGACATTGGTTTAAGGGAAGCAGTGTGACCTAGTGGAAAGATCATGGGTCTGGGAATCAGAAGACTGGGATTCTTCCCAGCTCTCTCGACTGACCTTCTGGATGATCTTAGGCAGGTCACTTTACCTTTCTACTTCAATTTCCCCATTCCCCATTCTCCCTCTCTTAAGATTCTGAGCCCCATGTGGACAGGAGATGTGTTAAACCTGATAATCTTGTATCTACCCCAGTGTCTAGCACCTAAATATATTCCAAAATAAATGAACAGAGGGGCATGCTTTCTATCCACTAAAGATGCTTAATTTTCTGGAAAAATTGAAGCCAAGGAGAAAGAAAAACTGGAGGGAGTGGAAAAATAGGTACTCCTTTATTCCCTTTCAAATTAAAATGTTATTTTATGGGCTTTAAGCCCACCAAATGATTTAAATAGTTAACTTACAGTTGTACTGTTTGATCTCCTTGTGAAAATACAAAGTTTAGATGCCTCAGCTGTATTCAAAGAATGTGCCAAAGGAATATGCAATTGCCACATTGTCTACCTCTAAGGGCGCAGGCCCATGTCCCCGGGACCTGCTGAGGGAAGCGCAGGCAGCCGCAGTCTCCTCGGAGTCTGTGGTAGAATCTGCCTTGCTGCCTGGCCAGAACCTTTTCATGTAAGGCCCTGGACCACTCTGAGCCCGCTGCCTTGGGTTTGAAGTAGACTCAGCCTGGTCTGTTCCAGCCTGCAGGCCGCAATCTGACTGCGTTTAATCGGATTGCCCTGCATCTATCCCAGCATTTAGTAACAGCTCTTGGCACATAGGAAGTGCTTAACCAATAAGACAATTTATATTATCTGAGCTGGATGTCCGTGCCCGTGGTCCATGTAGCCTGGACTGGTCGTACGTGCCACCCTGAACCCTGGGCAGCCTGTTTACTCCCAAATCACCACCTAATTCAGGGACCCATTAATAAGACTCTTCTGAAATGGCCCATGCCCTAGCTGATTTGATGATATTCCCGCTGGTAGCAACAGTGCCACCCCTGCACAGCCTCCCTTCCCACCTTGGCCACAGCCCTTCTATGCACACTCTTTCTCCCGACCCACACCTCCCATCTCCCATCCAAGGCATCTTTCCCTGATCCCTTAAATTCCATTCAGGCCTTGACAGCACTAACTTCCCTTTTCCGGTGACACAGAATTCACTGTGTGAATCCCACACTCTCTGGGAAAATGGAGATTAAGACTGTGAGCTCCATGTGAGATATAGACTGGGCGCAACCCAATTTGCTCGCATCTGCCCTGGCGTTTAGTACAGTACCTGGCATATAGGAAGCGCTTAACAGATGCCATTGAAAAGAAAACAAATGTCCAGCCTCCAATCCCAGGTTTCTATCTAGGGGAGGGTAAGGGATCTCTAATTTCTCCCCAGCTTCAAGTGGCTGGAGGAACTGTCCCAAGGGCGGTGGGTGGGAGGCGGCAGTAGCCCAGCAGGCCACCAGGCAAATGACAAGTGCTCCAATTCATCTTTATCAGCTCCTCCAGATTTTAAAAAAAAGGAATTTGTTTCTGTTTTTTCCAAGTTCTGTTTGCGGAGTGGAGGGGGAGACAAAAAATGGAGCAGTGCCCTTACCTTATTGCCCCAAGCTTAGGGACTTGTGAGGAATGATAGCAGTGAGCCTTTTTGAGACCACTGCTTTGTGATCACCGTCCTGTAGAATTTAATAAAAGCAGATTAGAGTTAAAATGCAACCTTTTCCCCTCAACTCATTCTCCCAAAGAGCTTTGTTTGAGAGCCCAAGCAAGTGCACAATAGAAAAAGCAATATGCTGTTGGAAAAGCTAAGCAGGTTTTGGGTTGAGGTTGAAATTTTTCAAAAGTAGTAATAAGAAGCAGATTGGGGAAAAGGCCCTGACCAATTCAGTTTCTAGATAATCACTGAAAGCATCAGATTACCTAAAATGTTCTGATAGTGTTTGGATCTTTGAAAAATCAAATAGTTTGGCATTAAATGTTTTACTTATCAGTTTCTGACCAGATACTGGGTTTTTTGCATGGTCTTCCCAGGGAAAGGTGAAAATTTCCCTATCTGAGGTTTACACTATAACCCAGAGAGTTGACTCTGGGAATTATCCTGAGCTGGCTAATGGAGATTAATCAAATGGTGTTAAACTCTGAGACCAGCCCTAATTTTCAGTGATTTTGGGTGCTTCTTGTTCCTCTTAGGCTTGGTTTATTACCTGCAATAATAAGGATTATGCCTATAGACTCTCTGTGGTTACTGAAACACTTTGCAGCTGTAAAAGCTGCATGAATGTTAAATAATAGCTTGGGATCCCGCTCTACCAAACCACTCTTAAATCCAAAAGTTATTTTACTTTCTGTGGGCTTCCTTTTCGCCCTCTGTTACTGCGGCAATAGTCAATGTGTGTATTTGGCTACTGATAAAAGGGCAATTTGAACCCACTTCTTTTCTTGTTTTTTTACTTAACCATGGACTATGAATAAGCTATTTTAAAGAGAGAAAATGTAGCAGGACCAACATAGGAAATAGGTTCTGCCTTTTCTCTATTGGTGTTTAGTGCTTGCAACATTTTTAAACTTTAGCATGCATATTTCTCAAATTTCTGCCTTGGGTTGTAGGTTATAGGAGAGGTTTCTAGCCCAAGTCTGTTTCTAAAGACTTGTAGCAAGATGCAAACTACCTGGTACAGCTTTTCTTGACATCTACTTGAATTTGTGATTCTTGACTTTACATTGAGTCACTTTGCTGGGATCGGTGGCGACTCTCTAAAAGCAGGGAGCAGTTTCACAAATTGGAGTATTCCATGTGCTCTGTGTGTCTTCTGACCTAGCCTTGCTTTGGCTAGTTTCAGTTTTACCATATGTGGAAGTGTAGGCTCAGTTAGTTGAATATTCTCCAGTGTATTTAAAAAAAAGGGTATGGAATTGATGAAGGGCAGTAGAGGCGGGTCAAGAGAAGGACAAGAAAACCCATGTTAAACAGAACCTGAATTCCTTTGCATATTTTTTTGGACAGTAAGGTGCTAGAGGGTTGTTGTTGATGTGACAGTTATGTAGAAATGAATGGATTTTTAAAATATTAATCATCATGAGATGAAGATATTTTTGTGTTATATATTCTATACATTTTTGCCTTGAAATAGTAAATCTCTCAAGTTGCAGTCTTCTGGTGAGTCTGGTTTGGGTAAAACAAGCAATTTGCAGGGGGTATATATTTTCTAGTCCTCTGTGTTTAACATCTCATATAGAGTGTACCTTTTTACGGTGGGTTTTTTTTTTTTTTAAATGAAAAGCTAGAAGCATGCTTCCCTGATTCATTGCTTTGTCCAACTCCGTAAATTCCACAGTGCAAGATTTGACATCTTAAAGTTCTGGATACACAGATTCCACAACGAGTATAACAGGAAAGTGTAATGAAGAATGCAGCCGAACTTTTTGAGTGGTGGCCCAAGGTTTCTGTGAAGTCTATGATTAGCGTTGGGTCTTTATGTTCCCCGACAAGATTTACTGCTAAAGGTGTTAACGGAATGTGTAAAGAAGTGTTTTTCATATTTCATGTCTTCAAATTTCTCCCCTTGACCAAATTTCATTTAAGTGCTTATGATGATGGCATTTTGTTAAGCGCTTACTATGTGCAAAGCACTGTTCTAAGCGCTGGGGAGGATACAGGGTGATCAGATTGTCCCACATGGGGCTCTCAGTCTTCATCCCCATTTTACAGATGAAGGAACTGAGGCACAGAGAAGTGAAGTGACTTGCCCAAAGTCACACAGCTGACAATTGGCGGAGCTGGGATTTGAACCCATGACCTCTGACTCCCAAGCCCTTTGACTCTTTCCATTGAGCCATGCTGCTTCTCTAAGTGCTTATGTAGTGTGAAATTCAGTGTCTTGGGATTCATTAGCATTCTAGTGTGAGTAGACTGGGAACTTGTAAATCACTGGAGGAATTCTTTCATTTGGTGAGGACTTTTGAATATAAAAAGTTTTGAGTGGTGTTTTGTGCTAGGGAGTTTAAATTAACTAGGGTTATTGGGCTGTATTTGGAAGGAAAGCCTGGGCCTTACACCTTGTTTGTCATTTCTGATTTTTTTTTTCTAAGGGGAGGGTGGGCATCCCTGTATGAGTGATTCTCTGGCTACTCAGAACTGTAATTAATGGTCAGAATGGTGAGTTCTAATCTTCTTCACCACATGATTCTATCACAAAGTCAACTGTATGGCAACACAGCTGGCAGTCAACATTCTGGTCTTAAATTATAGTCTCAAGTGACATTGTGTTTTCTCATGCCAACACATCCTTTTTTGTTCCTGTGAGATTTTATCTGTCTTCGAGCTGATAATTGATTCATGAAATTTAGTCCTGGTAAAATATTGCGTTAAGGACAAAGATAAGTTGCCTTCCAAAGTGAGGAAAAGCAGCAATTCATATGTTTCTCCCTGTTCTTTTTTAACAGAAATGGCAGGATATTATTAAGGAAGTCAAGTTCCTGCAAAGAATAAAACATCCCAACAGTATAGAATACAAAGGCTGCTATTTGCGGGAGCACACAGCATGGGTAAGGACCTTCTCTTCATGGCACTTTAAGAGGTGTTTTAGTTAAGAGTGAAACAGTTCAGAATGTGTTAAACCATTTCTGGACATGGACCTGAACTCACTAGTTCACATATCTGCTGAATTCATCGGCCTTCAGTTCTCAGATCTTACATGTGTGTTAAAAGCAATGAAGCTCAAATTTCATTCTGAATAGTGAATTATATATCAACACATTTATTGCTTGTCAAATGCCGTGTTTCAAAAATCAGTGATCTATAAAATGTGCACCCCTTTATAGTGTGGAACCAGACCCTCTACTAATTACAGGTGATGAGGCTCTACCTCCTTAGTAATACAAAAGCCCCATTTTAAGGTATTAAAACCTTGAGTTTGATTCTTAATGTTAATTTTGATTCTTTAAGTTAGTTTTCCTTAACTGCATTGGTCTCCGTTCTGCCTCCTGAGATTTGGTCCCTACCTTGTAAGATTTGACGTACTATTAAGGTAGAGTGATTGGTTAACCAAGTTGTAGCACATACTTTTCAAAACATATTAGAGAGTTCAATTTTCAGCATCTAAGAAATTGTTTTCATCAGCTTTTTGGATATTAGGTTAAGCTGGCTGTTTATAATTGCAATGTATATGTCATTTTTATTATGCATTGTATATAAAATGAGCATTTTGTGAAAAAATGTTTACAGTCTTTAAAAAGACATTTAATGATCCGAAATATCATTGAGTGTTCATTTACATGAATGTTCCAGTGTTAATTATATGCTTAGGTTTATTCCCCTGTAGCCAGTTAATCTTTAAGGGAGAAGCTGATATATGTTTTCCTTTAACTTTTTAACGTGTATTAAGCATTTAATAAATCTATAAATTATGTAAAGTTAAAGACTGTCTTGTAAATAGTTCCTTGTTGGGGTGGAAGGGGCAGTGTGTGCGTTGATTGGGGGGAGAAGCCAATGAATGTAGAACAGCATGACTTAGTGGCAAGAGCACGGGCTTGGGCGTCAGAGGATGTGGGTTCTAATCCCGGCCCCACCACTTGTCTGCTTTGTGACCCTGGGCAAGTCACTTCACTTCTGTGTACCTGTTACCTCATCTGTAAAATGGGGATTAAGACTGTGAGCCCCATGTTGGACATGGACTGTGTCCAACCTGATTACCTTGTACCTACCCCAGGGCTTAGAACAGTGCCTGACAAATAGTAAGCGCTTAACAAGTACTATTATTATTATTTTTATTACATCAAGACAATCCCTGGGAGGGATATAGGTGGGGCATATAGGAGTCCTGAGAAGGTCCGGGGGTGGGGGGCCGGGACAGGGTGGGGGGGAGTCCATTGGGGTATTGGAGAAAAACGAAGAGGGCAAATTAGGATGGCCAGCCGAACAAGAAGCTAGCAGATGCAGAAAGTAAAATCAAAGGCTGTAAAAGTTCCACACTTGTACTAGAAGTCTAAAATATGAAGAGGGATAAGTTGAAATGCTTGATGGCTAGTGAAATAATTGGCATATCTGAGTTTTCTAAGAGGGAAAGAAACCAAGGTGATAGGTACTGCCTGGCCTTAGGCCCTATAGTAAAGAGAAGAATGGGTATGCAGGTAAGAGGTGCAGTATTATGTATAAGGGCCAGTGCAAACAATAAGAACATACAAATCTTATCCGATAAGAGGAGTGTCATAGAATCTCTTTGGCTGAAATTCCAAACCCAAACAAAATAATCTAGTAGAACTATTGTATCAACTACCTAAACAGGATGAAGAAATTGAACAAAGAAGTGTTAGATGAGATTGGGGAAGCTGTATAACTAACTAGGGCAGGTAGTAATAGTGGGAGATTTCAGTTACCCTCACATGGATTGGCTGAGTAACTTATCAGAACTAGAAGTGCAGGTTAGGTTTTTTTAATAGAGTAAGTAGCTTTTGGAACTAATCCTAGGGACCACAGGGATAGGTATATATGGTTGACTTACTAAAGAATATAAACCATTCATTCATTCAGTTGTATTTATTGAGCGCTTACTGTGTGCAAAGCACTGTACTAAACGGTTGGGAGAGTACAGTACAACAGACACAGTCCCTATCCATAACGAGCTCACAATCTAAAGGGGGCTTTATGTATACATAAATAATATACATAATAAACATACAGGTATATATAAATAATATAATGTACATAAATAAATTACAGGTATATAAACATAAATAAATTGCAGATAAATACACACTACTATTACACAATTACATTTAGCATTTTTGCTTTCAAAGAAAAATGAAACAAAACCAACACAAGGATATTCAATTTTAGAAAAATAAACTATGATAAAATTAAAACTGTAGAGAAAAATTAAAGAGAAGCTGTGAGGCCTCCTGGAAAGAGCACAAGCCTGGGAGTCAGTGCTAATCCTGACATTGCTGCCTGCCACTGTGTGCCTTTAGGCAAGTCATTTAACTTCTCTGCCTCAGTTACCTCATGTGTAAAATGGGAGTTTAAAACGGTGAGCTCCATGTGGGACGTGGACTGTGTCCAACCTGATTACTTTGTATCTACTTCCAGTGTTTAGTACAGTGTCTGGCCCATGGTAAATACTGAACAAATACCATAAAAAATATGAACCAAGTTGATTTTTTTAAAAGGAGCAACTTAAAAGAAGCCCTGAGGTAGATTTTAAACACTGCACTGGAGGCCCATCTCAAATGTCTAAGGACAAAAAACATGGCCATTCCCAGAAAGGGTAAAGTCAATAGGGTGAGGAGTGCAGCAAGTTTAAGGCTGCATAGCATGGCAGGTCAGATTCACCAAATTTTAGGTAGATGAAAACATAGTTTAAAAAGCACCTTGCAGTGGAAGCCGGAGGGAACATTGAAAGATTATTCCAAAAAAGGAGCTGGCCAGAAAATCAGTTGGCCTCCTTGATCAGTGTGATATTAAAGATACACTGAGGGATGAACTGGGGCTAGCCAAGAGGCTCACCAAAATTTCTGGTTTAGTTTTCACTGAGGAAGAAGTTAGTGAGAGCTTCACACCCACGTTGTTTCCTGTAAGCCAACAGTCCAGAAGAACTGGTTCAGATTGTGGTGAGCCTACAGGATGTTTTTGACTAATTGCTAAATAAATTACCGGGACTGGTTGGCATTCACGAGAGGTCTGAAAAGAACAGTATGGGGAGATTGCAGGATTCTTGGCAAGAAGGCGTAAACGGTCATTACAAGTGTCCCCTGTCCTGGAGGATGGTCCAGTCACCATTAAACTCCCATTCATAAGAATGGTTCTAGTGGTGATCCTTGGAATTATACACCAGTGAGTCTCACTTCTATTCCTGGCAAATTTGTAGAGTCTATAATCAAGTTTAGTAGCAGAGTACTTGGACAAAAACAGACTGCCTGGGAAAAGGCAGTCTGGATTCAGTAAAGGGAAACTGTTTCGATGTTTTGTCAGAAGTCTTTGAAAAGGTCAACAAGCATGAGAGTAGAAGGAAACAAGTTTATGGAATATATTTAGGTTTTCACAAGACCTGTAACGAGATTCCTCGCCTTTGACAAGGTTCCACACTTTAAACAAATCCTGAGTAATCGTGAGATTAGAGAAACTATTCTGTCATGGATAGAAATCTGGTCAAAAGGTAAGAAATGCAGAGTAGGGATAAATGCTCCTTTTTCCAGCATGAAGAAGTATAGCTATTTAGGTCAACAGGCAGTAACATTTATTGAGTGCTTACAGTGTGGGAAGCAGTGTACTAAGCACTGTAATATTATGAATTACGTGTATTGTGTATTATACTACATGTATGTTAATTCACATACTCTCCCCATTCCTCACACTCTAATAGGAGAGGTTAAGGGGTGGGAAGGAGGCATTTCAAGTAAGAAAAACAAAGTTGACCAACTGAACAGTTTCAACAAGAAAAAATTGTAGCAAAATTTGATAATCCTCATATACCTCTCACCACTGGTAAATAGGTTTAAGTTATTGGAAGACAGGCTTCTGCCCAGTGCTTGGGCACAGGCACCAGGACATCAGTATATCTAGATTGTAGATGAGCTCAGGAGGAAGGCTCCTACCCGCCTCCACTTCAGGGTTCCCCAGTGATCATTATTAGGACTGCTTGAGTAGTAAATTTGTAAATGATCAAAGAGTGAGTGCATGGTAAAGTCTCCAGTTTTCAGATGTCACTGAGCTCCCCTGGCTATGAAATGCCATAAAAATAGGAATAAACTGCAAGAAGATGATGAGCTGGTTGATTGGGTGGGAATGTGGCAGATGAATTTGAGCAAGACTAGAGTAAACCTCCTAGACAAAAGCAAACCAAAAACTGTAGGTTGTAAACTCTGTCTTGACTTTAAAAATGCCTTAATTTTTGTCAACCGTTGCTCCAAATCTCTGGTCTAGGGTGTGGTGGGGTTCCATAAAATGCTGGCCATTCACCATCAAAGTATTTATTGAGCACTTATGTGCAGAGCACTGTACTAATGCTTGGGAAATTCAGGAGGCTTATTGAAAACAGCCTCATCTGGAGTAATTTGCAGGTTTCAGTTCACTGCATATTAAGAAGCACGTGATAGAGCTGTGAAAGATACCACAAGGAACATCGACATGATCCGGGGGTGGGGAAAATGGTCTAAGAAAAGATGAGGACTTTGCAATCTGGCTGAAACTTACCAAATCATGGAGGTCAGTCAAGTTGTATTCATTGAGCGCTTACTGTGTGGGCAGGGCAAGAAACAGTAGTAGTCCATATTAAGCACCTGCTATGTGCCATTGCTGGGTTTCAGAAGCACGTTCCTGGGGTGGATAAATTTCAGTATATAGACCCAATAATGGCATTGTTTATTTTCTTATCTCTTTTAGGGACAGATTGTGGATTAAATACAAGCTTGCTAAAGACCCGTATTTGGTCAGGGCCAAGGGCAGATTTGTTTTTAAGGGTTTTTAAGGTAATTTTTCTTTTGTTTAATGTTTGCATTATTTTTCTTTCCATGCAGCTTGTAATGGAATATTGTTTAGGATCAGCCTCTGACTTACTAGAAGGTAGGTCACTTATTTTTAAGATACACATTTTTAAGATATAAAGTGAAGGTCTTTCTGTAGATTTCAGAAGTAGGTGAAGATTTAATTTTGCAAAATGAAAACTTTGAAACTTTTGTAGAGTATGAGTTTTTTCTCCCACCGGCTTTCGGTAAGTATTCCACCATTAACCTGGAAATTGATGGTTTTTTAGACTCTGTAGTGGGCTGTACTAGCACACTTTACCCTCAAGATTTGGGGCTTTTCAAATTTCAGGGGCTGGAAAGCATTGGACATAGCATTGGAGGTTCTTCAGTACAGTCGGGATTCTTCATAACTGGCTGTGTGTTGCAGTCAGGGTGTACTAACAGTGGCAGCTGAAGGGACAAGAGGGCAACTGCATTTTTAAATGATATTTTGGCATTCAGGTTTTGGGGAAAATTTGCTCTTAACATGCAGAATAGATTCTGCACCTTGAAAATGGAATGAGCAGTGTGACTGTGTGTGTGTTTGACCGTGTTGGATGGGCGGGCGACAGACAAGGGGGAGAAAAGAGTGGACATGATCCTAAATCTACCCCAAGAATCTGCTGTAGAGAATCCATGTATGGGTTATTGGGAGTGTATTATACTATAACTGTATTACAGCATGGGGGAAAGCAGAATTTTTGTTGTTGTTGCTTCCAAATGTACAGTCTCCTTTACTTCTTCACACCAGCCAGTTTACATCTCTCACTCTAAAAAGCTTTATGAAAATATGTACGCCTTGTGAATTGCATTATTTCTTTGGCTAATTAGTATCAAATAAACTCTTTTTAGTTCACAAAAAGCCATTACAAGAAGTGGAAATAGCAGCAATTACACATGGTGCTCTCCAGGGATTAGCCTACTTACATTCTCACAACATGATCCATAGGTAAGAGCTTTGAAAATGATTGCCCAGGTAATTAGCTTGTTGAATTTATTATGGCCTGATCAGTCTTGCAGTGAATATTTTTATCTGGGAGGGAAGGGAAGAGGAAGACTGTGAGTGGCTATGCCCCAGAATTTGTAATTTTGCAGAGGCTTTGATATGTCATTGTGGTGTCTCTTCTCCATTGCTTTTGTATCTGGTATCTAAAAAACCGCTAGTAACAACTGTAATCTGCTAGGATTTTAAGCCTGATGGGGTAGGATTTCATTTACGATGTTTTCTTATAGTGTAATATAGTGACCCAAGCTGCTAAGAAGTAACTGAATAACTAAATAGTTGTTGGATTTGTAGTAGCCTTGGATTACTTTAGTTCTCGTTGCCTCATAACTTCACTGTTTCCCTTTGGTGTCATTGTGGAGTAGTTTTCATAAGTATGAAGTAATTAAGTAATTAAGTAATTTTGATACTTAAAATTTTTCAGAGGTACACTATAGGTAGAGCGTATAATTCTACCTATAATTTCATTATGTTGATGTGATCATTTGCTTTCAAATTGTGCCTTTCCAGAGGTTTAAATTTAAAAATGACTCTGGAGGTAAATTTGGGGCTAATAATGGATTAGTGTGTTACAGGATTTAGCCTCTTTGTAGAAGTCTGGGAATATCTGGAAGGTCCAAAGTAATGAAATCATTGCTTTACTTTTGTTTTTCCACTTCACCCATACATTCTCATTACAAATTTAGGTTTTCCAGAAACCCAGGAGTTGGTTTCAATTAACAATTCATTCACTCATCATTAATTATATTAATACTTGGAAACTCACAATATAAACCCCAACCTGCAATTAAGTGATTTTCTATAGTTAAATTTTCTTCTTTGAATTTTTCTTTTTCTTCTCATTTCTAAACATTGTTTTAACCCTTTTTCCTTCTAGATATTTTTCTTCCTAATCTGGAATCTATTTGAGAATTCGTTTTAGATTCTCATCATCAGCTCAAAAAAGGAAGATCTGTAATTTTTATTTTTGTGTTCCTTAACCAGAGATATCAAAGCAGGAAATATCCTCCTGACAGAACCAGGCCAGGTGAAACTTGCTGATTTTGGATCTGCTTCCATAGCATCTCCTGCCAATTCTTTTGTGGGGACGCCATATTGGTAAGGAAATTTCCTAAGTGTCCAGGACAACCAAAACCAAATGTATCATCTTGTCATAGTAAATTCAGTGTGGGGCTATTTCATTTGTAGGGGGCGGGCAAAATGTATTTTTTGTTTGTTTCTGGATTTGTCAATGTTGTGTTAATTTGATTGCACTTTAGAGACTAAAATAATGCCTAATAATAATAATAATGTTGGTAATGCCTCTTTCCAGTTTATTCACATGTTGCTCTTCCTTTTCTCTCGTGCTCTCTGCTTCTGACCATTTCAGAGGTTAAGCAGGAGAAGAGAAAAATCCTGAAAGTCAAGCCAGTCAGTTTTACTTCTTAGTAGCAGTTCTGGTGAAATGGTTGATGAGTTAGGAGACTAGAATTCTTCTCAAAAGTGAGGATCGTGATTATTGGGGGCTTCATTTATCCATGGTCACCAATCCTGTTTCTAATTACTTCCAGAAATTGGTAGTTAACTATTCACGAATTGTTATGGTCTATACTTCTCTATCAGTACTCTTTTCTTTATTATGCTGTAAGATTCATGTACTGAATGAGAGAGTCTTTTCCACCGCCATTTCAAAGTGAAATGTGAAATCCGGAGTTGCAGATGTTAGCATGCTTGAAAGCCAAAGGCCGACAGTCATTTTGGGGTAATAGAGACAAAGAAGGCAGATTTTAGTTTTTTGCTACCTTTATAGTACAGATAATGTTACTAGTAAAACATTTTGTGGAGCGGATCATTTTTGTTCCTACTTGTAAAGCTGCAGTGAACTGTGTAGAACGCGATACAAAGCACTTCAGATAGAATCTGTTTGCTTTATTTCATACATGTCTGATTATTACTCGCTGTAGAAGGTTGGAGGACTCATTTCATACTTCATTAACACGGAAACAACAAATGTTTCTTAATTTCATATTGCTATAGTATTAGAACCTTCTTAGTGTGAATCATTTTAATTGCCACCCAAGCCAGCCAAGAAATGAACTCTGGGTTCACTGAAAAATTGTTCTTAATTACCTTGAAAAGGTCTTCAAATAATTGAAGTATATTTTTGTATCATAAAAAAGGCCAGAGTGGCCGAACAAAAGTCATCACGTGGTATGGTTTTGTTTTTTCTAGCGTGTATTTACCACCCATTCTGTGATGGCTACAAATTGTGTGTCAGTTTTGACTCACTAACCATCAGAATTTTAACCCCGTGAAAGCAAAAGCCAGGTAGCCCTGGTCAAAAATCAAGAAGAGAGAGGAAGGGATTCACCCAGGCTACCTCTCCATGCGTGGCTTCCAAGTCAGGAGTATGCAGTGCTGGGAGCTGCAAATTATAAAAGCACACAGGCTTGTTGAGAGCTTTTTTGCAAGACTTGCGGGATGCTGCCTGTGGAGGACAGTGATTGGGATGATTTCAACACTGAATCCTCAGGCCAAACCTCAAGATATTTCGTATGAACTCTCTTATGTCTTTTGTAGCATGGTTAGTTTTTTTTTTTTACAGTGTGTTTTTAGTTCTCATTTTGGATAGAATGCTGTTGAAGAACTAGGAAGCACTCATTCCACAGTGTCTGTCCGTTGAGAGAGAAGGCGGTGTGATCTAGAAAGAACTGTTCTGCACATGTGCGTGGCATTGATCAAGGGATGAGTACTAGAGCATGAGTTTCTTTGGGAATCCATAAAAGAACTGATTGTAATTCTGATATTCAGCAAATGGATTAAATTTCAATACATAATCTCTACAGAGGTTGTTATATAGTGAAATGTTTGTGAATATCTATAGATTGTTTTAAAAAATAGATTAACGTTTTGTATTTTAGGATGGCCCCAGAAGTAATTTTAGCCATGGATGAAGGGCAGTATGATGGCAAAGTAGATGTATGGTCCCTTGGAATAACATGTATTGAGTTAGGTAAGCCATGTCCTTTGTCACTATTTGTGAGGTTTCTGTAAAAGATGCTCTCTCTCCATTCCCTCTCCCCCTGAATGTAGCTAATTTTTTCACCAACTATTCAAAGCTATGAATGCAGTTCCTGCTGGGATGCTGGGTAAGGTTTTCTGTTTCATTCCTTCGTATGGGAGTTAATGACAAGGTTAACCAAAGAGCATGGTGAATATGAGTTTCTATTCATGCTATGTGACTCTAAATTTGTCTTATCTTAAAAGTGAGCTATGCAAAAGCTCTCTAAGGTTTTCAATACAGGTTAGGCACCCATCTGCCTTTGCTATTTACTTTTTTGGTTCAAATTAGCAGAAGGGTCAGGCCAGTGGGTCTGTCTCCACTAGCCCTGGCCCCTATTGTTAATCCTGTCCCCTGCTGTCTTATCCTCTCTGGTCTGGTGTCTCCCCTCAACCCCCGTAAAAAAACAAAAAAACACATGGTGCTTATCGGAGATGGGGAAATGGAGCCGTGACTCAGGCAAGCTTGTCTGCTGTGTGACCTTGAGCAAGTCACTCTTCTAGACTGTGAGCCCACTGTTGGGTAGGGACCGTCTCTATATGTTGCCAACTTGTACTTCCCAAGCGCTTAGTACAGTGCTCTGCACAATAAATATGATTGATTGATTGACTTAACTTCTCTGTGCTTCAGTTACCTCATCTGTAAAATGGGGATTGCCACATATGGGTCATGGACTGTGTCCAACCTGATGAGCTTGTATGTACCCCAGCGCTTAGTAAAGTGCCTGGCACATAGTAAACACTTAACAGCTGCCATAAAAAAATGAAAAATTCACTAGCTTATGTGTCTGCCACCTCCACTCTTTTTGGGTGCAGGGTCATCACCAGGGACATGAGCAACTGTGTGGGAAAGAAATTTTATTTTTGCCTCTTCCCCTCTTCATTTTCTTTTCCGAGATTTTTCTAAAGGATTTTATTCAATGACAGCCACTTAGTTTCTGAATAGGAGCATTTGGTACTGGGGGAGAAGCATTTGGGAATGCTTCACAGAGAATGCTAAAGACAAGAATGACTTAATTTAAAAGCGAAATAGCTAATTAAAAATAATCAGCGTAATGGGCCTATGGTAGGCAATCAACATTCTGAAAATCAAACTTTAGCTTAGTAGGAAATTGTACAGCTGTGTCCAACACGCCAGCAATAGATTCCGTGGGAAGGGTTAAAATAATCCAGTTTTACAGTGATTATCTTGCCTTGCCATCTCCCCCTACCTACTTAACAAAGACCACCATATCCCATGATGATCCGTGTGATTTATTTTTAAGAATTCACAATATTTGAAGGTATAAACACTGTAACACCTGAATTAGTAAAATCTCCAAATTATTTATGCCTGTGAAAGAGGGAGAAAGCCTGGGTGAAATAAACAATTGCCAGGGAGTCAAAGCCATTCCAAGGCTGACCGAGTTCTTCCAAACTTTTGGGTTTGGGATGGATCAGTCGTGGCCCGGATTCTCCTGGAGACTGCCTGGAGAAGGAAGTTCTCCTGTCATTGGCAGGGAATCTTGAGGAGAAAGGGAGGTTAAGTTCCAGTTTTGCAAGCCTTAAAATTGGTTTTGTGGTTGGAATTCTGGTTGGTCCTGGACCTCCAAGGACCCTTCACCCCGCAGAACAGAGTTCACCTCCCCATGTTTCTTGGAACCAAGGCGACAGTAGGACCGAGCAGACTCACTCCCCGACCAAAACAGAACTGGTCAGTACTAGTACTTACTCGAACTATAAAGAACCAAAAAGAAATCTTAATAATAGTAATAATAATAATATAATGATGGTGCTTGTTAAATGCTTAAGTTAAGTACTTGGAACCAAGGCGACAGTAGGACCGAGCAGACTCACTCCCCGACCAAAACAGAACTGGTCAGGACTAGTACTTACTCGAACTATAAAGAACCAAAAGAAATCCTAATAATAGTAATAATAATAATATAATGATGGTGCCTGTTAAGTGCCAAGCACTGTTCTAAGCACTGGGGCAGATACAAGTTAACCAGGTTGGACACAGTCCCAAGAGTATGGAGCTCATACTCTTAATTCCTGTTTTACAGATGGGCATGTAGCTCAGTGGTAGAGTGCAGGCTTCGCATCTGTGAGGCCTCATGTTCAATCTCTGGCACCTCCACTTTTCCTCTAGACTGTGAGTTCATTGTGGGCAGGGAATGTGTCTGTTTACTGTTGTGTTATACTTTCCCAAGTGCTTAGTACAGTGCTGTGCACAGAGTAAGCGCTCAGTGAGTACGATTGAATGATTGAATACAGCTGAGGTAACTGAGGCCCAGAGAAGTTAAGTGACTTGCCCAAGGTCACACATCAAACATGTGGTGGAGCCAGGATTCAAACCCAGGTCCTTCTGATTCCCAGGCCCGTGCTCTCTCTGCTAAGCCAGGCTGCTTCTCGTAACATTTGTGACTTCCTGACAAGCAACGGAAGTAAACTTATTTGCCCCCAAAATAGGTCAGTATCGTTGCCACGATCAAAATCCCCCCCTTTCCTCTGTCCTACTCCCCATAAACCACATGTCTATCTAAGTTGATACTGATTGTCTCAAAGATACCTATGTCAGCATCCCCACCATACAACTTCCCCATTTAGATGGAATTTCTATTGACTTCACTGGAGACCCTGGACAGGGGTGGAAGGTGAGTGGCAAGAGAATTTAAAGGTTGTCAGCATTTCCTGCTGGACATATTTCAGTTGTTAATGGACATACATGTGCCTTTCTTAGATACTGATATTACAGACCTTTTCTTGCCACTCAACTAGGATACGCTAATGGGTCTGTCAGATATCATTACTGTGTTTTAAGTCTTAATTGATTAAAAAGCACTTTCATTGGTGGAACTGCCCAGGAACCCATTAGTCTGTGTGA
Source organism: Tachyglossus aculeatus (assembly GCF_015852505.1). Taxonomy (NCBI): domain Eukaryota; kingdom Metazoa; phylum Chordata; class Mammalia; order Monotremata; family Tachyglossidae; genus Tachyglossus; species Tachyglossus aculeatus. The sequence goes on from NC_052082.1 coordinate 49,670,554, forward strand.
ACCTCTGTTTAGATGCAGCTGCTATTTAGCCTTCCAAACCGTCAACTTAGGTTTAATCTAGTACATAAAATAGACTTTCTTCAGAGTAAAATTTTTATTCTGGCAATAAAGCAACTTCAGGGGGTGTGGCTCCCTTGACATAATCGTATTTGGAATTTGGCTGCTTCTAATTGTGCTTCAGGAATGTATTTAACTCATGGTCACCCATTGCCCTTTACTTTTTATTTTTTCACATCAAATTTTTTGGTGAAGTGTTATATCCTCAAGCATGTATCTGTGACTAGATTTAGCTAAGAGGTGAGCCTGGAGGTATGATTTTTCATTTACCCCTTTCACTCTTGGAGGAAACCTATAAATCTCTCATCCAGGTTAAAATAATCAAGGAAAGGATTAGTGATTCAGGAAGATCATTTTTTCTCAATGAATCCTTTCAATATTCAAATCATCTTTGGTCTTGATTTTGGTAGCATTCAGCCCCATGTAGTTCAGACCCTGGCTACTTTAAAGGCCACTTTTCTTTTAGTCCCCACATCAGTTGGAATGAGATGATCCAGAACATTAGTATTAGGGTACTTGTTGAGAACTTACTTTGTGCCAAGCGTACTACTAACCGCCGGAATAGATACAAGATAATCAGATGGGAAACAGTCCCTGTCCCACATGGAGCTCATACTCTAAGTAGGAGTGAGTGGGATTCAATCCCCGTTTTACAGATGAGGGAACTGAGGTGCGGAGAAGTGAAGCTACTTGCCCAAGGTCACACAACAGATAAATGCTGGAGCCGGGATTAGAACCCAGGTCCTCTAACTCGTAAGTCCATGCTCTTTCCATTAGGCCATGTTGCTTCTGTGGAGTCATTCATGTGAAAAGTGCAAAGATTGTAGAAATCAAATACATTTTAAGGAAGATGAAATGATTTTCTGAATCTCTGAGAGCCCATCAGCACTAAGTCCTGAGAGTGCACTAATTTTAACCAGTCAACAGATGTGATCCACCATTTTGTCAACAGATTTGCATTTTGATATGGAGTCCAGGGGAACGGGACCAAAAAATACTTGAAACATGGAAAAAACGGATTCTGTTCTCAAACAGTTTTAATTACTGTCCTCATGAAGTACATATTATCAGAACAGTTGTCTCAGAATTTTTTTAGAAACCACCAGGTCTTTCGAGTTTTGTCCACTTTAAACCTTTTAGACGAGTCTTAGATTCCATTGTTCCATTTATCTCCTTTTTCCTGTTTATTAAAGTTTTATGTTATTTTAAAGGAGTAATGCAAACCTTAGGGAAGGGAAACTAGAGAAATACAGTCTCAAGATAAGGAACTGCCTTCCATTGACCAAGCTCGGTTACAAATATGGTTGAAGTGGCTTTTGTAACAAACAATGTCCTCTACCTTCAAGATTTATTAGTAATTATTCCAGTTTTGGCACATTCCCCTTCAATTGAGTACAAGGTTTTTTTTACATACTGTTAGGTAAGAAATCTCCTCCGTGGTTATCTGCAGGTTTGAAGGACTTTGAAAGTTGGGAGGAGTTTATTTTTTATAGGATTGAAAGGTATGGACGAAGCATAAACTGGCTAGCATATCCTATTGCTGGATAGGGATCAGTGCTGGACTTGCTGAGAAATTCCAAAGAATGGGAGCAAATTAAAAGGGAGGGAGGAACTGCCATTTTCTTACGAAAATATTATTTTCTCTACAGCGGAAAGGAAGCCTCCTTTGTTTAATATGAATGCAATGAGTGCCTTATACCACATAGCGCAGAATGAATCCCCTACACTACAGTCTAATGAATGGTAAGTAACGCTGAGTGGCATGATGCTGAAAATTGCTGTAAATGAAAAATATTTGGTCTTGTTGGGTTCTCCAAATGACTTGTGCCTGGCAAGGAATTTTTAAAGCGATATTGAAATATGTGCACTTTGCTTGATTCAAGGATACTTTTTTTTAAAAAAAAAGAAAGCTCTTCATAGTGTGTCAGACTAGAAACAAAGCCTAACAGTTTTCTGAATGACACAAGGTATTTTTTCTTTTCTCTGGTGATCATAATTAAACATTAAAACTCAGTTTGCAGAGACTTTTTTTGAAGACTAATTGTAATTAGCAATGGTAGCAGTAATAGTAATGGTATTTATTGAGCATTTAGTGACTTCAACACATGGTACTAAGTGTTTGGGAAAGGACCACAGAAGCCAAACCCCCATTCCTTTCCCACAGAAAAAGACTGCACTGTAAGGGTGTTTTTATTATTATTATTTTTTAGTGGTATTTGTTAAGAGCTTACTATGTGCCAGGCGCTGTGCTAAGGGTTACAGGTTAATCAGGTGGACATAGTCTGTGTCTCACATGGGACTCAGTCGTAGTCCCCATTTTACAGATGAGGTCACTGAGGCACATAGAAGTTAAAGGTGAACAAAAAGGACAAAATTGACCAAAAGCAGATTCCTTAAATTAGCATAGTTTTTTTTAATCCATTTGAATTATGAACTAGGGAACAAATCATTCTAACTGTAATCCTGACATTTGGGTTTTTACAGATTGCCGTGCCCTTCATTTTCCCAGAGCCTCCTAGAGCAGATCTAATTTGGTTCACCCATGTTTAGAAATCCATGGAGAAGAACAGATTGACTATCGTAGAAAGCAGTGATTCCATTAATGGGAGAAACTTTTAACGGAAAACCTCAAATATATTTTTATTGGAGAGTGAAGAAAAACTTAAAAACGTTCAGTATTACTTCGGTCTTGTATTACTATTATTTTGGATATACCATGGGTCAGAGCATATTCTTGGAACATTTCAGATGTGTTCCTGTTTTTTGATTTGGGACCTCCCTGAACCCAAATACAGGGGGGAGAAGAGGTCATAAGCCTTCCCTCTGGCTTCTTTGTGGGAAGGTTTCTTTGCCCACTTGACTGTAAACTCCTTGAAGGCGGGGCTTGTATCTGCCAATTATATCCATAATTTATTTATATTAAGGGCTGTCTCCCCTGCTAAACTGTAAAATTCTTGTGGGCAGAGAACGTATCTACCAACTTTGTTATATTGTACTCTCCCAACTGCTTAGTACATTGCTTTGCAGTAGGCACCCAATAAATATCTGATTGATTTAACTCACTTGTATTGCATTCTCCCAAGTGCTTATTACAATACTCTCCACAGAGTAAGCACCCAATAAATTCCATTGATTGATTGACTGCTCAACCTCAGGAAAGAAGTTTTGTGAATTTGCTGTGAACTGTGAAATTTAGGAGAGAGTGGAGAAAGGTGGGAAACAGGGAAAAACGGAAAAGTGGGGGAGAGAGCTTCCTTGCACTGGATCGATATAGAATCAGTGCTTGTGACAGTGCTCCTCTGTTGCTCATGAACATCATAGTTCTTAACAAGTTCCCAAAACTTCTTTCCTGGGTTTGGACAAATCAATCAGTGGTGGTATTTATTGAGCACTTACTGTGTGCACAGCACTGTACTAAGCATTTGGGAGAGCGCATTTGAATTGTTAGGCACGATCCCTGCCCTCAAGTAACTTAGAATGGAGTGTGGGAAATGGTCTTCAAATAAATTGCCAGGTAAGGTATGCAACTGACTGTAAAGGTGGAAGGTAGTTGGGGAAAAAGATGTGAGGAAAAGAAAGGAAAAAAAAATTAGAGGATGATTATTCAAAATTATAATGCAAAAGAAAACAAACTCATGAGTGATGATAAACAACTGAAGGAGGAATAGCTTACTGCATAGGATGGCATTCTTAGAACAAGCAGTGGCTGTCATGAATTCATAGTAGTCAATTCCACCGTAACGCATCTTTTCATGATGCGCTTTGAATAGAACATGGTAGCAGAATTAGGAAACGTTCTTCTGATTACTCACATCAGAAGAAATAGTAGTATGGTGCAGTCACAGGGCAAGTCCAAAAACACACGTTTTCCTCACCACAGGGTTTGTCAAGAATGCAGTCATCTCATTCTAGAGATCTGACTATTTTGCGTTAGGTGCTGGGATCATTTGAGGTTAATTATGGTGGCTGCTTTTATGAAATATGTGTGCGGCAGGTTCATGCTGTATATTTGTCCACGTTTTAATGCCTCAGTTTGGGGATTATATCACAGTGAATAGCATTTTCAGCTCACACTTTTCTCTTGCAATAGGTCTGATTATTTTCGCAACTTCGTAGATTCTTGCCTCCAGAAAATTCCTCAAGATCGGCCAACATCTGAGGAACTTCTAAAGGTCAGTTTTCTTTCTTTTTTCAGAGATATGTTTTGTAAAATATCCCATATTTTTATTATCTCCCAGTTCTCTAGATAGGGGGTAAAAAGAAGCTAGAATGATTATCACTAATACGCCTCTTGAGAATTATCCGACTATTTGGCTCAGTCTTTCGTACATTCCTAGCCTTACCACCCACCATTTTTCTCCAGCTGATTAGTCGATCAGATTATCTTTGGTAGTTCTTAACCTCAATACCCAAAATGCTATACTTGCTGGCCATCAACTGTGTTTTCTGTCATCCATCTGACTACTTTTGGGTTGATGTCATTCATTTTGATTTAATGAAAGATCTTCCTTTATTTTTTGTTCTTATATTTTGAAATTTAATGATAATAATAGTGGTATTTGTTAAATGCCTACTATGTGCCAATTATTGCACTGAGCACTGGGCTAAATAGAAGCTAATCAGATTTTTGTAGGAGGGAAAGCAGGTATTGAATCCCAGTTTTTTTACAGATGGGGAAACTGAGGCACCGAGAAGTTAAGTAACTCACCCAAGGTCACACAGCAGGCAAGAAGCCGAGCCTAGGATTCAAAACCAGGTCGTCTGATTCCTAGGCCCATGCTTTTTCCAATAAGCCATGCTGCTGAGTGCTCCTTCATAGATAGTAAGATATTGATATTGATTAACTGGACTATGATAGAGAGGAAAGGGAAAAAACTAGAGTAATTTTTGACTTATTGATACAGAAAACTCTTACATACCCGAAGTGATGGGGCCAGATTTATTTTAATGACCTCTGAAAGTTTCTGGATAAGCAAGAGGCCAAGGGTACTGAAGTCTCAAGTCTCATTTCCCTCTTTTGGGTTGGAAACAGGACTTAGGTATCCTCTTCTCTTCTTGCAGTGTTGGATTTCAGGTGTGAGGCCGAAAGGAAGACCCTACCCCTCGAAGTCTTGAGCAGCAGGGATGCAGGAGAGCCCTTGAGCCTGTTCCAGTCAGGAATAGGAGACCGTTCTTAGTTCAGGAGTCTGGGCTCATGGAGGGGCCAACTTTCATTTCCAGCCTGAGATATGGAACCCAGACAAATCCCCCAGGTTGGAAATAGGATCTAGGGGTCCCTTCTTTTCCCTAATGCCCTAGATTTGGAGTGGGCATGAGCTAAATATAATTCATTCCCGGCGTACAGTCTGATTTGGGCCGAGTTATCCAGGACTGCAGGGAGGAAGGGGTTGCCTGTGTTCTGTTTCATCCCAAGGAGCAATCTATGGGACCCCATAGACTCTACTCTAGCCTAACAACTGAGTCCCTACCTCCTTTTCCCTGCAAACCCAGACTGTCAAGAGGCAGGTTATTTTTAGCCAGTCTCCCTTCAGAATTCGGGCTGTAAGGAAGCAAAAGGAGGTTGCCTGGCTGCATCAAGTAAACTCTTGCATATCTGAAGAAAATTAGTGTATTTGATATTCAGATGTATGGGCATTTATTATCCTGCAGGATTTTTAATGTAGTAGTAAAAGTTTATTCTTCTCCTTTGACAATTTTACCTACATTTCTTAGCCTTAGGAGGGAAAAATATAAATTTAATCAACAAAATAAGGTGGCTTTAAGGCCCCTTTCCAGCCTGGAGAAGAATTTGAACAATCAATTTTGGGCTTGGCTTTCTTGTAAATGGCAAAGCCATCATGTCTCATGTTTTACTTTAGTTCTGATGAATTATGTATTAATGTTATACGATACTGTAATATTGAAACTGGAAGTCAAGATCAGTTTGAGCGGCAGTTCCTCCGAGCCATCAATTTCAGAGGCCACCAAACGTGGTGGACCCTGAAACTGGTTCTTAATGACGGCGTGTTGGTACATAATTATCTAGTGCTCACCTTGTTGCCAAATTTGGTTTGTGACCCCCATGCGGATGGCGACCTAGAGAATGAGTGACCAGTACCTCCCATAGTTTGGCCTTTTAAACTGCCACCCCCTCAGGCTAGGCCTGGGGTGTTGGGACACCTGACCCCCTGGCTGGAGAGGTCTGGGGAGGGGAATGCTGAAGGTGCAGTTCACCTGCTCCTTGCCTCTGCCAATGAATAAACACCATCTTGAATTCACCTAACTTCTTCCGAAGAACTTTGACATTTACACTCACAAGAGGGATAATTGTCTCCATTTTGCAGACAAGAGAACCAGTAGCATCACCAGGTGGGAAGAGAACAGGCCTAGGAGTCAGAGGACTTGGGTTCTAATCTTGACTCTACTCCTGGCCTATTGTGTGACCATGGGCAAGACACTTAATTTCTCTGTGCCACTTCATTTCTCTGTGCCTGTTTCCTCACCTGTTGAATGGGGATTCAGTACCTGTTCTCCCTCCCATTTTGACTGTGAGCCCCATGTGGGACAGGATCTGTGTCTGACCTGATTATCTTGTATCTACTCCAGCGCTTAGTACAGTGTGTGGCACAGAATAAGTGTTTAATAAAATACTATTACTACCTGCAGTGACAAGTAGCTTTGTGAAATGAAAGTGTATCTGGGATTACCGGGATGCTCATCCTTATCCTATTGGTATACCAGCCTTCTGATTGGACATGGTGTGATGGTCATCTGTGAATGTATCTGAATCTCCTAAAGGATTGTAGGCCTATTCTTCTCCATATTCATTAGCGTTTTCATTCAAGAAGTAAACATAATTATCCATCCAAAGACTTAAATAGTGTATTTATACACTACCATATTTTCAGTGGTGCATGACAATTTGAAAATGAAACTCTTCTATTATGGAGAATATATACACTCTCCTTTTGGGGGAGGGGAGAGACAGACAGTTGAGTAGGTTTTGAGAGACAGTAATATATGGAAAGATTTTCATAATTTCATTATGGCCTGTTTGTGTTCCTTCTTGATTTATTTCTATAACACCCACTAAATCCAGGATTTGAAAATGTCCAGTGAAACCGTATGCCATGTTTACCATAGCAGTTAAACAAGGAGCAGTGGGGCTAGCAGTCAGATTAACCTGCATTCTAGTCCCAGTTTTGCCATTTGCCTGCTGTGTATTGCTTAACTTCTCTGTGCCGTAGTTGCCAAATCTGTTAAATGGGGATTCAGTATCTGCTCTCCCTCCTACTTAGACTGTGAGTTCCTTGTAGGACAGGGTTTGTGCCCTACCGGATTATCTTGTATCTACCCCAGCACTTCGTATAGTGCTTGGCATAGAGTAAGCACCTAACAAATAAACAATTATCATAAGTAAGGAGCAAACCAAGGAGACACAGGGTCTATATGGATATATACATCAGCGTTTCTCAGATAGGCATATGCAGCCTAACCTGAGGGGGTGAGGAAGGAGGGAAAAAAAGCCTCATAAATTCCAAGACTCATCGAATCTCTCTTGAAAATGAGTGGTATTGTGAGTGAGATGTTCTAGCCTCTTGGGCCTTAAAGAAATTTTGGCACCCCTCTTCCTACCTAGCACCCCTCCAGCATGTGGCCACAACTAGAACGGACTACCAAGTGTGAAAACATTGTTATGCCCATCCTGTCTGCTTAACAGAGAAGGGATCAAATGTGCTAAGGCCTCAATTTTCCTTGATATTCAAAAAATACATTTCCATCATGGAAATAATAAAAATAATAGCATTTGTTAAGTGCTAATTGGACACGGAGCACTGTACCCAGCCCTGGGAGAGAATACACAAGTGGGAATTAGATGTAGTCCTTTTCTCTCAGGGGGCTCAAAGGCTAAAAGTATAGACACCAAGCTTTCATTTGGAGCATGGGGTTAATCTTGGGAGTGACTTCAAGGAGGCCACACCCCTCATTCTGGACTCCTTTGGACTTGAGTGTGAGGCACAAAAAAACTGGATTCCAGGGTCAGGCTGGTTAGACAGAACCTGCTGGGAATTCCAAAACTAGGGGTTGTCCTAGTTCTGGCCCTGTAGCCTGGTGAGTGCAAGTGGAGGCCAAGGCCAGCCCCAGGGTCTTCCGCTCTCTTAAGGCTCCCTGGCTGGACACTGAAGAGAGGAAACTGCAGCGCAGTCCCAAAGTCTGGCATGGAGAAGATGAGCCTCCCACACTAACCCCCCAAAGCCCACTGGGCTCCAGGCCCAGGTTGAGGAGGAGCAAAGCCTCTGTCTACTCCCTCCAAGCACACTAGCTATGGCTACCTGCCCTGCCAGGAAGCCGTGTGGGGAAGCGAAGGCGTCTCTCTATCTGTCTAAATTTCAAGGGCCGACACTCCCCTTTCCCTCTGTCTACTGGCCCATCTATCACTAGCCAGCCAAATGCCTGCCATCTCTATTCAGATTAGGGCAGGGTTCACTCAGAGGTGGCAGTGCCAGTCACCGTATCGCCAGTACTGCTTTTTGAGACACCTTTCTTGAGGTCTGGTTCTTTTTAGTGGTTTCACTAAACACATCAACGTATTTTATCGTAGTTGTACAACAAAAACCGATTTGCTTTTGACAGTGCATCATGTGGTTATAGTGATATCCTCGCAGTAAGGTGGGATTTGTGGAAAGGCTGTATAGGGCCTGCCTGCCACAATAACTGTTGTGCTTTGAATGAGAGTTCCTTCAGCCTTACCATGAGGCGCACGTTCCCTATGAGAGTTATTAGGACCACACTGCCAAAATTACATCACGGTTTCTTTAAAATAGGAAACGGACTGTAAGCTCATTATGGACTGGAGGTGTGTCTACCAACTCTCATATTGTTATATCGTACTCTCCCTAGTGCTTGGTAACAGTGCTCTGCACACAGTCAGTTCTAAATAAATGCAGTTGGTTATTTGATTGAAACATTATTTTCTTTCTTCCTGTAGCACATGTTTGTTCTCCGGGAGCGTCCTGAAACAGTGTTAATAGATCTCATTCAGAGAACAAAGGATGCAGTAAGAGAACTAGACAATCTACAGTATCGCAAAATGAAGAAACTCCTTTTCCAAGAGGCACACAATGGACCTGCAGTGGAAGCACAGGAAGAGGAAGAGGTGAAAAGAACTATGAAATGTTCTTGTTCTTGGGGTATCTTCCTGCTGAGGGTGACTTGCTCTTTAATCCTGGCGAATTAACTGTGCCTCCCTGTCCAGAACTGTGCAGTTGTAAGCAGCAGTCACAAAAGTGTCATTAAAACAGAAACCAGATAATCTTCCTTGGATGGGCCAAATATGCCCCCTCTGGCATTCTTGGACTGTTCTGGAAAAGTTGCCCAAGACTTGCAACCTGCCTGAGGCATTGGTGGACCAGCTTTTCTCCTGACATTTATCAAATATTTTGGGTTCCTACAGTGGAGTCAAGATCTTCATCTTCAATTTAAAATTGAGTTTCATGGCCTGCCCCATTTTGCTCCCCAAGTTTTTTTTTTTTTTGGTAGTTACTTTCCTCCTCTTTAGCAAGCTAGTGAAATTGTTCCAAAGTGGCGCCCATGTTAAACCAGTTTTGTCTGGTTTTGAATATGTCTTTTTAAGCATAAAAATGTCTAAAGTGAGTGGCTGCACTTAGAATTCAGGAGCCCAGGCCTCTTGCCTTACACATAATTTGGGCATTAGTGTTTGTGAGAAGATTTGCTCAGAACTATTAAGAATATGTGATATATTTAAAAGAGTTGGCAGGTTTAACAGATTCTAGTTCAGTTAAATCCATATCATTGGCAAAGTGCTGGCCCAAGGCAAGAAAACTTTTGTCTGACACGCTGAGGTGCAGACCAGTGATTTTGACTTCAGAGTATTTTGGGGGCATTGTTTGTTCTACCCAATTTTTACAGAACCAGGTCTGGCTTCAGGTGGCAAGTGAGGCTGCCACTTCAGGGGATCCCATTGAGAGGAGGCTGCCATTGAAAATTAGAAATCAACCAGCTTCCCTCCACCTGAGTAGAAAGCAACCTCTGAGTTATCAAGGGTGTGGGAAGAGAGCTCGATGGCTTGCGAAGAAAGGAGGGGGCGACAGGGGTTCCCTTGGAGAAACAATTGCTCTAGGTTCAGGCGGACTTCCGAATGACATCATGATGTTGTGTCGTTTACCCGGAATAACGCAGGGAGAATGGAACATAATGGCATCCTAGGGAACAGGAAGAGCCAGCCACTTTTTCTCCACCTCAGGGCAGGAAACTGTCTGAAGCCAGCCCTGCACATAACTAGGCCATAAACAGCGCTACTGGGATATGGGAGTCCAGGTACAAGTGGACTTTGAAACAGTAATCAAACACAGTCTGTTTTTCCTCTGAAGTTTAATTCAAAAACTTGTTGCTCCATTATTATTGATCATTGCGCTCCACAAGAGGCATTTGTAGATTGTTTTAATAACGCTGGAAATCCTACTCTGGAGATCTTATTTTTGGAAAATGTGTTAATAAGGGGGCAGTCCTCACAGTACTGCTTTGGAAAGAATGGGAATATCTCTCTTGCCAGGGAAGAGTAACCATTGGAAGCAATATTCTGGAAGGAAAGGAGTTAGGGACTAGCATTTTGGGGGAAGAGGGGGGTATTGGTAAAAGAAGCAAGGATACGGGATATTGGGAAATGAAAGAGGAACAGAAGAGGAGAGGAAACATGAACTATACAAAATCTGGAGGGGTGGAAATTGTTAGGCATTAGTAAGTTCATATATAAAAGCAATGCTGAGGTTCTTTTGAAAGTTCTCTAATGGGCATTCTGTATGGGGCGAAATGTAAAAAATTATATTTCAACATTTATCCCTTTTAGGAACAAGATCATGGTGTTGGCCGGACAGGAACCGTGAATAGTGTTGGAAGTAATCAGTCCATTCCAAGTATGTCTATCAGTGCCAGTAGCCAAAGCAGTAGTGTGAACAGTCTTCCAGATGCCTCAGATGACAAGAGTGAGCTAGACATGATGGAAGGGGACCACACGGTGATGTCTAACAGCTCTGTCATCCATTTAAAACCGGTGAGTGTTTGGGTTTCACCAAAACTTATGGCTAGAGAGCCAGGGACGAGTTCGAGTTAGTGATGGCCTTCATACTAGGTTAAAAAAAAAAAGTGTGTGCACCTTTGGGTCTGTCTCTCCAAATTTGGAAATGTGGGGACTAACTGGCCATTCTGGCATCTGCCTTTGAAAAGAAGCAGCATGGCTTAGTGGAAAAAGCACGGACTTGGGAGTCAGAGGTCATGGGTTTTAATCCTGGCTCTGCCACTTGTCAGCTGTGTGGCTTTGGGCAAGTCACTCAACTTCTCTTTGCCTCAGTTACCTCATCTGTAAAATGGGGATTAAGACTGTGAGTCCCACCTAGGACAACTTGATAACCTTGTAACTCCCCCAGCACTTAGTACAGTGCCTGGCACACAGTAAGCGCTTAAAAAATAACATTAAGAAAAACCCCACCCTGTGTACTGTGGCTAAAGCTGGCTTGGATGAGGTGAGCTTCTCTTTTCATTCATTCAATCATATTTATTGAGCGCGTACTGTGTGCAGAGCACTGTACTAAGCACTTGGGAAGTACAAGTTGGCAACATATAGAGATGGTCCCTACCCAAAAGCAGGCTCACAGTCTAGAAGGGGGAGACAGACAACAAAACAAAACATATTAACAAAATAAAATAAATAGAATAAATATGTACAAGTAAAATAAATAAATAGAGTAATAAATATGAATGTACACATATACAGGTGCTGTGGGGAAGGGAAGGAGGTAAGGCAGGGGGAAGGGGAGGGGGATGAGGGGGAGAGGAAGAAAGGGGCTCAGTCTGGGAAGGCCTCCTGGAGGAGGTGAGCTCTCAGTAGGGCTTTGAAGGAAGGAAGAGAGCTAGCTTGGCGGATATGCGGAGGGAGGGCATTCCAGGCCAGAGGGAGGACGTGGGCCGGGGATCGACGGCGGGACAGGTGAGAACGAGGCACAGTGAGGAGGTTAGCGGCAGAGGAGCGGAGGGTGTGGGCTGGGCTGGAGAAGGAGAGAAGGGAGGTGAGGTAGGAGGGGACGAGGTGATGGACAGCCTTGAAGCCCAGGGTGAGGAGTGTTTGCCTGATGCGTAGGTTGATTGGTAGCCACTGGAGATTTTTGAGGAGGGGAGTAACATGCCCAGAGCATTTCTGCACAAAGACGATCCAGGCAGCAGCATGAAGTGTAGATTGAAGTGGGGAGAGACAGGAGGATGGGAGATCAGAGAGGAGGCTGATGCAGTAATCCAGTCGGGATAGGATGAAAGATTGAACGAGCAGCGTAGTGGTTTGGATGGAGAGGAAAGAGCGGATCTTGGCGATGTTGCGGAGGTGAGACCGGCAGGTTTTGGTGACCGATTGGATGTGAGGGGTGAACGAGAGAGCAGAGTCGAGGATGACACCAAGTTTGCGGGCTTGGGAGACGGGAAGGATGGTAGTGCCATCAACAGTGATGGGAAAGTCGGAGATGGCAGGGTTTAGGAGGGAAGATAAGGAGTTCAGTCTTGGACATGTTGAGTTTTAGATGGCGGGCAGACATCCAGATGGAGATGTCCTGAAGGCAGGAGGAGATACAAGCCTGGACGGGGGGAGAGAGAGCAGGGGCAGAGATGTAGATTTGGGTGTTGTCAGCATAGAGATTATAGTTGAAGCCATGGGAGCGAATGAGGTCACCAAGGGAGTGAGTGTAGATCGAGAACAGAAGGGGACCAAGAACTGAACCTTGAGGAACCCCTACAGTAAGGGGATGGGAGGGGGAGGAGGAGCCTGCAAAAGAGACTGAGAATGAACGACTGGAGAGATAAGAGGAGAACCAGGAGAGGACGGAGTCTGTGAAGCCAAGGTTGGATAGCGTGTGAGGAGAAGGGGGTGGTCCACAGTCTCGAAGGCAGCTGAGAGGTCGAGGAGGATTAGGATAAAGTAAAAGCCGTTGGATTTGGCAAGCAGGAGGTCATTGATGACCTTTGAGAGGGCAGTTTCCGTGGAATGTAGGGGACGAAAGTGGAGGGGGGTTGAGGAGAGAGTTGGCGTTGAGGAATTCGAGGCAGGCGTGTAGACGACTCGTTCAAGAATAGTGACTCTTTTGCTACTTGGCGTTGTATCATCAGGTGTTGTTGGACCTGTGGCAATGAAACAAACTACTCCCAAAGCCAGTTATCTCTCACTTAAACTGTGTGTTCAGGTAATGAACCACAGGGAAATAGATATTTTCTGAGCTTGGCATTCCTCTAACCACCTCTTCAACTCATCTTGAAAGACTGATTAAAATAAGGACATAACAAAAAACCCTTTAAGCTGTGTTCTCAACAGGGGTCGTGGTAGGAATGGTGAAGCAATTACATTTCTGCCAGCGATGAGAGCAGCTACAGGTTTTATTATCAGTTATAGAATAATCAGATGCCTTCCTCACACATTTGGTTAACATAACGGCATGTTTAATCACCATGTACCTCATGATGACTCACAAATTTAAAATATGAAGAATAGACCATGATTGAGTATTGCTGTGACTAGTGACCTTTCTCTTATGGGATCTTGAAAAGTATCCTAATTTGGGGGAATATGTTAAAAATTGCGTATTCTCCTTTTTCGTTTGATCATCTCCATATCCTGCATTTAATGTTTCACATTATGAGGAAATGTGAAATGTCAGTTTTAGTGTTACCAATGAAATGTTACGATGCTTCAATTCTCAATTGTGTTTTTATGTTCCAGTCATAAGTGTGTGCCCCCGTTGACTTGAGTTGCCCATCAGGTTGCAATTTTGGGTCTCTGGATTTCTTAAAATCTCCTTTTATCATTGAAAATCATTTGAAAGCCAGGTTAATTCAGTCCTTACATCATAAGCTCCTGGAGACCAAGAACTGTACCTTTGTGTTCTAATGTATGTTCCCAAGCATGAAATGCTATGCACTCAGTACTGCTGTTGCTGGGGTACTGAGATTATTTATCAAATGTGATGTTGCTGTTATTCCTATTTGTCAGGAGGAAGAAAATTACAGAGAAGAGGCAGATCCTAGAACAAGAGCATCAGAACCACAATCTCCTCCCCAAGTGTCCCGCCACAAGTCCCATTATCGCAATCGAGAACACTTTGCTACAATTCGCACAGCATCACTGGTATGTATTTTTCTTGCTCCTTTCAGGTTTAAACTCTAGATTTGTAAGCTTGTTGTGGACAGGGAACGTGTCTGCCAACTCTCTTGTACCGTACTCTCCCAAGTGCTTAGTAAAGTGTTACTAAATACCATTGATTGATTGATCACCCCAGTTTGGTTGGGGGAAAAACAAGCCATTACAGCAGTTTTCAGTCTTCCTAGAACTGAGTTCTCTACTTTCCACTGACCCTTAGCAATGGCTTGCAAGGCACTCATTCTCTGTTTTTGTTTACTGACTGTTCCACATGGATAAAACAGCATTCCATCTATTTCCTTATGAGTTCCTCTATGGGAAAGAGTCCTAGGGTTTGGTAAAGATGTTGAGGAGATACTGCGTCCAGGCAGAGTTGCAACTCACTCTGTGCAGCCAGTGATACCATTGCAACTGCTGATGCTTCACAACACTCCTAAGTGCTTTTGGTCTAAGCCCCGTAGTTAAACTATTGTATTCCCTTAGTAAGAAAGGATGATGATAGCTTGCTTCAGGTTACATTAGAGAGATCAGACAATTTTAGGGTTATTCCTACAAAGGTTTGCTTTATCCTCTGTCTCAGTTCTCCAGCCCACGGTCTATGAATTCTATTGATTCAGGATATTTCCTGGAAGAAGGCTAAAAAGCACTGATGTGAATAATCTCATTTTATTATTAATCTGTGAGATTTAAAACTAATCAATAAGTGGTGCTTATTGTACTGTACTAAGCGCCTGGGAGAGTATAATCCAACAGAGTTTGTTGGCACGTGCCCTGCTCATAAGGAGCTAACTGTCAGGGGCATAACAGATTATCTTATGTTGCCCATGACAGCCTCTTTTTCATCATTTTTAAGCTCAAATTTGGTTAATCCAGTGCTTTACCATGTAATAGGAATAAACTAGACAGAGTTACTCCAGTTTTGCAAATGAGGATCATTTCACAGGATTTAAAAATATCCAATTTGCCTCCTGTCTAGATGGGTAACACTGTTGGTAAAAATAAATAAATGATATCAGACAGTCCCAGTTGGCCATTTTAAAGGGCTTAGGTGAGCCAGATCCCACATTTTGCTTTGCCACTTGGATCGGAACTCTGTTTTACTGTTGGTTTCTATTGTTAATTCACTTTCCACTTACAGTCTTGTAATTCTTTATTTTATTTTATTTTGCCATATTGCTGCAAAACTATCCTTCCCATCTTGCATGCACGGCATTTGTTTCCCTCCAGATTTACTTGATCTGGCACTTGGCTTTCAAATTTTTTTGTGATATTCTGCGCCCTGGTTCAGTTCATTTTGAGTTCTAATCCTTTTCAAAAGGAACTACCCATTATACCCTTCTTAGCGTCGCTATCAAATTTGCTGTCCATCAGGGATGTGTTTAGGATTTTTAATACCCAAGGCCCACCAAGCATATTGCATTCCCTCCTGGAACATGTGACTATCCCGACCCGTGTACTTTTCCCATTGGTCTGGGGTATTCAGTGTTGGAGGAACAGAATTTTGCCATCCTCAACCTGGGTCTAGTGGATCCTTACAAAAGTACATAATTGCTCTCTATTTTATCTTCCAAGTCTTTGAAGAAATACCTAATACTTTATTGATCCTTAAGGAATTTCGTTCAGTCTACCCAGCTTGTCCATTTCTCCTGGAATAAGATGTTCCATCCTGCTGGGTTCCATTTGGGGGTAAAATGTGAAAAAGCACACAGAGAAGTAAATTTAGCTTTGTTTATCCACACTCTCCATTATGGCGGCCTTCTAGGTTACCAGGCAAATGCAAGAGCACGAGCAAGACTCAGAACTCAGAGAGCAGATGTCAGGCTATAAACGCATGAGGCGGCAGCACCAGAAGCAGCTTATGGCACTGGAGAATAAGCTCAAAGCTGAGATGGATGAACACCGCCTCAGGTTGGACAAAGATCTTGAAACACAGCGCAACAACTTTGCTGCAGAAATGGAGAAGCTAATTAAGAAACACCAAGCAGCTATGGAGAAGGAGGTAGGTAAAACAAGGTTGAACGGGATACCGCCGCGCCTCCTCTCCCCCGCCAAGTCTCCTTCCTTTGTGCTGTTTGGTAACAGATCAAGCATAAAAAAGTGGGAGCAGCTTCCTATGAATTCTCTCCTACTATTCTTTGTCTGTACAGTTTGAGGCAATAAGCCATGCTGGAGGGTAATGTTTAATGGGGAAGAATGAAATTTTTCTTCCGTGGTTTCCTTCTGAGGCTCTGCCCAGGCCCCTCAGGGCAGGACAGCTGGAAACTGCAGGCTTATCAGCCTTGAGGGACACCTTGCCTGAGGAGAGGCTCATTTGCATGACCTGTCAATCCTTTTTGGAGCACCCCCACTCACCTGATGACAGCTGGAGCTGAGCCAGTTCCCGGAGAGGACTGGGACAAAGGGGATTTCAGCCAATTGGCTTCTAGCCACTTGGCTCACAAGCGTTATTTAAATGGAGAGTTCAATCCAAGTTGAAGAGTAGTTAGAAAACAGGGGCTTTAAGCAAGTCAACTGATATTTTTTTTCTTGCATTTTTGAATTTTCCATAGGCTAAGTTGATGGCCAATGAAGAGAAGAAGTTTCAGCAGCATATTCAGGCACAACAGAAGAAAGAACTGAACAGCTTTTTGGAGTCTCAGAAGAGAGAATACAAACTCCGTAAAGAACAGCTTAAGGAGGTACTGCATCTTTTAGGGGAGTCATTAAGGGAGAATAAGCTCTTGACTGCTTGTTGATTATATCCAACAGCATCCCACAATTTCTCTTTAACTCTTTAAGCCAGGGCAAGCGGATTTACTTGGTCTTGTGAAGCCATTTCCTCACTATGACACCAGTCCGTGGGAAGCATGTTTGAAACTGAATTTTAAATGTAGAGCAAGGTTGTACTGGTCACCACTGCCTAGTAACTGTATCTTTAACTCTGGACAAAGCTAAAGCTTCCATACATAGATTCTTACTGCAGTCATTTAACAAATAGGCATTTTGTAAGATTCCACAACAAAAGGGAACACTTCAAAGCTTCCCTCGAGTAATCAGGATTTTTTTTTCCTCTCCTAATGATACTATTCCCAAACTCTTCTGAGTTCTGGCTCAAATGCCACAAAAGCAAACGTAGTCTTCATAAATGCCGGACAACTTAATGTTTCCATTTTAAACCTCTTGTATTATAGGCCCTCAAATCATGTTGTTGTGAAAGTAAATTTATCAGTCCTATTGTAATCATGAGAAAGTTTCAGGCTAACTCAAGATATTATTGGAATGATTCATTGGAAATTTGGTCTTACAAAAATTGGATGAAATTCAGTAGGGGCAAAGTGCAAGAGGACATTTAGGGATGAAATACCACCATTAGTTCCGCTCTAATTCATTCATTCATTCATTCAATCGTATTGAGTGCTTACTGTGTGCAGAGCGCTGTACTAAGCTCTTGGGAAGTACAAGTTGGCAACATAATGCACTAGTGTTCTTAAAGAACTTCTTGTAATGGAGAAATCTCATTGCAGGACTCTCGCCTTAACAGATGCCCTACCCATGGATTCAACCATTTCAGTCAGTGGTATTTATTTAGCATTTACTGTGTGCACAGCGCTGTACTAAACACTTGGGAGAGTACACCATAATGGAGTAGGTAGACCCGATCCCTGACCAAAAAGAGCTTTCTTCCTACATCGAATCACAAAGCCACCGTGAATTGGATTATATCCAGAACTGGCTCGCATTGAGAAAAAATGTTCCGTAGTTCCTCAGTAGCATTCTATACAAATTATGTAAGGCAAACACATAAAGCATGTAGTAGTTCTCCATATTCAAAGAAGACCCTACTGGCACTGAAAGTTACTTATCACTGCATGTGCGGCTGAAAAGGCATCGAGGCTGTCACTTGCAATGTTATGTTTGATTGCAGCCCCTGGCACTGTTTTCTCTTATGCCTCCTTGTCTCTAGTTTCTTAAAAGCTTTGCTTATAAAGAGCCATTCCTCACTCCTTCCCTGATAGCTGTTTGCCACACTGGTCTATCTTCAGCAGTGGATTTTCAGCTGGGATGTAGCAGTGCATTGAGGTATTAGAAATTGAGGGTGGATTGATACCGGCTAATCACCGACCGAATGAGTCAGCAATGAAGTGTTATTATTAGAAAGCCAACACGGGCTGGAATTTATTAACCAGTGGATATGACATTTTATCTCCAGAACTTGAGAAGCAGCATGGCCTAATGGAAAGAGCCCAGTCCTGGGAGTCAGAGGACCTGTGTTCTAATCCCAGCTCTGCCATTTGCCTGCTGTGTGACCTTGGGCAAGTCGCTTCACGTCTCTGTGCTTCAGTTACCTCATCTGTGAAATGGGGTTTAAGACTGTGAGCCTCATGGGGTACATGGACTGTATCCAACCTGATTAGCTTGTATCTACCCCCAGGGCTTAGTACAGTGCCTGGCACATAGTATATGCTTAATAAAGACTATTAAAAAAAAATTAACTGTCCATAGACCCCGTGGACTCTGCTTTTGAAAGATCCTTGTTATGTATTTTGTCCAGTTTTTATCACCGGACTCCATTTTAACTGTGGAGAAACTGGAAAGGACCTAGTTTAAGATGGGGTAAAGCAAGACCTACCAGATCTGACCTAGCTTCCAAGCTAGTTGAGTCCACCCATGATGACTTCTGCCTGGCTCCAAGTATGTGCAGGTGCAGTTGCTGACAACTGACATGTACAATGGCACATGGAAGTCATCATCTGAAACCATAGCCAGCTGGGAACCAGGCGGGAGGAACTACAGGCAGAAGTGGTGGGATTTATATTTGCCCATGTCCACCATATCCTTTGCCTGCCAACTGGCAGACTTAGAAGAGGTGACCCTTCAGCCTTAAGTATTGGTTAATAGGGTGATAAAATGCTAGAATAGATTACCAAAGGAGGCTATGGAATCTTCCTCCCTTGGAGAGCTTGAAAAAAATGTCTAGAGAACAGTTCATCAGGGGTGGCTAAGTTAGGCCCCTGCCTGAAATAGGGGACTGTCCCAGGTGATCCTTCAGCTCCCTTCAAGTGCTAAGTGCCCTAGGGCTCATCAAGAGCCAGCCAATTAATGTGACACATTTCCTTGGGGTTAAAATGTGGTGGCCATTTCATTTTGAGCACTTACTGGATACTTCCAGTGTCTTATGCTGTCGAGTCATCTCCGGCCCATAGAGACACCATGGACACATCTCTCCCAGAACACCCCACCTCTGTCTGCAGTTGTTCTGGTAGTGTATCCGTAGAGTTTTCTTGGTAAAAATACAGAAGGGGTTTACCATTGCCTCCTTCCCCAGTCCTCAAATCTCTCCCATGCCGCTGCTGCCCAGCACAGGGGAGTTTTGACTCGTAGCAGATTGCCTTGCACTCTCTAGCCACTGCCCAAGCTAGGAATGGAATGGGTATGCCTCTGCTTGACTCTCCCTCCAGTAGCCAAACTGATAGAATACTGGAAACTCTCCAGGTGTGACCCTGACAGGGGCTTACAGTGTCTAGGGTCTAGAAGGATGTTAAAACTGCAAAAAGAATGAATCCCCCCACATTCTGTGAGTGACTGACTTCTCTCATTATAAAATAGACAGTTCTCTTGTCAGTCTAAACTACAAACTCCTCATGGGCAGCCTTAAGTAAAGTATTGGTTAATAGGGTGATAAAATGCTAGAATAGAATATGCCTTACCAACTCTGTTGTATTATTCTGTCCCAAGCACTTAATAGAGTGCTCTGCACACAGTAAGTGCTCAGTAAATATCACTGATTGATTGATAAGTGAACTGATCTCTGGTGAGGTTGTAATATTAACCTCTTTCCAATCAGTTGGTAGTATTTATCAAGCACTTACTCTGTGCAGAGCACACTCCTGAGTACTTGAGAGAGTCCAATAGAGTTAGAAGTCACAATCTCTGCCCTCAAGAGGCTTACAACCTAGTGGACTGGAAAAATTCCTAGGTAAAAATCCTGTCCGTCAGGCAGATCTTAAAGTGTCTTTGTGATTGTAGGGTTTTAATTGGTGCAGCCATGGGCTACGTGTCCTATGTGGGACAGCTTTCTGAGCATGGTCAAGGTCAGTTTCTGACCTGAACTCGTAAGCGTCTTTAGTGAAGAATTCCTTTCAACCTTGAGCTGAGAGATAATTCTGTTACTGAGGTCCTGATAAGTAAAAAGAATTCTGATTGAAGTTCAAAAACTCTTTAGCTCAAATACTGAAATTGTGAATGAGGTCACCATTAAATGTAAAATAAATTACTCTTACAGGCGTGATGGGCTTTTGGGGGGAGTTTAATGGGAATTTGACAATATAAAATCATCTTTTATTAAGGGGTTATCTATTTCGAATTTTGTGAGATTATTTTTCATTCTCTTTTCAGCTATTTAAGATGATTATCATATCCACAGTTTAGTTTTATCTTTTAGAAACCAGAATTTTTTATTGTTGCCAGTGACTTGCTATTTACATGCTTTTTACTTCTGGTAATAATAATAATAGCGATCTATGGTATTTGTTAGGTGCTTAAAGTATGTGCCAAACTGTGTGCTACATAAAAAGTAATTTGTTAAAATACAATCCCTGTCCTACATGAGGCTGAGAGATGAGGAAACCAAGGCACCGAGAAACAGCATGGCTTAGTGAATAGAGTATGAGCCTGAGAGTCAGAAAGCCCTGGGTTCTAATCCCGGATCTGCCACTTGTCTGCTGTGTGACCTTGGGCAAGTCTATTAACTTCTCTGGGCCTCAGTTACCTCATCTGTATAATGGAGATTAAGACCGTGAGCCCCATGAGGAACATGGACTGTGTCCAACCTGATTAGCTTGTATCTACCCCAGTGTTTAATACAGTGCCTATCACTTGGTAAGCACTTAACAAATACCATTAAAAAAACGAAAAAAACTGAGCAGTTAAGCAACTTGCCAAAGATCACACAGCAGGCAAGCGGCGCAGCTAGGATTAGAACTCAAGTCCCAACTTCCAGCCTTGTGTTCTTTCCCCTAGATCTTGGGGTTAAATGCTTTCAACTAAGTTCATGTCTTATGTGAATTTTATTTTGAGCTCTAAAATATTGTCTTGCCTACATAATACATTGAGTTTTTAATAATTTTATTGCTGAACAGTATGGGTGACTTTTAAGAATGCAATCAGGGTGCATGCAGTGACACCCTAATGTTTGTTCTATGCATCCAGTGCAAATTGCCCTTGCCCCGAGGTGGAAGGTATAGGTTTAGTCACGGTCAGCATGACACGGGGCCCAAGCAGTCAAGTTGGCAACCAGCTCAGTTGCATGGGCTCCATGTTTTCTCAGCTGGTTGCCAACTTCAGTAGCTTGCCACTGAAGGGAGACTTTCACCTTCTCTTGACAATCCTTATTTTTTTGTTACTGAAATTTTCCCAATTTGGGCCAGATATTGCTGTCATCAAATTTGAAGGAAATCCTCATATCATCGGTGGTTTTAAAGTCATTGTAAGATTACTCTGAAGGGTGGGGAGGGGCTGCTGCTTATGTAGCCGTAGAAACTAGGAAGCAGGGCTGCAGACCTCAAGAAAATAGGCTTCAATCAATCAGTGGATTTATTGAGCAGTTACTGTGAGCAGAGCACTGGACTAAGCACTTGGAGGCTGCAAGGGAGTTGGTAGACACGTTCTCTGTCCTTAACGAACTTGCTGTCTAGAGGGGGAGATAGACATTAATATAAATGAATAAATAAATTACGGACATATACGTAAGTGCTGTGGGGCTGAAGGAGGTAAAGGGTGCCAATCCAAGTAGAAGGGGGATGCAGAAAGGATTGGGAGAAGAAGAAATGAGGACCTAATTGGGGAGGAGGTGTATCCTTCAATAAAGCTTTCAAACATCTGAAAAGAAGGGCCTTGCTAGCTGTTTTGTGTAACCTGCTTCTGTAGCCCACAGGGTTGTGATTATCCCATTTTTCAGGCCTGAAAATGATCTTCTTCCAGAGATGTCACACCAAGTCCCCAAAATAATTATTTTAGTTCCCAATCACAGGAGGGCAACAGGGTAAAACCATCCAATCAGAATGAGGGATAGCTGACTCATTCGGGGCCTTAATTTCTCTTATGCTGCTTTTCTGTTTTCTCTCAGGAACTCAACGAAAACCAGAGCACCCCGAAGAAAGAAAAGCAAGAGTGGCTCTCGAAGCAGAAGGAGAACATCCAACATTTCCAAGCAGAAGAGGAAGCCAACCTTCTACGGCGCCAGAGGCAATACCTGGAGCTGGAATGCCGTCGCTTCAAGAGACGGATGCTCCTTGGGCGTCATAACCTCGAGCAGGACCTTGTCAGGGAGGTAGGTGTGGTAGGAAGTGCAGAACCCACCAGAACTCTTGAAGGAAAGAAGATGGCAATTACTCAGCGGGTATTATGTGCTAAACACTAAGGTAGATATCAGTCTCCATCCCAGATGGGACTCATAGTGCATCTTATCCCTATTTTATAGGTGAGGAAACTGAGGCCCAGAGAGGTTAAGTGACTTGCCCATGCTCCCACAGCAGGCCAGTAGATCTGGGAACCAACCCAGGTCACCTTACTCCCAGTTTTATGTTCTTTCTAGGTAGCTATGCTGTCTCTCAAGGCAGAGATGCCACTGTCTGTAAAAATAAACTGAGTGTATAAAAGACAAAGAAAATAATCAAACTTCTGCTACCTCTTGGGCCTAAAATGTGCATCAAGAAATTGAAGGTTGTGCCAGGTCTGGGGTGTTTGTTAAAATCCAGCAGAATCCTTTTCATTTGCTCTGACTGCCAATTACCTCAGTAATTACCAGGGGTCCCTGTATGTGGAGAGATTCGTTTTCATTCTGTGAAATGGTGTAAAAAATAAGCTTTGTGTAAAGCCCAAGTGTCTTAAACCCGTTAATGTAATTGACAGGTATAAGAGCAAGAAACAATCAAAAGTGTACAAAAAGACTTGACAGTGAAAAAATTTTCCTGTCCCACGCCAGTTTATGCCTGGCCTAGAGAAGTAGCATGGCCTAGTGGAAAAAGCACAGTCCTGGGAGTTGGAAGTCCTGGGTTCTAAGCCCTGCTCTGACAGCGGTCTGCTCTGTGACCTTGGGCAAGTCTATCAACTTTTCTGAGCCTCAGTTGCTTCATCTGTGAAATGGGAATTAAGACTGTGAGCCCCTTGTGGGACATGGACTGTGTCCAACCTGATGAGCTTGTATCTACCCCAGCTCTAAGAACAGTGCTTGGCACATAGTAAGGACTTAGTAAGTATCATCGTTATTATTAATTATTTTTATTACTCCTACTCTGTAGAGGGAATCGTCAAGGCCAGGTCCTCAGGCTTGCCATTTTTCCAGTGTGGAGTCGGAGTAGTGAATTCTATCCAGTCCAGGCTGTTTCTTGGGATGGGGTTTGGCGGGGGAGGTCTCAACCGCACACTGCAATGACGAATTCCAATGCCTTTCTCGGTCTCGTGGATTAGGAGTTGAATAAAAGGCAGACCCAGAAGGACTTGGAGCATGCCATGCTGCTGCGACAGCACGAGTCCATGCAAGAACTGGAGTTCCGCCACCTCAATACAATCCAGAAGATGCGCTGTGAACTGATCAGATTGCAGCACCAAACCGAGCTCACCAACCAGCTGGAGTACAATAAGCGGCGGGAGCGGGAGCTGAGGCGTAAGCATGTAATGGAAGTCCGACAGCAGCCCAAGAGCCTGAAGGTAACCCCGGAGCCCCTGGGCCTGCTTGACGTTGGGGTGGGGGAACGGGCCAGAGCTTCAGCAAACTTCCCTCTCTCAGGACTTCCCGAGAGCCCGGGCACCTGACCCAGTATGAAACTAATGATCTT
This sequence comes from Tachyglossus aculeatus, assembly GCF_015852505.1. Lineage (NCBI taxonomy): Eukaryota > Metazoa > Chordata > Mammalia > Monotremata > Tachyglossidae > Tachyglossus > Tachyglossus aculeatus. Next base: position 49,694,596 of record NC_052082.1, read on the forward strand.
CTGTTGGGTTTTCATGGGAATTTCTATTTGTGGGTGAACGCTGAGTGCCTCCACTTGAAAGCTTATGTTTTTGTTCTGTAGCAAGATGGGGAGCAGGAGGGGACGAGTGGGATATTGGTAAGCGTGGGCAGAGGCAGTGACAATTTTGGGGAAGCGGGGAATGCGGATTTTGTTTTTAAACCTAATGTCAGAGCCAACATGAAGTTAGGTCCCGTCCTTTGGTGAAAAACTTACGGTGTGGAAGTTGTGCTGCTGTAGTTGGTACATTATTATTCTTGGTTTAAATTGAGATCCAGGCACACTGGAAAGGGGAGATCCTCTTGCCACTGAATGACAGTGTGCCTCTATGCCTGCTCCACCTCTGCTGCCTTGTAGAGGAGCCCGCACAAACCCCCCGTTGTGCCCTTCCTGTAGGGACAGATGGGCGCATGGCAGAGGAGGTGGATGGCAGCGGTTTATTCTTCGTGTTCCAGGCTATTTTGATGATTGAAGGCTGAGTAGAGCCCGGATTGACGTCCAGTTGTCTTCTGCTAGTAAAATGTTCACCAAAAGCCGATGGCTTATGAAAGAGAGAATAGTATTTTTTTCCATTGGATTCCTGCTGTTGAGAAAATAGCATTCGTGTGTTCAAATCAGCAATCCATAACCCTGTTTATGAATTGGATGGTGACTCTCTTATATTCTGTAGCTGCCCTCTAGACTGAAAGCTAGTTGTGGGCAGGGAATGTGTCTGTTGTTATATTGTACTGTCCCAAGCGCTTCATACACTGCTTTGCACACAGCGCTCAATAAATATGATTGATTGATTGAATGAATGAATGAATGAATAAAAGAATGCCCAAAGTTTAGGCAAATGGAAGTGGCTGCTGAATAGTTTGGTCCTTGCATGGTGAACTTGAAAAATATTTTTTTTCTTCTGGAGCAGTAAGCTGTCCCATACCAAAAATGTTGATATGCTGTTTTTCCAAAAGGAGTAGCTGCCTCTCCTCACCACTTAGCTCTATTCCATTCCTTTCGGAATGGGGATTAAGACTGTGAGCCCCACTTGGGACAGCCTGATTACCTTGTATCTACCCCAGTGTTTAGAACAGTGATTGGCACATAGAAAGCACTTATTTATTATTTCAGAGGACTTCGGGGGCTCGGGCTTGAAAGTTCCAGAGGCCCTTTGGACTCTGGCAAGGGGGAACCCTTTTTCTTGCTTCCCTGCCTGTTGGTTCAGTGTCGTTTAGTCCAGCGTTCTCTGTTCTCGCTAAAAGGAAGCAGATGTACACTGCTTGGCTATTCAGCGAAGGCTTTCCCCCAGAGAGTGAGGCTTTCACAACACAATGTTCTAAAATCGGCAGCAACTGGACGGTCATCTAAATTTTAAATATCTGGTTTGTACTTTGCTTTCACCATCTCCTTCTCCCTCCCCTCTCAATTTGGGGAAGGAGAGGTCAGCATGTGATTGTCAGAGGTGACAGAGAACCTTTCCCTCTCCCTTTTGTTTTCTGATAAAGCCTTTCAGATTGGAGGCAGTAAATAGGGACTTGTCTCTAAGTGATACTTTGAGAAAGTGAAGAGAAAAGCTTCATTGTTCATTAGTCGCATCCAGCTCTCTTGTAGAAGCATGAAATCGCTAAACACCTCCCTCTAATAAGAAAAATGGGTTCCTGGTTTTCCCGAGTTGAAATTGCTCTATTAATTTATCACGGTGGGTGGGGGTGGAAATTGGCATTTTCCCATCTAGGATATACCATCTTTACTAGGGCAAACAGGGCAGAGCTGAGTGATATACACATGGCCTCATACCACTTGAAAACCAGATCCCTCTGCCATTTCCCCTCCTAGAATTTTCAAACAAGCCCAGAGATCATAATGCATAATGCATAATGCACTCGGTTTGGGATATGGAGCCTAGGGTCATGCTTGATGCCCTGTAGACTTGAAACTTAAGTAGAAGAAGAGAAGTATCAGAGCTACTGCTGAGCAGGCTTGCAGCTCCTCTGCTAGCCTCTCTCCCCAACTGCTGTTCGAGTGACATCACTATCTAGCCCGAGCGGAGCTGCCCTGGCTCACTTCCCTCTAGGCTTCTTTTTTAGGCCAAGTACTGGGAAGTGTGTTTTGGGGTGGTTTTCTTTTTTTTTCCCTTAGCAATCCCTTCCAAATTTCCTCTTTTCTAAGCAGTCTTACTCCATTTGGTGTGGTTCTACGGTTAGGTCTATATGTAGCCAGCTCTGCTGGTCATGACTAGGAGTACTTCTAAGACCAAACTTACTGATGCCTGGAGCAAGGGTCAAGCCTGGCCTCCATCACGTTGAATTTCCATTTGGCTATAGGAGATTGTCAAGTTCTCAGGAAATATGGCCCTGATAGAGTGCCACAAGGAAGAGGGCAGAAAGTCAGGAAAGAATAGAATGCATTCAGTAGGTGTTCAGGAATACCCATTGTCACCATCATCGTCATCAGTGGTATTTAGTGAGTGCTAACTGAGGGCAGAGTACTGCACTGAGCGCTTGGGAGAGTACAGTGCAACAGAGTTGGCATTCACGTGCCCTGCCCACAACAAGCTTACTGTCTAGAGGGGGGCTGCTGGTTCTGCTGCTGCTGCTATTGTTACTAGTTCTGCGAGTGACATCGTGCTTCAGGTCATGCTGGTGAAGCTTGAGCCAGCCAGATTGTGTCTGCCAAGTTTTCAACAGTCATCGAAAATAGAGGGAGCCCCTTTGGAAAGTCAGATTCTCAGGATTTAAAATTTAAGAGCAAAAATTTCTCCAAGCATCACCTTAAGATGGCAGCATAAGATGATGCAGCCTTTGTTATCTCTATATAAGCAGTAGCCTCTCATTCCCCCCCACCACAACAAAATGGGTTTAGAACCCTTACTGTATGAAGACAAACATTTCCATTTTGATGCCAAGGGGGTCCCGGTCAAGTTCGACTTTTGCCAACTTAAACTAGGCCATGGGGCTCAGAACCACCGCTTGTGCAGGACTCTTCTGTCGTGTGATTTACAGATTGCAGCCGCTCTTTGAGATGGTTGCTGTTTTTCCTGGTGCCAAAATAGCAAGCCATAGGTGATGGCCATGGACTATGAAATTGAACTCAGAATGCCACATTGAAGAGCGTGGAAGTCTAACTGGGGGAATACTACCTGAAACTTCCAGGAGAAGTTGTCTGTTGTCTCAAGCAGGGGACAGAGATAGGGTGCAGAGCTGAGTGAGAACCCCAGGCTGCTTTGCCAGCTGCAGGTTGATTTAAGGCCATAAGGTATCAGAAGTTCTGGGTCAAAGGTGTACACCTATGATTTGTCTCAAAGGGAGCAGATCTTGGTGCTCATATTTCTTGTTCACGAGTGGATTTGCTACTTTTGGTCCACAGCTACACTTGTATTCATCAAGCGACATGATAGCAATTCACTGCCATCCTAGCAGTGCTGCAGAGAGATTCCTTGATAAATGAGGCCCTTTGTATGTTTAACCATATTTGTTGGAGCTTTGTTATGAAAATGCCTAGTTTCCAATTGTTTTTGCCTAGAGACAAAGAGCCAAAGGAGCTGCAGCCATGTGCTGTGACTGTGTGTGTGTGTGTGTGCGTGCACGCATTTATGTGTGTCCTCTGCTTTCCTTCCTAAAGTCATAATTTCATATAGGTTAGTAGTGTCTTGCATTTATTCTTCTTATGGGATGAGTACCCCAAGCAGTCCTGGTAGATAGCTAGAAAGCAAATATCACACCAAAAGTCGCTTAAGTTCTCGGTGCTTCAGTTACTTCATCTGTAAAAGTTGCCTCATCTGTAAAATGGGGATTAAGACTGTGAGCCCCGCATGGAACGACCTGATCACCTTGTATCCACCACAGCGCTTAGAACAGCGCTTTGCACATAGCGCATAACAAATGCCATTATTATTATTGCCAAACTCCCTTTGCCTGTGTTGTGACAAAAGACTAGGCTGGATGGACCATTAGATTGACCCAGTGATATATATATATATATATATATATATATATATATATATATATATATATATATATATATATATATATGTGTGTGTGTGTGTGTGTGTGTGTGTGTGTGTGTGTGTTGTGATTCATCCTTCCTTTTTCTTCCCCTAGTCTAAAGAGCTGCAGATAAAGAAGCAGTTCCAGGATACGTGTAAAATCCAAACCAGACAGTACAAAGCGCTGAGAAACCACCTGCTGGAGACGACACCAAAGAGTGAGCACAAAGCTGTTCTGAAGCGGCTCAAGGAGGAGCAGACCCGCAAGCTGGCCATCCTGGCCGAGCAGTATGATCACAGCATCAATGAAATGCTCTCCACCCAAGCTGTGAGTTGCTTTCTGGGGTCTAAAGAGGCCGAGCCTCATATTGTGGGATCATCCCCCGCCTCATATTGTGGGATCATCCCCCTAGCAAAATTGGACTCATATCGCAGGAAGTTGAGCCCTCCTCTGTCTGCAGCCCACTTTCTGCTCTCCAAGTCGTCTAGGGGGTATCTGATAGGGCCTTGTGTCCCTTTCTGTCCCCCTATCCCATGGCACAAATCCATAATCAAATTCCTTTCTGGCCCTTTTCCTCAGATCTCTTTGCCCCTTTCTTGATTGCCCACTGAAGGTGAGTCTGCTTCTCAATTCACGCCTTACAAAGGCCTTACACGTGGAGCTCTCAAAAGTGACTCTCAATTTTGTAAATGTTGGGGACAGGTCACCTCCTAAATGAAGAAAAAAATGGAGTTGGGAGACCTGGCATTTAATCTGGTCTGCCTTCTGCCAAAATTCCTTTGTATCTCTACTTTCCTTTCCAGCTGGAAGCTTCTTTGTGCGAGGAATAATAAGATAGTGTTCGAAGAGCACTTTTTTGCTTCCAGCTATAAGATTTGTATCTTTTTTGATGGGTCTGAAAAAGTAGAAATTTTTTTCATCATTAATACTGGGCATGTGAACTTGAAAACTGTGACTAGTATGAAGTCACAGTTTTCAAGTTCACATGCCCAGTATCATACTATTGAGCTTGAGATGCCGCTTTCTAAATTATATACCTAGTGTAAGGGGTGAATTCCTCTTTCTTTCAGGTCCCATACCCCTGGGAAATGAACGCTCTTCTGCTGTGATATTTGAGATACAGAGATCGGGAGAATGTCTGTTTTTTCCTTTGGGCAGGATTGGCAATGAAATCATTCAGAATGACTCAGGGCCATAGCTATTTCATTCCCACTGCTGCCCATTATGTGTCCCAAACTGTTTTTCTGGCTGAAAACCAAAACTATCTCCCTGCTGGGTCAGCCTCACCTTGACTCCCTCTGTGGATCCCATCTACCTCTCTAAGATGAGGGCGTCCACGCTGAGTGGTGTAATTTGAGGCTGAGGGTACATTGAGTCATTGGAAGGTTAAACCATCATCATTTGAAGGCAAGACAGCATCTTTCAAGTGACATTCCTTCTGGTGAGAGTGAGTCGTGAAGACATTTTCACATTTATTCAGTCTCCACATTTTTCTCAAGTGAACCAAGGCTGTAGCTTGTAGCAGCTCTGTTGTCTCACTGCTTACAGCGCCAGCTGTTAGGCCTGCCCCATTCAGAGATGCAAATAGCAAGGGAGCACAAGTGTATGGCCTAGAAAACAACCCTTCCTCTCCCCACCCCCCTCCCTGGCGTGTCTCGAGTGGCTACCCCATCGTAAGATGGGTCTATTGTCTAATCCCTCCCAGCTGCGTTTGGATGAGGCACAGGAAGCAGAGTGCCAGGTTTTGAAGATGCAGCTGCAGCAGGAACTGGAGTTGCTGAATGCATATCAGAGCAAAATCAAGATGCAGGCTGAGGCCCAGCATGACCGAGAGCTCCGGGACCTCGAGCAGAGGGTCTCCCTCCGCAGAGCCCTCCTGGAGCAAAAGGTAAGGCCAGAAAGAAGGAACACCAAATGCGTCGGACACAAAACACTGAGCAAGTAATGTCTGTGGTGTGGCTGGCAGAGGTGAGGGCCAGCTCATCACCAGAAGAGAAGTTGCCAGGGTGTGAGTGTGTTCATTTCTGAGGAAGGGGAAGAAGGCTAGTGGAGAAATTGGATGCCCTTCTTGTTGGTCTCGGAGGCTCAGCACAGAGGGCTTTCTTTTACCCAGAGGCAACTTCCAAATCCTTCTATGGTATTGGTTGATTGTATAAAAGGGGATAACCTAGAGACATAAAAGTAACCTTTACCTTAAGCCCTGTGACTCTGAATGTATCCATGCCAGCACCCTGGTAAGCGTTCCGACGTAGATTTCAGAGGCGGTTGGGACGACAAAACAGAGAAATGAAGTTGTTCTGTCTCCGAAAGAAAAATCAGATTGTAAGCGGGCGAGCGAGCCATTCCAAGAGCTGCCTGGTGTAATGCTCCAAAGCGCCAGTCAGCTCCCAGTTGCTTCTGCCAGAATGCAGGAGTGCCAAGTCAGGGCTATTTTGTGAGTCGAGTCTTCCCCAATAGGTCCGTGCCGGGTTCTCTAGGGGACTGAGGAAGCCGATTCGGAGACCTCTGAGAGAGGCAGAGAGGGTTTCCTCCCTCGCCTGGTTGCAAAACGGTTATTGGAAAAATGCTGCCGGGTTTCCTCAGTTCCTTATTGATAGCATCTGTTTCGACACTGAGTGCCACAGTAGCTAGCTGTCAGTCCGGGAAATCAAAAAAAATTTAGCCCCACTGACTAGCAGCCGTCTACTTCCTGGACCCTGTGACTAGGATTCATAGGTTCATTCATTCGCTTTTACTGAACATCTATTGTGTGCAGAGCACTGGGAGGGTACAGTGTGAGTAACTGTCAAGGTCTCTCTCTGCCTTTGACCACAAACTCACAATCTAGATGAGGAAACCTGAGTGGGAGAGATTGGGGAACGAGAATAGAAACATAGCTACAGTTAAGAAAAACAAGAAAGAAAGCAGCACATAAAATAAACAGAATGAGCAGATACTTCTTCCTCCCTCTCAGGAGCTTGAGTAAAATCAAGTGATTGAATTTTTGAAGTTTCTCCGATTATCACCGCCTTTCTGTCTTGGCGTTCTTGCTTGCCAGTTTCTTCCAGAAGGCAGTTGGCATCAGCCACTAAGCCTCAGTCAACTTTATTAAAGTTTTTCATTCAGAATGGGAAAGCCTGAAGCAAATTCCAGGCCTCAGAAGCCCGTTTTTCCCATGCAGTGAATAAATTAGTAGATCCAGGACCTTTGTCTGACTGTCCTTCACAAGCCATGTAAACAGTAGGCATTTGCGAGGTTCTTTTAATTTTTGGGGAGGGGGCGGGGGTTGTGGGGGGTTTTTTTGTTCTTGTTTTTGTTGTTTTGTAAGTCCTTGGAAAATTATAAAAGAGGCAACCCTTAAAAGTTCACTCTGACCCAATCTTGAAGAAATTGGACTCACACTGAAAATTCTGGAGTTGGATGTGAGCACCACCTAGTGATACCAGGTCTGATCTCAGTTGTTCATTTATATCAACTATTGCCTTCTTTTCAATAAGGAAATGACTTACCCGAATTTTTGTTTATGTAGTAGGTGCAATTTACTGAAATTGGCAGAAATAAAGGGACCTTAAAAATACTGAGAAAAGGATCCGGACGATCAAAAAATCTCCAATTGCGGGGTGAGGGGGTGGAGAGGACTATCCCTGCTTTTAAGCAGCCTTGGATTTTTTTTTTTTTTTAAGGCAGCTTTCTCCCTTTAATGCCTGACCAGGTGATAGTCTGGTCAGTGGATAGTAATCTAAAACAGCTCTAATGTACTATATCCCCTCCTGTTTCTAGCCAGAAAAAGAGAAGCCTGGACTGAATAAACAGAGAGGCCACCTGGTCCTGGCTATCAGTTGAAGTGGCTTTTTCAAACAAAGGGTATCCACCTGGAAGATAAGCAGAGGCCAAACTAAAGTGGACACTAGTTGTTTGTTGGAGGGTAATGGTTTCTGCAGCTGAGTTTGGAGGATTCACCCAGGCTTTTAAATGTGACTGCAGGCTCAGGTTGTGTATGAATTTGAATTCTCATTTTTCCCATACTTCACTTAGAATCAGCTCTCCCCTCCTTAACCCAATAACCAGCCGCATGTGCACCCATATATAGATTTGTACTATTAGCAGGGCCGTCTTCTGTGGCTAAGCAACAAGGAGATACTGTGGTCAGGTGGAAGGACCTGCAGAACAATACTGCTGGTAGGGACAGGGTGGAAGCAAGGAAAAATGAGGATATGTGCATATAGCTCAACAGAGATTTTTATATCTTTTTCTCACATATTATTTGCAAGTAACCTAGTGGCCACTTCTCAAGAGACATTATAAAGTTGTAGAAGCCTCAATTTTAGTGTGTTTTGAGCTCCAAGGATCCTGCCAAAGACAATATGACGTAGTCTGCCCATAATCAGCCCATGTTTGAAAGCATTATTTTCCTTAAGGCAGAACCACAGCATTTTAACGTTGGCAGGGCCTTGGAAAGGCAGACTACACCGTCTCCTCCTCCTCACCCCCCACTCTCCCTCCCCAATCCTCCTGCAAGCATAATCTCAGGGTGCATTGGAAATATACACACAGTTGCTCAACAGATGGCCAGTTTCTGTACCTGCTTTTTTAGTCTAGAGAAAGAAAATGCCTTCTAAAGGACCAGTAACTGTAATTACAATCAGTCGTATGTATTGAGAGCTTACTGTGTACAGAGCACTGTACTAAGATACTGGGAGAGTACAATATAGCAGAATTAGGGGAAAAATTCCCTGCCCATAACGAATTTACAGTCTACAAGTCTTCAAAAATGATGTTTCTGAATTTTTTTTTAAATGATATATGTTAATCATATCCTGGTTAATCATATCCCATATGATATTTGTTAAGCACTTACTATGTGTCAGGCACTGTACTAAGCACTGGGTTCGATACAAGCTAATCAGGTGGGACATGGTCCATGTTGCATATGGGGTTCACAGTCTTAATCCCCATTTTCAGGTGAGGTAACTGAGGCAGAGAGAAGTTAAGTGACTGGCCCAAGATGACACAGCAGAGAAGTGGCAGAGCTGGGATTAGAACCCAGGTCCCCTGAGCTGGGGTTAAAGTTGGTGGTCAAGCTGGTGTCATTTTTGAGACAAATCAGTGAGGGGACCACATAAATCTAGCTCTTTGCCTTATCAATGAGCGCTAGGTATGTTGGCGCCAGGAAAACAGGTGGTGGTTGCTTCTCTGAACGATTACATAGGGTAATTTAACTGCAGGATACCCTCAAAGCCATCACCAGATCAGACCATTTACTCTTCTTCCATCTTTAACTTGTTTTAAATGAAAGGGGCTCTCTGGTTTTAGCTTTTAGTAGACACTAAGAGAATGCAGGTATTGAAAATTTGGCATGGCTTAGGAGAGGGTGAATGCTGGTCCACAGCTGGGTATCACACACATGACCCACAGACAAGGGAGGCCCTTGGTGGTGTGCCCACTGGGCAGCCCCTATCCACCTCCCCGTTTTGGGCTCTCTGCAGCTCCCGTACATTTGTAGCCCAGGCCCGGGGCACAAGTGGGCTATACTGAGCCAAGGGACGCATGAGCAGAGCAGTGGCTGAACTGGCAGGAGGAATGTTGGTATATGGCCTCAGTTCTTGTCCACACTTGTCTAGTGGAGCCAACCCAATCGCCCCCAAGATAGCCGGACCCAGTTCATCTTTGTACCCTGCCAGAGAGGTGGCTTCGGGAAACAAAGAGGAGGTTCCCTTTTCCCAGATCGTCAGTTTCCCTGTGCCCAATTCAATACCTTGAAAGGGGCCGCCGTCCCTCTGCAGTACTTCACAAATATCCTGGCCCCCGTGGCCCCCCTCCTTCCTCACCCCACGGCCTCACCTCACGAGAACATGCTTCCGCCACCAGTCTAAGGCAGCATCCCTTCCTCCCTCCGTCCCTCCCTCCCTGGGAAGCGGAGAAGCTCTCCCAGCATCATCTCACGGGTCTTGCCTTTCCACAAATTGTCTCTTCTTTTTCTTTCCCCCTGCCAGATTGAGGAGGAGATGTTGGCTTTGCAGAACGAGCGCACGGAGCGGATCCGGAGTCTGCTAGAGCGTCAAGCCAGAGAAATTGAAGCTTTTGACTCTGAGAGCATGAGGCTAGGTTTTAGTAACATGGTCCTGTCTAATCTCTCCCCCGAGGCGTTCAGCCACAGCTACCCGGGAGCTTCTGGTTGGTCCCACAATCCTACTGGGGGACCGGGGCCTCACTGGGGTCATCCCATGGGTGGCCCACCGCAGGCCTGGGGCCATCCGGTGCAAGGTGGCCCCCAGCCATGGGGTCACCCCTCAGGGCCCATGCAAGGGGCACCTCGAGGTAGCGCCATGGGGGTCCGCAACAGCCCCCAGGCTCTGAGGCGGACGGCTTCCGGGGGACGGACAGAGCAGGGCATGAGCAGGAGCACAAGCGTTACTTCACAAATATCCAATGGTTCACACATGTCTTATACATAACTTAAAAACAATAATTGAGCGTGGCAATTCCACTGGAGCTGTCTGCCAAAAGAAACTGCCTACAGACATCATCCCAGCAGCCTCCTCACTTTGGTACTGCAGTGTGGAAGCTGAGTGCACATGGTATATTTTATTCATTTTGTCAAGCGTTTCGTTTGTGTTTACTAATTGGTGGGATGTCATAGTATTTGGCTGCCGGGTTTTTTTATTTTTCTTCTGGGGAGACTTGGAGAAGTGGGGCCCGGGGTGAGGGAGGTGGGAAGGGAAGGATGAAGGGGGCTGCAGTAGGAAAGCAATCTCTTCTGCATGCGGAGAGAGGAATTGGCTAGCAGGAACACGAAACAGGCCAAGCGGCCCCTCGAGCGAGCTCGCGTGGCCGGCCCCTCACCTCTACCCCTTGAGCCTCTTGAACCATAGAGGCTTGTGGCTGCCCTCCTCCCATCCCTCCCCCCGGGAACTCCCACGACCCCCCCCCAGGTGGGCTGAAACTGAGCTCGCATGAGGCACGACAGACTCCCCTCCCCACTTTCTTCTCTGGTTAAGTTGGTCCGTCTTTAAGGTCTCGCCTCGAGCAGGGAGGGGGCTGAGGATCCCGGAAGGTTGGCCGTTTTCAGGTGTGGGAGTGACTTTGCATGATGCTTTTCCCCCGAGAGCCGCCTGAGCTTGTCCATGCCACTGTTCGTCTAAGTGTACTCTCTTTGTGGCACGGAGATGAATTTGCTCGTGCAGATCACACACCCGTTTCAGGGGAATTGCATAGGCAAATCTGTTTGCTTCCAAGGAGGAGGCCGGAAGCCGCTAAGACTCCAGTGGGTTGTCTCTGCTCCTCCGAAAGTCGGCCTCATGGTTGTGTGCCACAGCAGCAAGGCGAGGAGGCAGGGTGTATAAATACCACACTCACGTTGCTCATACTTTGACATCTCATCATAGCTAAGCACCGGAGGAACTCAGAACACCCTCCCTAATGTTTTTCCTCTGTTATTAAAAGACACCAAGCCAATGCAGATCCAGTGCCGGAGGTGTTTGAAGGATGCCATAATTTGCAAACTGCCATCTCTTGGACTTTTCATTACACTACACATCCATCAATTTGATTTTCCTCTCACCCTTCACCCCCTCCTTTGGCTTGTTGCAATTTCCTGTTTACATGTAGTGTAGCCAATTGTTTAAAATGTTTTAGTTGCCATAGTGTCCCCGGAGTCGCCGAGCCAATGACTTGACCAACCGCTGACTAACCCCCATCACCACTGTCGATTCTGCTGCATGTGCGGCCCCTTTTTTGCCTTGCTGTTTTGGTTGCTGCGATAACTTTCTACAGCCTTCTAGTTCAGCGAGACTTTGTGATGGCTGGCAGCGTGTTCACACCACACCATAGGAAAACACCACTTCGCGAGGTCTTTAGCCCAGTGTTGCTGTACTACTGAACGGGAACCAGGAAGTCTGGCTTTTTGGTAATGAATCAGTAAATTATAGTGGTCAGGGAGTCTGTTGACAAAAATCAAGTGTGTTTGTGTTGGTTTCTTTTTTTCTTTTTTTTTTTTTTTTTGATGATGATGATGAAGGATCAACTAAATGCTGAGAGTCAGAAGCTCCCATGCCCAACCTTCAGGGTCAGAGAGGGAAGAGTTAAGAACTAGCCAGCCCTACGGAGTTAAAGCCAGTGGGGGTCAGGTTTGGCTGGAGGTAAAGAAGCCCTTTCCTGTCCCCCGAGGCGGGTCAGAGGTCCTGGTACACTGTTCTCCTCCCTTTTCCCCGACTGCCCCCGAGAGAGCATGGGTGACAAGCTCACTGACAATTTAGCTGTCCGATATCTCCCTCCCTTCCCTGTCCCCAAAGGCAGGCTTTCTGAAGGAAGCCGGGCCAGTGCGAGCTTTGTACTTGAACCTAACTTAAGAATCGCTATTGAGATGATTGGTTTCCTCAGCCAAATTAAAGGCCTCTCCCCAGCGACCTGGTGGCAGGCCAGCTTCTCTGGCACCTCCAGACCGAGCGGCGGGCAGATCTCAGAGAAACCGACCAACCGTTGGCGAAAAAAGAGAGGTGGCACTGCCCCTCGGGCAGGCCAGGAAACTGGCCGCAGGGTGGGGGCTCGTTTGGCAGGTGGCCGGCCCCCGGGGCCTCGGCCTCCCCACCATCCTAAACCTCGCCAGCTCCCCGGTAAACACCATGGCTGTTTATTATATCTATTTAGGGAACAGATGTCTCGTTTTCCAGCCATCTTTTATGCACTAAGATGTCACGCAGATGCTTCAGACCTGTCAGGCCACTCAGACTATGTTTTCCTAGCAGGGTATGGGCAAGTTTTGAAATGGGATCAGAACGGAACACCTCAGTGTGGGTATGTCCAGAACTTCAGTTGCTAAGAGAAAGGAGAAAAAGGAAGAAAAAAAAAAAAAAACTTTAAATGAGCACCCTGAACTCCATGCTCCTTAAAATTCTGAATAGTAACACTGGTATATTTTAAGCCGCAGTTGTGTTATTCTTTCACTGCTGTTGTGGACTGAATTTGGTCAAAGTTTCTGGCTTAAATTGAATTACTTCCATAGAATTCACTCGGATCGTATGTATTTGTAAGCATGATTGAATGCTGAACCCAATTGTCTCTCCATTAGGGCTTTGTATCCAACCTAATTGTGTGGTAACCAGTTTTACATGTAGGTCATGTGCAGACCTGGATTATTCCATTAAGTTAATATTTTAATTAAAAAATATATAGTTTGCAAAAACTGATTCAGATGAACTGGTCTGTGTTTGTGTGGGGGGAGGGGGTGTGGGAGCGGGTGTGTCTGGGCACGAGTAGACGTATCAGTCTTCTGGCAAGCATGTGTAACTAAAAATCCTCCCTAGGTAGCCATGTGACAGGGAGATGCGGAGCGTTTGAGAGACTGAAGGGAAAAGCAAGCACTTTCTGAATCAGTTTGCAAACTCCAGCTGGTGATTGAGTGGACACTATGTCCTCCAAAGGACCAGTGAGCACTCAGACCATGTCTGTTAATGACCATAGTGTAATCTGGAAATAGTAGGAAATGTGTCCAGTGAAGCCGAAGGTTGTCAACACTAGGTTTGGCGTCCGGAGCCTAGCAGAAGAAAGCTTCCCGCGTTCTCTCTTTCTTCCCTTTGGAGACCAGCCTTTTCCAGCTACTGCTTTTAAGACTTTTTTTTTTTTTAAGTCTCAGTCTCATCTCCCCGCTCCGTCCTCCCCAGACAAAGCTCGGTCCCCAGTCGCCCAAACAGAGAGGTAAATTTGGTTCACTTCCTGAACCAGGTGATACCTCAGCCTCACATATCACTGTGATTTTGGTTTGAAGCTGCTGTTTTCAACTAAGTGCATGGGTGAGATCATGCCCAGATTTGAATCCACACTAAGGAAGGCCTTGGACTTCACCCCTTGGGCAGAACAGTCACTGGGGCAAGAGGACGCTTCAGTAGCGTGGGGCTGGGAGTGCCCCTTCCCACCCCAGGAAGAGGCACTCTTTACCCTTCTCATTTACCCCTCAACCCCGACAGGCCAGACACTAAAGGCTCACTTTCCTTAGTAATCTCTTGAGCTGCCTTCTACAAACCGGGGGGACTGACGGGTCACTCTTTTCACCTCAATTGAATCATTAGGGTATTTTATCCAAGATTGAAATAGTTGGTGTTTTCCAAGTTCTTGCAGAATGAATTGTCGGGCATTGGAATAATACAGTTTATTTGTACCTGTGAAAGTGATTTTCTTGGGCTGGAGATGCCTCCCAGGCTATACTCCCTTGTGCCATTCACTGGTGTAAATAAATTGTATTATACTAGGATTTCCTGAGCTTTTCAAATATGCACATCTGTGGAATAGCTGTATCATTGGTATGTATATACTGAATGTACATATGTATATATGTATGTGCGTGTGTGTGCGCGTGTGCATGTATATATGACAGAAGGCTCTTGCTGTACTTCTCCGGCAGGGTGTTGGAGGTTCCGTTCTTGTTATTTGCCTTTCGAAGTGAAGGTAAATGCCCAAAGGTCTCTCTCAGCAGCCTGTGTTCTGGCCAGCGCGGCTGAATTTGCACACGAGAGCAAACGCTCGCTGGGCCAGGTGAGCGCGTCGGAGGCCCTGTGCGGTGCGGTCTCCCTGAGCCGCCAGAGCACGAGCCGCGGTGAGGAGGGACACCGGACCGGCCGGGGCCAAGACTGCCCAGGAGCGCTTTGGGTGGTGCTGGCTGGAGGCACTGCTGCGGAAAGGCCCCAGGGAGAGAGCTAGTTGGTGTCAGCGGAGGAACGAGTTGTGGGCATACAGTGGGATCCTGGAAACCCCTGAGGTCTCAGGGAGCTCAGTCTTCCTGGCTCAGCCAGAATCCTGGCACCCAGGCGTACAGCCCGGTCTGCTGCCCACGGGGGAGAGTGTTGCCAGTCCAGAACACGCCCTACCTGGCCCCACGGAGCCAAACAAATGTGTAAACTGGGGCCATCCATCCCTTGCCGCCCATTCACTGCACCTCAGCGGGACTGTCTCAGGAAAGAGAGCCAAGGCCCAAGGGCACAGTTATTCCGCTCCCAGCCTCTCCCATCTCTGTGGGCTTGATAGCTGTAAGCCTTCTGCTTCCCTCCTGCATCCTTGGGCCAGCGCTTCTTGAGCAGTGACCCGCCCCCAGCTGCTCCCTTTCCCACTGGTGGCAGGGGGCCAGCTCCCGTTAGAAACTCCCTAGTGGTGCCCTAATGAGATTGGTGGGGAAGAGACCTGTCTCCCACCCTTAAGAGGTTGGAGGTGGGCAGGGAGGCTCCCCATCCAGCACTTCTTGGCGAGTGGG
This sequence comes from Tachyglossus aculeatus, assembly GCF_015852505.1. NCBI lineage: Eukaryota > Metazoa > Chordata > Mammalia > Monotremata > Tachyglossidae > Tachyglossus > Tachyglossus aculeatus. Next base: position 49,709,797 of record NC_052082.1, read on the forward strand.
GAGGGTTTAAGGTACCCACATTCTCTGAGATGCCCCGTGCCCAAAACCCGCTCCTGCAAGCCTCCTTGCAGTGAGGCTGCTGGGTTTCAGCCATGGCCGTGCCACACCAACCCTGTGCCGCGGGAGCTGGCCTCATAGGTTTGCAGCCCTGGCGCGCGGGCCCTCGGTCCAAGCTCAAGATCTCTTGGGGCAAAAGAGCATCGTCTCAAACTGTAAACCGTGGGAAATGTTTTCTCTCCACCGGCTTATGGAGAGGAGAACAGAAGAGAATGCTTGGAGGCTGACTCTTGTATGCAAAGACTACTGATTGAAGTCTTCTATGCTGTATGTCTGGCCGTGGTGTCTGCACTTTTATGGAATCGCTACAGTTGGATCCCCTGGAAGGGATTGTAGGGTGGTGTTGTCGCTCTGCTCTAAACTGGTCACCTTAAAAGCAATCTGAGTTGCTTTATAGAGTCTGAGAAAAGCAAAACTGAGAACTCCTGTGGTACTGTGCATCTCATTTGGTCCTGAGCTCTGGTAGCTCTGGCTGTCTCCTAAAGCCATGTAGGGTGCCCTCCCTCGAGGTTTCTGACCCCATCCCTGCACTGGTGCAGGGAAGGACCGGTCTAGAAGGAGTGGGACTAAGTACACAGACTGGCTAATCTGCACCTTATCTGCCCTGGGTGGATCTGGGAATGCTTGCACTTCTTTCTGACCCATCTGCAGGGGACGGAGTGGGGGGAGGAGAGGCAAAGGAGAGGATTTTGAACAGGGGTGGGGGGATGGTGACAATGTTTAGTTTCCCATTTAGCCACCGTGAAAGCTTTATTTAAAAAAAAAATACATCCAGGATGCTTACTCATATGTTAAAAAGGGCTCCACCACCTCCTTCTGAAAGTAGTCAGACGACCATCGCACGTACTCATCTGAAAATCTGTGGGGAGTTTGCCAGGAAGGGAAGGAGGGAAGCGGACTGGAAAGGGCATCATCCTCCCCAGCTTTTCCCCCAAAGTACGGGTACCTCCACCGGCACAGTTTTGGTTTTCACTTACGAACGTCTAACAGCTGAGTGAAAATCGTGTAATTATCTGTAAATATGTAGCTAACAAATTGACCTAGTTTCTGTATTCTTTAAGTTTTTGTACTACACTTTATTGGTTTGGGCCAACTAGAAAGGAGCTGCTGCTGCCATTACCAGTAGTGGTTAGCAGCTGACCCCTGAAACACCTCAGATGACGCTGTGGGAGCAAAGCTTCTGTGTTTGAGCAGGGGAAAACGAGGCTTGGTTGTGTGCGCGGTGGGACTTTTGAGGCTGAGACTTTCCGTGGAAGGTGATCGAGTCCCCCGTCGCCAGGGCCCCAGCTGGGTTGAGAGTCTCCGGGACTGGCGTCCGGGGCTGCCATCGTGTCTCGGGCCTCTGAAGGGCAAAAGTGGCTTGGTACTTCTGCTGATGATGGTGCAGGGGATGCACGGGTTAGTGTGGAGCTGCCTCTGGGGACCTGACATTGTAATTGGAATGAGCTGGGCCTTTGTTTGGCCATAGGGTCTGTTTGTGCACCATGATTTCCCTGGCAGTTACATATGGGGCTGCTTCCTGTCTCGCTCCTTCTTTTCTGCCGGGGCTTCCGGCGTAGGCTCATGTAGATGGGTAATGCATAAGGGAGAAAAAGAACATTTAAAAAAAACAACAACACAAAAACCAACCAAAAAACATGTCGTTTGCCTGCTTTCAGTGCCCGGGGAACATGTTTCTATGGCAACTCTGAAGTCAGCAGAGTTTGGAAATGAGACACCGGTGTTAACAAGAGGGCTGTAATCTCTGCTTTTGCATGGCTTGGCTTAGCGTCCGAGAGATTTCGGGTCCCCCGGACGGGATGGCAGTCGAGGGGCACGGAGAGAGAGCTGGCTCCTTCCCAGGCGTACCAAGATCTGGAGAGTGTCCAGTGGGGGGGAAGAAAGGTGGTCAAGCGGGAAAATGTGAGTTGCAGGAAGATCATTTGAGGATCCACTGCAGGTTTCTGTAGGGACTGCCCATGGTGTTGTCGACACGTTCCCAACCAACTTCGGGCACTGATTCCCACCTCAGGAGGGAGCATCCCTTGGCATTTCATGAGCGCAGTGCAGACTCCTGGAGAGACATCTGGCAGGGCAGGTTGCCAAGGTACCTTGGCACGAGAAGGGCATCCATTAGGAAATGCTAGTGGCAGAGGGCTGAGCTAGAGCGAGAACAGGAGTGGCAGGAGAGCAGATGGAGGAAATCACTTCAGATTCACCTTCCCTTTCTCCAGTGCAAGGCATCGGCTCAGAGGCTCCCGAACCCCTTGGGGGTGAGGGGGCGTGAGGGGGCTCGAGCGACTAAGAACATCTCCAACCCGGTGAGGAGAGCCCACCCTGACTTGGTCAATTGTAAACGCTGGAGAAGTTTTTATTAACGCTTGTGTTGCTAAATCTTCTTTCCTGCGAGTCTGTGGAAATCATTAACCTGTTTAAAAATCGAAGACAAACACTGACAAAACTCATGGATTACTTTGCCAATTTAGCTGTCAGAAACCCCCTGGTGAGCAGACAGGACCCACAGCACTAATGCGCATTTAGTGAAGCTGGGAGAGACTCTGAGAAATGTGTACAGTGTATATTTTAAAACAGCTTTGCTTGTATTGTGAATTTTAAAACAAACTTGAGATTTCTAATGTAACTATTAACACAATTTTAACATAAGTTATCCCACTGGGTTAAGAGCATCTTGAATGTATAACCCTTTTGCAACTCAGATTGGTTTCTGCTTCTACCAGTCATCCAGATAGCTTATTTATATTTTTTATTTTATATATTCATTTCCCCTTATTTTCAACCTTCATTTCCAGCATTTTTTTTTTTCACAAGTAGTGTGGAAGCATAAAAGAGCAATTTACCCCTCTCTCTTGGTCCTCGATTTCCCTCCCCCGGTTTTAAAGGCCATAGTATTCCGTTTGCAGCATCTGTACAAATGCCAGGGTTTTGGGGTGGGGGTTGCCATTCAGCTACAAATACTCGAGTCAGTTGCTTTTTGTGTGTGTTTTTTTAAAAAATAACAAAAAAACTCACCATATCTGTCTGGAGACGCAGATGGGGACAGCAGGGGATGGGGTTGAGGGGGGTTTGTAAACTCATAACAGCCCCTGCCCCGCTCCCAGAGTAGCCTGTTCCTCTGGGGAGCTTCCTCCCATTAGGAGCTCCCCCATGTTTCCCACCCCAGGTCCTTGGGGGATGACGACATGCAGGGTCTGGCTCCCACCTGGCTTTCGGCCTCCCTCCTAGGCCCACAGTTTCCCTTGCAGAGAAGGGTGGAACCTCCCGGAATTCCGGATGAGGTTCCGGGGATTTCCCCTCTCCCCTGGATGCCACCTCCACCTGCCGCCCCGGAAACCTGGGTGCCTCGGTGCCCTGAGCCTGCAGCCTTCCCCGATTGTGCCCTGGCTGGGGGAGGAAACGGGAACCTCCGTCAGGGTGGGGCTGAGGGACCAACGGCATCGCGTGAATCACCTTGTTTCCGAATCGCCTGTGCCGTCGGTCCCCTGCCTCCTGGGGCCTTCGGATGAATCGGGGTGGTGTGGAGTGGGGGCCCTGACGGGTTGGGGAGGCGGTCCGGGTCTGCCCTGGATTTGGATAGAAAAGATCCCCCGCATTAACTGATCAGGCTTATTGTACAGTATATTGTCAGTATTCTTCTGGTTCAACATACATTATAGCTCATATATAACCTGTATTAATTGTATAGATTGTGCATTTAAAGCTGTTACCAAGTTGTCAGAAAATAAGAGAGAGAAAACAAGGTCATATGTAATATTTTGTTTGTAAGTATCCTTTGTATCATAGCAAAGGAAATGTTAAAAAAAATCAACTGTAATAAAGTAATTTTAGTATATAGAGTGTCTGCCAAACTTCTTTACATTAATTTTGTTTCTCGGCTGGAGAGAAGCGGCCTACCAGATGTTTCAGTAGTCAGAAAAGGCCCTGAAGGCAGGGCTGCAGCCATCTCTGGGTCCCAGCAGCCTGGCCCGGTGGTTTGGACTCTAGCCGGGGCTGCTTTTGTATGTCTCTTGGGGACAGGCCCCGAGATCTAATCCCCAGGAATGCCTGGGGACTCTCATCACCCCATTTGGTGAAAGGCAGACCGGGCTGGGTGGGAGGGGGTGGGGGGGAGAGAAAGATGTGTCATTTGCCTGCTGGGAGACCTTGGACAAGTCACTTAACTTCTGTGGGCCTCCATTTCCTCATCTGTAAAATAGGGATTTGATACTTTTCTTCCTCCTTAGACTGTGAGCCCCACGTGGACAGGGATGGTCCAACCTCATTATCTTGTATCTTCCCTAGTGCTTAGTATAGTGCTTGACATGTAGTAAGCACTTCACAAATACCACAATTATTATCCTAGGTCATGGGGTCTCTCCAACATGACTACAGGATTGCAGAGGGGTTTTCCAACCCCCCTCTGTCGTGGCAGAATTCCCATCTTTCTCCCTTGGGCAAGTCACTTCTCTGTGCCTCGGTTCTTTCATCTGTAAAATGGGGATTAAGACCGTGAGCCCCACCTGGGACAGGGACTGCGTCCAACCCGATGATCTTGTATCTACCCCAGCGCTTAGTAGAGGGCCTGGCACATAGTAAACGCTTAGCAAATACCATAAAAACACTCTCCTTATGCTCAATTCCCCCTATACACACACCAGCCCCAGCCCAAACCTTCCATGGCTTGGTGGCCCGGAGGACTGGGGAAGGGGTCTGGGGAGAGCAGCTTCTGGCTGAATGGCTAAGTCCCAGGCCCAACAACCCCTGACGCCACAAAGGCAGTCATTTAGCTGAAGATCCCCTAGAACAGGGCCCAGCCCTCACACTCAAGCCCAATTAATAGGAAGGTGAGTCAGATGTGCATCAGACAAGGACGACAACCGGTGGACCCTTGTGGGGGTGGATGACCTTTATGGGGTGGATGAAGGGGCTCCTGGGGAACAGCAGCCAAAAGCAACTTTGCCTCCCTCCCAGCTCCGACGATTGCTGGCTCCTGGGGCCAGCAGACTTCCTGTTATAGCGAGTCCTTGCACCCCCCCGCCCCCCTGCTCTGACCTGTTTTGTGGTCGGAGATGCTCCACCACTAAATTGCAACAGGTTTCTTTGAGATTCTTATCCACGTTGGGGAGCAGTTGTATTTCACAACCTTCCTATGAAATGGCCTCCCGCTTATCCACTGGGACGCAGAACGAGGGTGAGCAGGGTGTGGGGGAGGCTGCTGAGCAAATGGAGAAGCAGCTCAAGCCCTGCCCACCCCAGCCTGACACCCCCCCAAACCTCCCCCCGCCACCACTCCTCTCCACCGGTGCTGGGTGGAGCCCACCCCTTTGGCTCCAGGAGGTCCCAGCCCCCCAGCTCCGGATCTCCCAGGGATCTCATGCCCTTTAGCACCGGGTGCCACCCTCCTAACCCTGTTTCCCCTCTCTGTGAAGCCTTAGGATCTGAAGGCCCGCAAAGACGTCACCGAGTGGTCCGGGCCAGCTTGGGCTGCTGGAAAATGATTAGCCGAGGCCAGAGGCCGGGGCTCTGGTTATTGATTAAGCAGAACCGTGGCAGGTCAGTGTTTGCTGGGGTGGGCTTCATGGGGAGGGGCTGCGGGCAGCAGTTTTGGAGACTTTGTGACCCCCTCAGAGTGATGAAATCCTCCTTCTTCAGGCTGTTATGACAAAGGGGCAGCTAGAAGACACAGCTTGTATTACAGTCCAGGGCCAGAACTCATCTGTTCCTGCATTTCAAGTCTGATTTTTCTGTACCGAAGCCAAGAACAAGGACGATTTTGGGGTGGGTGGCCCAGTGCCACCTTGTGCTGCCAGCCCAGGGCAGGGTGGGGGCTGGAGGGGCAGGTGAGCCTTGAGCCGACCCTGCCTGCCAATAATAATAATAATGATGATGGTTTTTGTTAAGCACTTACTATGTGCAAAGCACTGGGGAGGTTACAAGGTGATCAGGTTGTCCCACGGGGGCTCACAGTTTTAATCCCCATTTTACAGATGAGGTAACTGAGGCACAGAGAAGCTAAGTGACTTGCCCAAAGTCACACAGCTGACAGTTGGCAGAGCTGGGATTTGAACCCATGACCTCTGACTCCAAAGCCCATGCTCCTTCCACTGAGCCACGCTGCTTCTCCTTATGGGGCCAACCCAGCTCCTGAGGCAGTCGGGAGGCCCTGGGGTGCAGGTACTGGCCAGAATGCAGTAGCTGAATCCTCCCTGGCTCACATCTCCAGGAGGAAAAATGTTCTGTTGGAGGATAAGCTTTTTGTGGGCAGAAAACTTCAATTTTGTCCTTCCCAGCCACCTAGTTCAGTGCACTGCATCCAGTGAACACTCGGTAAAGCCTACTACTATTACCGCCAACATTATTTCAGTGGCAGATTTTCCAATTCCCAAGAGAGGCAGAGCTGCTTCCCCTGACCCCTGGGAAAAGACTGTACCCTTCATCGGAGACTCCTCTCTCCCCGCTGGCCAGCTGCCAGCCCGGAGGCTGGGGCAGAGGGAGGGGAAAAGAGAGGCAGGGAGGACCTGGGTTACTGGATGCCCTAGATGGTGGCAAGGCCCAAGAGTGCCTGGTTTGAAAAGCAGGTCAAATCTGAGTTGAACTGAGCTTTGGGGGCGGGAGGCTGAAATAGAAAGATATGGCCACGGTCCGGGCCGGGACCCCAGCCCTTAGGGGCAGTTGGGGGCAGGCAGAGACTTGCGCTGACTTACAGCCACTAACGCTTCCTGAAACTCACATGTCCGACACGGGAGAACCCTCTGCCCTGCATCTCTCACCTGCCACCCTGGCCTGGCTCTGCCCCGTCCTGGGCCATGCTCCGGGCCACCCCCATCCCACAGGCCCTGCCACAAGACTCCTACTGATGGGGAGGAAGCGGGGAAAGTCAGAAAGCCTTTCAATTGGGCGGAAACAGAGCGGCCAGCATAGGTGTCACATAAGCATGGGTCGAGTGAATTGGGGGGCTGCTGTGAGGGGCTGTGGGATAGGCAGGCAGGCCAGAGAGGGCATGAGGGGACTGGGGTCAGCCCCTGAGGCGAAAGATCAGGATGGACTGAGGCCTTAGTCTCCCCCACTTACCCCAAGGTCAGGACTGGAGGCTCACGGCAAGGAAAAGTCTGGCTTCAGGTTCGGGTCAAAGGGGCCCCGAAGCACAGTACCACGCTGCTCCGTTCTTGCTCGCCGATTCCTGGAACACTGCTGGGGATGAGGGTGAAGGGCGGGGGTCTCCCTGCCCCAGGTCTCCATCAGACTTTCTGAAACCCAAACAGCTTGGGCTTTGGGAATCGGAAAGGTCCCGGGCCTGGGTCTGATCCCGGTTCCACCACATGCCGTTGTGTGACCTCGGGCAAATCACTTAACTTATTAGTACCTCAGTTTCCTCATCTGTAAAATAGGGATTCAGTACTGGCCTCCCACCTGCTTAGACTGCGAGCCCCATATGGGACAGGGACTGTATGTACCCTGATGATATCCTATCTGCCCCAGTGCTAAGTATGGTACTTGGCACATAACGGTTTAAGGGATACAACAATTCATTAATAATAACAGCTGTAATAATGATGATGATAATCTCCCAGCAAACACTTTCATTCGGACTCAGCACAGCGAGGGAAGAAAGAGCAGAGAAATGCCCCCCCCAACCCCCGGCTCTTTGGCCGCCCCCGGTCCTGAGGCCTATGCTCCCATGTCAGGCCGTTCCCTTGCTGCCATTTCTAGGAAAACAATCTCCCCCAGCCCCAGTCCAACCCAGCCTGTCCGCCATGCCCGTTCCAGGGCTTCCCTCTTCCCGCCCTCTCCAGCTGCCTGGCTCTGTGCTGACCGAGGGAGAGATGGTGTCTGGCCCACCGGGCACTCCCTTTGGGTTGAGCCGGCCAGGGGAGCCCAGGCTGCTTTCGCTGAAGTGTCCGTCCTCCTGGAAGTGGTTCTGGATCCCGGAGGCGGCTTGCAGGGCTGGAAAGAGCCAGTCCGCGGAGCCAGCCGGCCCCAGCCGCTCAGGGGCTTGAGCTCTTGGTAGTGGCGGCGGTGGCCCCAGCTGTCCCTCAGGCTGGCCTCTCATCTGGTGTAGGAGCGCTGCCAGTTAAAGATCTCCTGGAGGCCCGAGGGCGAGGAGGCCTCCCGCCGCTGCAGGGTGCCCCGGCGGCGCCGGCCCCCCAAGAAAGAGGCCCGGCGCTGGGCCATCCCCTTCAGCCTCTCTTCGGCGCGGAAAAAGTCGCTCAGGGCCCGAAAGTAGTCAAGCGTGGCCTCGTGGCTCCAGGCCGGGGCGCAGGCCTCGCGCAGGAAGCCACAGTGACCCCCGTGGTGGCTGAGCAGCAGGAAGAAGTAGGGGTTGCTCAGAAAGAGCTCGGTGGGCAGGGTGCCCGCTGGAGGCCCCCGCACGGGATCGTCGGCACTGCAGATGCACAGCACGGGCACGGCGGCTTCGTCCACATCCCGCAGGGGGTCGTTGACGTCCCAATAGGCGTCCCAGCTCACGGGGAGGTGCTTAGTCTGGCAGAAGAGCCGCTCCTCAAACTCCCGCAGCGAGCGGCTGCAGAGCAGCTTGGCCACATCCACGGTGTCCGCCAGGGCCGTGGCGTATCTGAGAGCGTGAGGCGGAGAAGGGGGAGAAGAGGGAGGCGTGCAGGGAGGAGGGGAGAGAAGAGAGAGACAAAGCTTGTCAGTCACGGGGAAGGGCAGTTTCTCCTTCCCACTTCCCCATTCTCTGTCCAGAAGGAATCGGATGTGGTTGACCCATGTGTCTGGAGCAGAGGCGGGTGGGAGCCAGCTGGGCCTGTGGGGCTGAAATCCTGTACAGGAGGCTTGTGGCTCTGTGGCCAAGGAAGATGGCCACTGTGAGGGAGAGATCTCCATCAAAACCTGAGAAGCAGTGTGGCCTAGTAATAATAATAATGGCATTTGTTAAGCGCTTACTATGTGCAAAGCACTGTTCTAAGCGCTGGGGGGGATACAACATGATCAGGTTGTCCCATGTGGGGCTCACAGTCAATCCCCATTTTACAGATGAGGTAACTGAGGCTCAGAGAAGTTAAGTGACTTGCCCAAGGTCACACAGCAGACATGTGGTGGAGCCGGGACTCAAACCCATGACCTCTGACTCCAAAGCCCGTGCTCTTTCCACTGAGCCATGCTGCTTCTCTAAGTAGTAGTCTGTGCTCTAGTAGATAGAGCACAGACATGGGAGTCAGAAGGACCTGAGTTCTAATCCCAGCTCAGCCACTTGTCCGTTGTGTGACCTCGGGCAAGTCATTTAATATCTCCATGCCTTAATTCCCTCAGGACTGTGAGCCCCATTTGATGATGATGATGACGGTGGCATTTGTTAAGCGCTTACTATGTGCAAAGCACCGCTCTAAGTGCTGGGGAGGTTACAAGGTGATCAGGTTGTCCCATGGGGGTCTCACAGTCTTAATCCCCATTTTACAGATGAGGTAACTGAGGCACAGAGAAGTGAAGTGACTTGCCCAAAGTCACACAGCTGACAGTTGGCAGAGCTGGGATTTGAACCCATGACCTCTGACACCAAAGCCCGGGTTCTTTCCACTGAGCCAGGCTGCTTCCATGTGACACGGGACATGTCTGGGACATGGACTGTGTCCAACCCGATTAGCTTACATAGAACAGTGTTGGGCATATAATAAGCACTTAACAAATACCATCATCATTATTATTATCTACCCAGCACTTAATACAATGCCTGGCGCATAGTAAGCGCTTAACAATTACCATTTAAAAAAAAAAAAAGGCAATCGTGGCCAAGGGTCTTGAGGTTTCAGGCCGGAGGCAGCCCCACCGATGAGGTGCCAGCTTGGGGTGGCGGCCGCAGAGCAGGCTGAGCCAAGCGAGGAGTCAGCCCCTCCCTGTTATCTGTCATTTTCAGGATGGAAACCATGGCAACCAAGGAGTTTGGTGAGCACCTGGGCTGGATGTCCCTGCAGTTGCCATGGCAGCAGCTTCGGGCGCTTGTTGTTGTCGCTCGGTACAGGGTCTGAATGTCCCCGGAAGGGGAGGGTGTCTGGGCGAAGACAAGCCCTCCGCATCTGCCCCATCCCTCCAGAAGGAGCCCGCTGGTGCCTGAAACTCCCTGGGGATTCCAAGTTTGGGTGCGACTATGGAGTGGAGGAGGCGCTCAATCAACCAATGGTATTTACTGAACGTTTACTCTTCGCAGCGCACCGTACTAAGCACTTGGGAGAGTACGATGTGGCTCAGTGGAAAGAGCCCGGGCTTTGGAGTCAGTGGTCATGGGTTCAAATCCTAGCTCTGCTGTCAGCTTTGTGACTTGGGGCAAGTCCTATCTGGAAAATGGGGATTGACTGTGAGCCCCCCGTGGGACAACCTGATCACCTTGTATCCCCCCAGCGCTTAGAACAGTGATTTGCACATAGTAAGCGCTTAATAAATGTCATTATTATTATTACTATTATTACCATACAACAGAGTTAGCAGACACGTTCTCTTTCCACAGACATGTTCTCTTTCCACAACGAGCTCCTAAGACAACTCTCCCCACACCCTGGAGTTTAGTCAGAGGATGTTTCAGCATTGCTAGTTCTGTTGGAAGCAGGAGCTAGAGCCTTGTGTTCCTTGGCCTTGGCAGGGAGTGTGGTGGGGATTAAAGGAAAAGAAGAAAAAGGAGAGCTTGGTGTCCCGGGGCCTAATCTGAGTTTTTGCCTTTTCCCCTGTGAGTGGTGCATTTTGGGTGGCACTGTGAAGAATTCTAGGAAGTGCCTGGCAGAAGAAGCCCACTCCATTTGTTTAATAATAATTGATAAGCACTTACTATGTGCCAGGCACTGTACTAAGCACTGGGGTAGATACAAACTAATCATGTCCCACATGGAGCTCACAATCTTAACCCCCATTTTACAGATAACTGAGGCACAGAGAAGTGACTTGCCCAAGATGACACAGCAGACTAGTGGCAGAGCCAGGATCAGAACCCAGATGAAGTGCTTAGTACAGTGCTCTGCACATAGTAAGCACTCAATAAAAACCTGGGTTCTAATTTGCACTTGGATGGCATTTCCCAGCGTTATGATTCATTAGGGCTGGGGTTCTGTACCTACTCTGGGGCTCAGAGGGAAGAGCGGGTCGGTAGGGGAGGAGTGGGAAAGGTCAGGAAAGAGATGGGTCACCGTCCCTGCCCTTGCCCCGCAGGGCACGCTCCTCGGTTCCGACCCCCCTACCTCTCCAGGCTTCGGGCGTCAATAGGCTGGCAGCGAGTGACCTCTCACCAGGTCCTGACTCCTCCCACAGCCAGAGCCCAGCACCTGTATATATGTATGTACATATTTATTACTCTATTTATTTTACTTGTACATATCTATTCTATTTATTTTATTTTGTTAGTATGTTTGGTTTTGTTCTCCATCTCCCCCGTCTAGACTGTGAGCCCACTGTTGGGTAGGGACTGTCTCTAGATGTTGCCAACTTGTACTTCCCAAGCGCTTAGTACAGTGCTCTGCACACAGTAAGCGCTCAATAAATACGACTGATTGATTGATTGATTGATTGCTGCTCCTTCAGGGCTCCCCTCCCCGTCCCAGGGCCCACCAGACTCCCCTTCGCCCAGGCCGGCTGCAGGCTGCCCAGAGAGATTGGCGCCGGGAGGATAGAGAGGCAATGATCCTCAAGTTAGTTTGGGCAGGGTGGTAAGGTGTGGCTAGTCCACCCGAAGTCAAGGCCTTGTGCTGGCAGGCCGAACCTACCCGATGTGGGCTCTGGGGAGCCAACCTGTCCAGGCCAGCCCTGCCAATCTGGCCAGTGCTTCCTGATTCCCCCTGGCCTTCGCCCTGGGCTGCCCAGGCCGGCTGGCGCGGGTTGTGGGTGCACCCGAGGCTCTGTTCGCCCAGGTGGACTCCAAAATCCGGGGTTGGGGGGTGGTCCTCTGCACCCCAAGGGGGCCTGGAAGGGGGTAGGGGTTTCCAGGGATGAAAGTCTGAGCGTCTGAGCCCATTCAGAGGCGAGCCGCGGCCGGGAGGGGGTGGCCACGGCGTCGGGGAGGGGATGGCCGCGAAGTACTCACCTGCTGAGCTTGGCCTTCTGGAGCAGCAGGAAGCCGCGCTCGTAGGCCCAGGGCAGGCCGGCCTCGAACCACTCCCGGCAACGCAGCACAGGTGAGATGCAGGCGGCGCCCGTCACGTAGCTGGACGAGCCACACTCGCCCAGGTAGGCGAGCAGCAGGCCCGAGCCCGAGCCCTCGCTCACGGCGAAGAGCGGCACGGCCGGGTGTCGGAAGCGGATGTAGGTGACCGCCTCCTTCAGGTCCGACGGGTCCCCGAAGGGCTGCAGGCGCGGGCTGGCCAGGGGGCAGCCGTGGTGGCCGCGCCGGTGGAAGATGACCGGGTAGTAGCCCCGCTCCAGGGCCAGGCGGCAGAGGCGCAGCACGTTGCGGGTCAGGAGGCCCCACGCGTTGGGGATGACGAGCAGCACCGCCGGGGAGGCGGACGACGAGGCGGACGGCGACGTGGGCGACGAGGTGGACGCGGGGGTCCGGCGGCCCCGGGCCCAGGGCCCCACCACCCAGTCCAGGGCCACCAGCCCGTCGTCGGCCAGCTGCAGGATCTCTCGGGCCAGCTCGGGCCCGGGGCCGGGGGGCAGCACGAAGTGGCAGAGGGTCTGCAGGTGCGGCCAGGCTCGCCACCAGCCCGGCCGGGGCCCCGGGCCGGCCGAGCGGCGGAGGGTCCGCAGCAGGCACTGCGCCAGCGCCGACGGCTTGCAGATGAGGCGGCAGCCCCCGGGCAAGGGCTCCTCCGGCCCGGCCTGCCCGGGGGTCTCCTGCTCCGGCCACCTCCGCCTCCTCCGGGCCAGCAGGAGGAAGGCGGCCAGGGTGACCAGGGTGGCCAGCGTGGCCAGGACTGGACCCCAGGCCGGCATGGTGGGGAGGCCTTCCGGCCAGGCGGTCGGGCCCTTTGCACAGCGATTTCAACAGCGGGCGCCTTGCTGGGTGAGGGGTCAGGGGGCTGGAGCTGGCATGGGGGTGGATCCCCAGACAGGGGGGACAGGACTGACCGCCTGCCTAGGGACCCTCCCCTCGTGTCCCCACCTACCCCAGCTCCCTCGACGAGCTTCCCCAAGTCCCGAAGTCCTGCTCAGAGGGCTCAGGCGGCTGGACATCTGACTGGCCTCCTCTGTCCCTCCTTCGCCCCAGGGCCTGGGGGGAAGTGTCAATCAACCGCAGGCTCCAGCTCGGCTTGCGTTGCGGGAGCTGCAGCTGCTGCTGCTGCTGCTGCAGCAGGCTTGGGCCCGCCTCCCCCTGGCCATCCTCATCCTCCTCCCCCTGGCCCTGGCCACCCAGCTCCGCCCAGCCCCTCCGGCCACACTCTCTGACCTCAGGCTCGGTCTCCGGACCCGCAAACCCCTGCCATCGGGGGCTGGACTGGACTGTCCTGGGCCGGGAGGAGGATGGAGGAGGAGGAGGAAGAGGAGGAGGGAGAGGAGGAGGAGGAGGGGCGGGGACCTGTCTTCTTTCAGTTCCCGCTGCCCGCATCCGTGGTCTGAATGGGAGCCCGAGGGGAGAAGAGGGAGGCAGAGGAAAGATGAAGTTGGCAACAAATCCCTACAGGGGAAGGGAAAGAAAGGGAAGAGATGAAGGGCCGCTCCGGAGCACAGGCACTCCCATCCTCGGGTCTGTGGAGACCCTCGCCCCCACTGCCACCCCCCCAACCTGCAGAAAACCTCCTTTAACCACGATCTCTTCCCGGGTCCGGGGTGGGAGGGGGGAGATTTCCGTCCTGAGGGCCGCCCCTCTGAGAAGGAGCCTGTTTTAGACTGTGAGCCCACTGTTGGGTAGGGACTGTCTCTATATGTTGCCAACTTGTACTTCCCAAGCGCTTAGTACACTGCTCTGCACACAGTAAGCGCTCAGTAAATACGATTGATGATGATGAGCCTGGCCCAAGGGGAAAGAGCGCAGGACTGGGTGTCAGGAGACCTGGGTTCTAAGCCCGCCTCCACCACTTGATCACTTCATTATTATTAAGGGATTTGTTAAGCGCTTACTATGTGTCAGGCACTGCACTAAGCGCCGGGATGAAAACAAGCCAATCGGGTTGGACACAGTCCCTGTCTCACGTGGGGCTCCGTCTCGATCCCCATTTTCCAGATGAGGGAACTGAGGCAAAGAGAAGTTAAGTGGCTTTCCCAAGGTCACACAGCAGACAAGTGGTGGAGCCAGGATTGATCTAGACTCTAGATCCTCAAGTTCGTTATGGGCAGGGAACGTGTCTGATAATTCTGTTGTACTCTCCCAGGCGCTTAGTACAGTGCTCTGCATATACGAAATGGTCAACAGATTCCACTGATTGATCTTGGGCAAGTCATGTAATTTCTCTCGACCTCATTTTCCTCATCTATAAAATGGAGATTAAATACTTGTTCTCCCTCCCCTTGAGACTGACTGCAAGCCACAAATGAGACAGGGACAGTGTCTGATGTGATTTATCATATCTACCCCAGGGCCTTAGCATCGTGCTTGGCACAGCTTAGGCAGTTAATACCAAACTGTGCCTCGTCGTCAGCAGCACTTAGGGCAGTGCTTAGCGCTTAGAACAGTGCTTGGCACACAGTAAAAATTTAAAACCCTACCCTTCCCGTCACTGTGGACAGCACAACCATCCTTCCCGTCTCACAAACCCGCAACCTTGGTGTCACCCTTGACTCCGCTCTCTCACTCACCCCACATATCCAATCCGTCATCAAAACCTGCCAGTTTCACCTTCACAACATCGCCAAGATCCGCTCTTTTCTTTCCATCCACACCGCTACACCGCTACCTTGTTGGTGCAATCACTCATCCTGTCCCGACTGGATGACTGCATCAGCCTCCTTTCTGACCTCTCAACCTCCTGCCTCTCCCCACTGAGAGAGTCCTTAATAATAATAATAATGATGGCATTTATTAAGCGCTTACTATGTGCAAAGCACTGTTCTAAGCGCTGGGGAATTTACAAGGTGATCAGGTTGTCCCACATAGTGAGTCCTTACTTCACTCTGCTAACCGGATTATCTTTCTACAGAAACGTTCTGGGCATGTCACCCCCCCCCTCCTCAAAAATCTCCAGTGGTTGCCTATCCACCTCCGTATCCAACAAAAATTCCTCATTATTGGCTTCAAAGCTCAACAAAACATATTAACAAAATAAAATAGAATAAATATGTACAAGTAAAATAGAGTAATAAATACATACAAACATATATACATATATACAGGTGCTGTGGGGAGGGGAAGGAGGTAAGGAGGGGGGGATGGAGAGGGGAAGGAGAGGAAGGAGGGGGCTCAGTCTGGGAAGGCCTCCTGGAGGAGGTGAGCTCTCAGTAGGGCTTTGAAGGGAGGAAGAGTCAATCAATCAATCAGTCGTATTTATTGAGCGCTTACTGTGTGCAGAGCACTGTACTAAGCGCTTGGGAAGTACAAGTTGGCAACCTATAGAGACAGTCCCTACCCAACAGCGGGCTCACAGTCTAGAAGGGGGAGACAGACAACAAAACATATTAACAAAATAAAATAGAATAAATATGTACAAGTAAAATAGAGTAATAAATACGTACAAACACATATACATATATACAGGTGCTGTGGGGAGGGGAAGGAGGTAAGGCGGGGGGGATGGGGAGGAGGGGGAGAGGAAGGAGGGGTCTCAGTCTGGGAAGGCCTCCTGGAGGAGGTGAGCTCTCAGTAGGGCTTTGAAGGGAGGAAGAGTCAATCAATCAATAAATTGTATTTATTGAGAGCTTACTGTGTGCAGAGCACTGTACTAAGCGCTTGGGAAGTCGTGACAGGGAACAAGAATGGCGGGAAAGGAGCGGGACGCGGGAGTCGCGACAGGAGACTGTGCCCCACCCCCGGGCTCCATGGCGTGGGAGCGCGAGCCCCGCCCTGCCGGCCGCTCCACGTCACTGCGGACCCGCTGCTCCCAGAGCGCATGCGCCCGCATCGGAGCGGCACCGAGGCCGCCGAGCGCCCCCTAGGGGAGCCGCCCGGGAAGCGGGCCCAGGGGGCCGGAGGGGGCCGTTCCCGGGAGCTCCCCAAGGGGGCGCTGCCACCCGGAGGCCCCGCCCCCCCGCCGCGCGCATGCGCCAGCCTCGGTCAGTCGAGCGCCGGATTCCGGGACGCTAAATTACCTCGTTGTTTTATCTTGTTGTCTGTCTCATTCATTCAATCGTATTTACTGAGCGCTTACTGTGTGCAGAGCACTGTACTAAGCGCTTGGGAAGTCCAAATTGGCAACATATAGAGACGGTCCCTACGCAACAGCGGGCTCACAGTCTAGAAGGGGGACAGACAACAAAACAAAACACATTATCCCACCTCCCCCACACGTCTGCTGTGTGACCTTGGGCAAGTCACTTCACTTCTCTGTGCCTCAGTTCCCTCATCTGTAAAATGGGGATTAAGACTGTGAGCCCCACACGGGACAACCTCATCTCCTTGTGTTCCCCCCAGCGCTTAGAACAGCGCTTTGCACATAGTAAGCGCTTAACAAATACCAACGTTATTATTATTAACAAAATAAAATAAATAGAATAAATATATACAAGTGAAATAGAGTAATAAATACGTACAAACATGTATACATATATACAGGTGCTGTGGGGAGGGGAAGGAGGTAAGGCGGCCGGATGGAGAAGCAGCGTGGCTCAGTGGAAAGAGCACGGGCTTTGGAGTCAGAGGTCATGGGTTCGAATCCCGACTCTGCCACATGTCTGCTGTGTGACCTTGGGCAAGTCACTTCACTTCTCTGAGCCTCGGTTACTCCATCTGTATAATGGAGATTAAGACTGTGAGCCCCATGTGGGACAACTTGATCACCTTGTATCCCCCCCAGCGCTTAGAACAGTGCTTTGCACATAGTAAACGCTTAACAAATGCCATTATTATTATTATTAATATTATTATCCTCCCCCGCGCTTAGAACAGTAAGCGCTTAGAGAAGCAGCATGGCTCAGTGGAAAAGAGCCCGGGCTTTGGAGTCAGAGGTCATGGGTTCAAATACGGACTCCGCCACTTGTCAGCTGTATGACTTTGGGCGAGTTGCTTCACTTCTCTGGGCCTCAGTTCCCTCATCTGGAAAACAGGGATGAAGACTGTAAGCGCCCGCCCCCGCCGTAGTAAAACCTGATAATAATAATAATAATAATAATGGCATTTATTAAGCGCTTACTATGAGCAAAGCAAGCTGGGGAGGTCACAAGGTGATCAGGTTGTCCCACGGGGGGCTCGCAGTCTTAATCCCCATTTTATAGATGAGGTAACTGAGGCGCAGAGAAGTGAAGTGACTTGCCCAAAGTCACCCAGCTGACAATTGGCGGAGCCGGAATTCGAACCCCTGACCTCTGACTCCAAAGCCCGGGCTCTTTCCACTGAGCCACACTGCTTCCCCACACTGATCGGCTTGTAATGTTCCCAGCGTTTAGAACAGTGCTTTGCACATAATAATAATAATAATAACAATAATAATGGCATTTGTTAAGCGCTTACTATGTGCAAAGCACTGTTCTAAGCGCTGGGGGGATACAAGGTGATCAGGTTGTCCCAAGTGGGGCTCACAGTCATAATCCCCATTTTACAGATGAGATAACTGAGGCTCAGAGAAGTGAAGTGACTTGCCCAAGGTCACACAGCAGACATGTGGCGGAGCGGAATTCGAACCCCTGACCTCTGACTCCAAAGCCTGGGCTCTTTCCACTGAACCGCGCTGCTTCCCCATGCTGATCGGCTTGTAACGTTCCCGGCGCTTAGAACAGTGCTTTGCACATAGTAAGCGCTTAACATCCGCCAAGCTAGCTCTCTTCCTCCCTTCAAGGCCCTACTGAGAGCTCACCTCCTCCAGGAGGCCTTCCCACACGGAGCCCCTTCGTTCCACTCCCCCTCGTCCCCCTCTCCATCCCTGCGTCTTACCTCCTTCCCTTCCCCACAGCACCTGTATATATGTATATATGTTTGTACATATTTATTACTCTATTTATTTTACTTGTACATATCTATTTATTTTATTTTGTTAGTATGTTTGGTTTTGTTCTCTGTCTCCCCCTTCTAGACTGTGAGCCCACTGTTGGGTAGGGACTGTCTCTAGCTGTTGCCAACTTGGACTTCCCAAATGCTTAGTCCAGTGCGCTGCACACAGTAAGTGCTCAATAAATACAATTGATTGATTGATTATTATTAGTAGTATATATATGTATATACCTGTATATATGTATATGTGTTTGTACATATTTATTACTATTTATTTATTTATTTATTTATTTATTTATTTATTTATTTTACTTGTACATATCTATTCTATTTATTTTATTTTGTTTTGTTATTTTGTTTATTTTATTTTATTTATTTTGAGCCCACTGTTGGGTAGGGACTGTCTCTATGTGTTGCCAATTTGTACTTCCCAAGCGCTTAGTACAGTGCTCTGCACATAGTAAGCGCTCAATAAATACGATTGATTGATTGATTGATTGATTGATTGATTGAGAAGCAGCGTGGCTCAGTGGAAAGAGCCCGGGCTTTGGAGTCAGAGGTCATGGGTTCAAATCCCGGCTCTGCCAAATGTCAGCTGTGGGACTTTGGGCAAGTCACTTCTCTCTGCACATAGTAAGCGCTCACTAAATACGACTGATTGATTGATTCTCTGCGCCTCAGTTACCTCATCTGTAAAATGGGGATGAACACTGTGAGCCCCCCGTAGGACAACGCCACCACCTTGTAACCTCCCCAGCGCTTAGAACAGGGCTTTGCACATAGTAAACGCTTAACAAATGCCATCATCATTATTATTATTATTATTGATGGTAGTATGAATGAATGAATGAATGAATATATGACCCCGCGGGGCCGCCGTAGCGGCGAGCGCCGGCCAGACGCGAAGTTGTGAGGCGGGGGGTGGGGGCGGGGACGGCGGCTTCCCCTGCGCGTGCGCGGGCGCGGGCCGCTTCCTCCAGTGCGCGTGCGCGTGCACGCGCGCTCCCCCTTGCGGCGGCGCGCGGGAACGGCGCGCGATGGGGGGGTGGGGGCGCGGGCGCGCGCGTGCCGCTTCCTCCCGTGCGCGTGCGCATGCGCACGCGCGCTCCCCCTTGCGGCGGCGCGCGGGAGCGGCGCGCGATGGGGCCCGGCTGAGGCCGGGTTGGGATGGCGGTGGGGCCGTTCCCGTTCCTGCTCCCATTCCCGCTCCCATTCCCATTCCCATTCCCGTTCCTGCTCCCGTTCCCGCTCCTCGTGCTGGCGGGACTCCTGTGTGGGGCGGCCAGCGCCCCGGCTGAGGTAAGCGCCCTCGCGCCCCGGCCAGTCATCACCATCATCATCATCAATCGTATTTATTGAGCGCTTACTATGTGCAGAGCACTGTACTAAGCGCTTGGGAAGTACAAGTTGGCAACATATGGAGACAGTCCCTACCCAACAGTGGGCTCACAGTCTAGAAGGGGGAGACAGAGAACAAAACCAAACATACTAACAGAATAAAATAAATAGAATAGATATGTGCAAGTAAGATAAATAAATAAATAGAGTAATAAATATGTACAAACATATATACAGGTGCTGTGGGGAAGGGAAGGAGGTAAGATGGGGGGATGGAGAGGGGCACGAGGGGGAGAGGAAGGAAGGGGCTCAGTATTATTATTATTATTATTATTATTATTACAAGGTGATGGCTCGGGGGTAAGAGCACGGGCTTTGGAGTCATTCACTCATTCAGTCGTATTTATTGAGCGCTTACTGTGTGCAAAGCCCCCTTTTAACAATAACAATGTTGGCATTTGTTAAGCGCTTACTATGTGCAAAGCGCTGTTCTAAGCGCTGGGGGGGGGGGGGATACAAAGCGATCAGGTTGTCCCGTGTGGAGTTCACCGTCTTAATCCCCATTTTGCAGATGAGGTAACTGAGGCTCAGAGAAGTTAAGTGACTTGCCCTAGGTCACACAGCAGACACGTGGCGGAGTAGGGATTCGAACCCATAGCTTACAAGGTGATGGCTCAGGGGTAAGAGCACGGGCTTTGGAGTCATTCATTCACCTTGTAACCTCCCCAGCGCTTAGAACAGTGCTTTATGGTAAGCGCTTAATAAATGCCATTATTATTATTATTATTATTCAGTCGTATTTATTGAGCGCTTACTGTGTGCTAAAGCCCCCTTCTAAGCGCTGGGGAGCTTACAAGGTGATGGCTCGGGGGTAAGAGCACGGGCTTTGGAGTCATTCACTCATTCAGTCGTATTTATTGAGCGCTTACTGTGTGCAAAGCACCCTTCTAAGCGCTTGCCCATCCGCCAAGCTAGCTCCCTTCCTCCCTTCAAGACCCTACTGAGAGCTCACCTCCTCCAGGAGGCCTTCCCACACTCAGCCCCTTTCCTTCCTCTCCCCTTCGTCCCCCTCTCCATCCCCCCGTCTTACCGCCTTCCCTTCCCCACAGCACCTGTATATATGTATATGTTTGTACATATTTATTACTCTATTTATTTTACTTGTACATATCTATTCTATTTATTTTATCTTGTTGGTATGTTTGTTTTTGTTCTCTGTGTCCCCCTTCTAGACTGTGAGCCCACTGTTGGGTAGGGACTGTCTCTATATGTTGCCAACTTGGACTTCCCAAGCGCTTAGTACAGTGCTCTGCATTGATTGATTGATTGATTGGGGAGCTTACAAGGTGATGGCTCAGGGGTAAGAGCACGAGCTTTGGAGTCATTCATTCATTCAGTCGTATTTATTGAGCGCTTACTGTGTGCTAAAGCCCTCTTCTAAGCGCTGGGGAGCTTACAAGGTGATGGCTCAGGGGTAAGAGCACGAGCTTTGGAGTCATTCATTCATTCAGTCGTATTTATTGAGCACTTACTGTGTGCTAAAGCCCTCTTCTAAGCGCTGGGGAGCTTACAAGGTGATGGCTCAGGGGTAAGAGCACGAGCTTTGGAGTCATTCCTTCATTCAGTCGTATTTATTGAGCGCTTACTGTGTGCTAAAGCCCCCTTCTAAGCGCTGGGGAGCTTACAAGGTGATGGCTCAGGGGTAAGAGCACGGGCTTTGGAGTCATTCATTCATTCATTCATTCATTCACCTTGTAACCTCCCCAGCGCTTAGAACAGTGCTTTGCACATAGTAAGCACATAATAAATGCCATTATTATTATTCAATCGTATTTATTGAGCGCTTACTGTGTGCTAAAGCCCCCTTCTAAGCGCTGGGGAGCTTACAAGGTGATGGGCTCAGGGGTAAGAGCATGAGCTTTGGAGTTATTTATTCATTCAATTGTATTTATTGAGTGCTTACTGTGTGCAGAGCACTGTACTAAGCGCTTGGGAAGTACAAGTTGGCAACATCTAGACGGTGAGCCCACTGTTGGGTAGGGACTGTCTCTTTATGTTGCCAACTTGTACTTCCCGAGCGCTTAGTACAGTGCTCTGCACACAGTAAGCGCTCAATAAATACGATTGATTGATATAGAGACAGTCCCTACCCTACAGCGGGCTCATTCATTCATTCAGTTGTATTCATTCATTCATTCAATCGTATTTATTGAGCACTTACTGTGTGCAGAGCACTGGACTAAGCACTTGGGAAGTACAAGTTGGCAACATATAGAGACGGTCCCTACCCAACAGCGGGCTCATTCATTCATTCAATCATATTTATTGAGCGCTTATTGTGTGCAGAGCACTGGACTAAGCGCTTGGGAAGTCCAAGTTAGCAACATATAGAGACGGTCCCGACCCAACAACGGGCTCATTCATTCATTCAATCGTATTTATTGAGCGCTTACTGTGTGCAGAGCACTGGAGTAAGCACTTGGGAAGGCTCACAGTCTAGAAGGGAGAGACAGACAACAAAACAAAACATATTAACAAAATAAAATAAATAGAATAAATATGTACAAGTAAAATAAATAGAGTAATAAATATGTACAAACATATATACAGATGTGGTGGGGAGGGGAAGGAGGTAAGGTAAGGATTCAGAGGTCAGGGGTTCAAATCCCGGTTCCAGCAATTGTCAGCTGTGTGACTCTGGGCAAGTCACTTCACTTTTCTGGGCCTCAGTTCCCTCATCTGTAAAATAGGGATTAAGACTGTGAGTCCCACATGGGACAGCCTGATTACCGTGTATCTACCCCAGCCGCTTAGAACCGTGCTTTGCACATAGTAAGCGCTTAATAAATGCCATCATTATTATTATTATTATTATGTTGAGAGCTACTGAGAGTTCACCTCCTCCAGGAGGCCTTCCCAGACTGATCCTCCTCCTTCCTCTCCCCCTCCTCCCCCTCCCCATCCCCCCGCCCTACCTCCTTCCCCTCCCCACAGCACCTGTATATATGTTTGTACAGATTTACTACTCTATTTTACTTGTATATATCTACTGTTCTACTTATTTTATTTTATTAATATGTTTTGTTTTGTTGTCTGTCTCCCCCTTCTAGACTGTGAGCCCGTTGTTGGGTAGGGACCATCTCTCTATGTTGCCAACTTGGACTTCCCAAGCGCTCAATACTGTGCTCTGCACACAGTAAGCACTCAATAAATACGATTGAATGAATGAATGAATGTTGACCCGAGGGGGCTCACAGTCTTCATCCCCATCCAGCATCTCTATATGTTGCCGACTTGTACTTCCCAAGCGCTTAGTACAGTGCTCTGCACACAGTAAGTGCTCAATTAATACGATTGAATGAATGAATTGGCACATAGCTCTTAACAAATACCATAAATAATAATAATAGTGTTAAGTGCTCTGTGCCAAGCACTGTTCTAAGCACTGGGGTAGATAGAAGGTAATCAGGTTGTCCCACGTGGGGCTCACAGTCTTCATCCCCGTTTTACAGATGAGTTCACTGAGGCCCAGAGAAGTGAAATTACTTGCCCAAAGTCATATGGCTGATAAGTGGCAGAGCTGGGATTTGAACCCATGACCTCTGACTCCCAAGCCCGGGCTTTTCCCACTGAGCCACACTGCTTCTCCAAAGGGGAAAGGGGGAGGGGGATCCAGGCGCCCCCCCACCCTAGGCCCATCCTGCCCCGACGGGGGCCAGGAGGACGGCTAACCCCGCCCCGGGTCCCGGGGTTGGGGGGGAAACTGATGCCTCCTGAGGGCCGCCCTCCAACCAGGCGGCACAGAAACACCAATCCAGTGGCCCAGCCTCTTAATAATAATAATAATAATAATAATAATAATAATAATAATAATAATAATAGAGAAGCACCATGGCCCAGTGGAAAGATCTCGGGCTTGGGAGTCAGAAGTCATGGGTTCTAATCCCGGCTCCACCACTTATCAGCTATGTGATTTTCAAGTCACTTCATTTCTCTGTGCCTCAGTTACCTCATCTGTAAAATGGGGATGAAGACTGAGAGCCCCACATGGGACAACCTGATTACCTTCTATCTAGAACAGTGCTTGGCACGTAGCACTTAACAAATACCGTTATTATTATTAATGGTATCTAAGAGCTTACTATGTGCCAATTCATTCATTCATTCAGTCGTATTAATTGAGCACTTACTGTGTGCAGGGCACTGTACTAAGCGCTTGGGAAGTACAAGTCGGGAGCATATAGAGACGGTCCCCACCCAACAACGGCTGGGGCTCACACTTTAACCCCCATTATACAGATGAGGTAACTGAGGTGCTGAGAAGTTAAGTGACTTGCCTAACGTCACACAGCAGGCAAGCGGCAGAGGCGGGATTAGAACCCAGGTCCTTTGACTCCCAAACCCGGGCTCTTTCCACTAAGTCACGCTGCCTCTTGCTTCCTAGAAACCGGGGTTCATCCCACCAAAGTCCCCCAGCTGGAAGAAGGAAGGATGGCCCCCGAGGGGACAGTTAGGCCGTCCTTTATACCCTTGGCTTTGGGTTTGCAGGTCAGTTTCGAGCTGGATAAAGTCCCCCAGTGCCCGGGAGAGCCGTGGCCTCTGCCCCGGGAGGTAAGAATTGAGAGCGACTGGATACGGTGCTCTGCACATAGTAAGCGCTCAATAAATACGATTGATGATGATGATACGGGGAAGGGGGATAAGGTGTCAGACCTTGGCCTGTCCCCTCCCCACAACCCACACCCACAGTTGGGGAGTTCAAGCTTGACCCTCGAACCTGCCCTACAGCCAAGAGGTGGAGGTGGAAGGGGGTGGATGAAGGTATTTGGGGTTTTTTGCTGGCATTTGTTACGATCTTATTATGTGTCAGGCACCGTACTAAGTACTGGGGTAGAGACAAGCTAATCAGGTCGGAAACCATCCCTGTCCCACACGGGGATCACAGTCTTAATCCCCATTTTACACATGAGGTAACAGTGAAGTGACTTATCCAAGGCCAATCAGCAGACGGGGCAGAGCGGGATTAGAACCCGGATTCTTCGGCCTCCTAGGCCCGGGCTCTACTCACTAGGCCATGCCACTTCTCAAAGTCTGGTCCGTTGTAGCCTCCAGTTTTGGCCTCGGCGGCCAGTCCATTTAAGCCAGCACCCCAAAGCGGCTCCCATTTGGGGATGGGCCGGTGTCAGCAGGGGCCAGGGTGGGATTCACCCAAATCCAGTCATCTCCCAAGCTGCCCCTCAGTTTGCCCATCTTCCCCTGGACAGGTGCCCCCAACTGTGGTCACGAGGGACACGGGGCAGAGTTACAGGGACCAGGTAAGAGCAGCAGGAGATAGGGAGCGGGGTTGCTTCCCTTACCTCTGCAGTATTTTCATTCATTCATTCATTCATTCATTCATTCATTCATTCATTCAGTCGTACTGTGTGCAGAGCACTGTACTAAGCACTTGGGAAGTACTAGACTGTTCCGTGAGAGCGGGTTTTAAATCTACTTTAATTGTTCTCCCCCAAGGGCTTTAGTAAGCGCACTCAGTAAATACCGTTGATTGGGCAGGAGGCCTGGGCAGCTGCCTGGAGGGGCTGGAACGGGAGGGGTGGACCCTCTGGTCTCGGCCGGTGTCCCCTTTCTGCCCCCTCCACCGCAGGGCAGAGGCCTCGCCTTCATCTACCACCCTTGTGCCCACCCCTGGCTGCAGCTCCAGCTGACGTTGCTGGCCCGAGCCTGTGTGCCCAGGCCCGTCCTCGTCCCCGCTCTTGGTCTCACCCGTGAGCGGGTAAGTGGAGGGGAGGGAAGCTGGGCCCGGAGGGCACCTTGGGGGAGGCAGCCCGGTTGGCTTTTAGTGCCGCGTCTGCCTTAGCCCCTGGCCCTGGCAGCCTGGGGGGTTGTGCTGGAGATGGCTCGGGTGGAGCCGGCCCAGGCTGCTCAATGGCTGTGGAGGAGAAAGAGGAGAGCGCTCGCCGACACCCTCGGCCCCCGCCGCCACCCCACACTGGCCCGGGGCAGGCGGCGTCTTTGCCCGGGAGAGGGCATGCAGGTGAGGAGCTGGGAGGTCAGGTGAGGGACCGTCCCCGGGGCTCGGAGGTCGGGGATCAGAGCGACCGCCTGCTCTTGGGCCCCCCCGTTTGATTTCCCCCAGGCCCTGGCCATGGCCCTCGCCCTCCAGCCCTGGCGCCTTTCCGGGAGAGAAGCCGTGCGAGCCCCGCCAGTTTCCGCCAGTACGGAGCGGCCCGCTCCCCCCGGGGCGAGGAGGCGGCCACCCCGCGATGCCCAGGAGGCCACCCCCTCCCCGGCCGATCCCCTGGGGGAGGCAGCAAATGTGACCGTGGTCACGGGAGCCCCCGGGCCGGCCCGACCCACCGGCCGACGGGGTGACGCCCTGCAGACTGAGGAGGGAGAGGGTGGCAGCAATGGGTCCAGGGCCCAGCTCCTGGGGCCGGGGACTCGGGAAGGCTGTGCGTGCCCAGAGAAGGCCCCCCAGGCCTCTCAGGCGGCCCAGCGGGTCCGGGGCCCCACCCCCCGCACCGAGGAGGCGGCCTGGGCCGCCACGGCCCTGACGTTCCTGCTCGTGGTGCTCACGCTGGGCGTGCTCTGCGCGCGCCTGCACCGCAACGTCCGCCGGGGACACAGTCTCTACTGGGAACCGGGCCCGACCCCGGACGGCCAGGACACCGTGGCCGGTGAGCCGCCGCAGTGGCCCGTCCCCCTTCCTCATCCTTTCCCCCCCCCCGGCCCGGCCGCCGCCTCCCCTCCCCACCCCTGACGTCCACACTTTCCCTCTCGCCCCGCAGCGGTGCTGAAACGGCGGCTGCTCCCCGGCCCTGGGCGGCACAAGCGGTGGCGGCGCTCCCGCCAGAGACCCCTCCTGCCCTCTACGCCGGACAGCGACAGCTCCGACGACTGACCGGCCTCCCCGGGAGAAGTGGGGCGGCGCTGCCGAGGTTTGGCTGGAGGCCCAGCTGCCACCTTCGGCGAGGGCCACAGGAGGGCTGCCACCTCCCGCGAGGGAGGGCCAAAGGGCGAGGTGCCACGTGGAGGGTGCAGGAGGCTCCCGGCTCTTCCCTGTGTAGGGTGGGAGAGGCCGGGGATTCGGGAAGGACTGCGGTCCCAGGGTGCCCTCTGTGCTGGCTGCTTGCAGGGAGGAAGGGGCTGGGAGAAAGGGAGCTGGATTTCCAATTAAATTATTTTGGTAGAAGCCCTGGACTCTGACCCCTTCCTGATGACCCGAGGTGGGCGGGAGAGGGTTAACGCTCACTTATTTATTTTTTGATACAAATGTACATTACACTTATCTTGACAGTCAGACCAGCCACCACCACCAGCACCATCACCACAGACACAGCCAGCTTCCAGCCCCGTCCCTGGGCCATCCGGTTCCCCGCTACCAACCCGGGGGCGGCCTCGGTTGGCCCCTCCGGCCGCCCTCTCAGGGGTGCGGGGCTGAAGCGGCTACTGGGGAGCCAGCCCCAGCTTGGCCTCCCGGACTGAGGAGGGCAGCCCTTGTCCGGCACAGGCTGGCCTCAGATCCGGGGGGGACCCGGGGAGGGGGGTGGGGAGGGCTGAGACCCCCTCCCCGACAGCACAGGAAAGAGGTGAAGGGAAAGAACTAAGGGTGGGGCGGGGGACGACTGCGTACAGTGGCAAGACCCTGGAGGGAGAGGCTGTCGGGGCCTGGGCTTGAGGGATGGCCCGGACAGCGCTTCCCCCTGCCCGGTAAAAGGGAAAGGAGATGAGTGTGAGAGAGAGTGTGGGGGTGGGGTGGTCCCCCCGGCAGGCCGAGGGGCCAGAACCACTTGGCATGGGAGGGCTAGCAGCAGGGGGGTTGGGGGGAGGGAAAGGGGGGCTGCAGCCACCACAGAGACGATGGGGGAGGTAGGGAAGGAAGGGGAAATGCCCCCCGCCCAGCCCACGCCGGGGGCTGAGCCGGCTCATGGGGGTGGGGAGGAGACCCTGGGCCACGGTGGCCCCAAGTCTGTTCTGAGGGAGCCCGGGGAGGGGAGGGCGGTCCTGCCCTGCTCTCTGTGCTTGCTGGGGGGAGGAGAAGGGCACAGATGGGGCACTATTTACAGAGGAGGAGTTGGGTCCTGCTGCCCGGTCTCGCTTCACGTGTGTCGGGGAGGGGCGGGCTTGGGGGGAGGCGCCAGGGCTCATGGCCACCGGGCAAGGGTGGCAGCTCTAAGGACACTTACGCCGGCGGCTCCTGTCCTGCGGGTGAGGGGAAGGAGCGGGACCCCAGTCCCTCCACCCAGCCGGGACCCAGGGAGTGAGGGGAGGGGAGGGGGGCGGAGGGGGGGCAGTCACTGCTTCTTTTCCCGAGTGGTGATGGTGACCAGCTGCTTGGCAGCCTTGGCGATGTCGTAGGCACACTGGATCACCTGCTGAGTGAGCAGCTGAAAGTCCACGGGGGCCCCCGGCTCGGGGGGCGCCGTCTTGCGGCACTCGCTCTGCAGCCGGTAGGCGCTGGCGTTCAGCAGGCGCAGGGAGCTGCGCACGGGCTCCAGGGCCGGCCTCTGGAGGCAGAAAGAAGGGCGTGGGGGGGGGGGGGGGAGGGTCAGGCTCCTTCCTCCTCCACCCCTCACCAATCCCCCCCCCCCCCAAGACTCCAGGCTCCTTCCCCCCTCCCACTGGCCCCCAGGAGGCCTCCGTCTCTGAAGCTGGGATTCCAGATGGCGTGAGGGCCCCCCCCCCCCCCCACCGTCCACCCTCTAATCCCTTCCCACCTTTGGAAAGAGAGAGGCCATTTCTGTCACCGCCACATGGATCTTCTCTGAACATGGCACAAAGCTGGGGGCAAGAGGGGAAGGAGAGGCTTGAGCGAGCCGGCCACCTCCCCCCATGCTCCAAGCCAGGGTGCGGGCGTGGGAGCACCCACCCCCCCTTGCCCCACCGCGTCCCTCCACACCCACGTCGAACCCCCTCTGCTCCCCACTGCTGCTGGGCCCCGTCCCACACCGAACCTGTCGTGCTTGAATTCCTGGGCGGCGCGTAGAAGCTCCTGGATGTTCTTGGTGACCTGCTCCGTCTTCAGGATCACATCTTCCGTGCTGGGCAGCCCGGGGTCCAGCTCCCCTTCCGGGCCGTCCAGCTCAGCGTGGAAGTCCTCATCCTTGCCCAGGTCCAGGAAGCGTTTCCCCTCCAGGCTGTGGGGACGGTTGGGGGTAGAGAGGACCAGGAGGGAGGAGCGGTCAAGCCCTCGACCCCTACCTTCCCTTCATCTCCACCCACCCCGGCCCAGGGACTGGTCCGCACCCTGGCTGGGTTCCTGCATCGGCTGCCCCTCTGAGCTCCCCGCCTCCAGCCCCTCCAGTCAATCAGTGGTATTTACTGAGCACTTACTGTGTGCAGAGCACTGTACTAAGCCCTTGGACGAGTACAATAAGACAGAGTTTTACGGTAGACTTATTCCAGTGTCCACAAGCTTAGTCCACATTTCATTCTGCTGCCCAGATGCCTTTTTCTAAAATATCGTCCGGCACATATCTCCCCGGCTCAAAAACCTCCAACGGTTACCCAAACATCTCATTGAACAGCATCTGACCACTGGCTTTAAGGCGTTCAGTTAGCTCACCCGCCCTCACCCATCCACTCTCTTCTACTCCATACCTCGGCTCACACTCTGGTCCGCCTCGGCTCCCCCCTCTGCCACGTGCCTTGGTCCCGATTCTCCCACCTCTCAGCCCTGGCTCATTCCCTTCCGCCCAAATGGAGCTCCTTCCCTTTCAAATTCACCGCTCCACAGCTCCTTCCATCCTGAAAGCCCTTCTAAAACCCCGCCGCCACCGGGAAGCCTTCCCCAAAAACTTCTCTCACCCCCAGGCTCCCCCGCTCACAACCTACCATCACCCTTTACTACGTGTCTTCTTTCTGTCTCCTCTGCTAAACCCTTCTTCCTCCTCCCCGTGACCACTCCTGCACCTCCTTTTCCCCGTTAGATCGGCTGCTCCTGGTGGGGAGGGTCAGGTTGCCTAGGGCAGTGCCCTGCACCCAGGAGGTGCTGACTTCTGCGGGCTCCCCGGGGCCGGACCCCACTCTTACCCAAACAGCGGGTCTCCGCTCTGGGTGTTGTCGTAGTCGCTGTCGGTGCCGCTGCCGTGCCGGGACAGCTTGCTCTGGGGGTGCGGACGGAGTGCGGGCATCGGCCCCTCTGGACCCTCCTGCCCTCGCCCTGTCCGACTCCCTCCCTTGGCCACACACAGCTCCAGCCCCTCTTGCCCTCACCGTGCCTCCCCTAAAGCCCCCGGACGGCCTCCCCTGGCCACACACCCACCCACGCACACCCACCCCTCCCTCCATCCATCGCTCCCAGGCCAGCGGGGTCGTCACCATGTGGCGGCCCCCATCCGACGGGCAGGAAAGCAGCGGGGAGGAGGGCGGGAACGGCCCGGCTGAGGCAGAGACTCCCTTCCGGATCTGAAACCCACAGAGCCCGGTTAGCCCTGGCCCAGGCCCCGGAAGGGACAGGCGAGGGGGGGCCGGTGGGGCACGGTCTGGGCACTGCTTACCCGGTACAGGCTCGGGGGGATGTGGACAGAGTACATGGCGTCATCTTCCAGTTCCTGAGGACAAATCAGGAGTTGGTGTGGGGGGCTCCCCCGTCCCGGGGAGACCCCTCCCTCCGCCCCCAGGCCCGCACTCACACTGCCGTGGAAGGGCTGGAGCCGGGTGGCTAGCTCGTCCCCAGGCTGGGCGCCGAAGGGCTTGAGGGCGGTGCCCGGCTCATACATGGAGAACGCCTGGCGGTCCCGGCGGTGGGCACCCACGCTCAGGTGGCCGTGGTCGGTCCGGTCGCCGGGCCCGGGGGCCGGGGGCGCCGGGCCCGTCTGCTGGCGGATCTGCGAGTTCTCCGCCTGCAGCTTGTGGATCTGGGGACGGGGCGACGGTGGGGTTACTCCCTGCGCCCCCCCAGGCCCATTCAGGCCCCCCGGGGATGCCCTGCCGCCCACCCTGGGTGAGGACCAGACTCACCTCCCGCTGCAGCCGCCGCAGCTCGTCGCTCAAGCTGCTGTTGACCTTGAGGAGCTGCTGCACTTTGGCTTCAGAGGCAGCCAGGGCCTTCTTGAGCTCCAGGTACTCCTGCAGGGTGACCGCCCCGTCCGACAGGTCCGACGAGTCCATGCTCTGCGGGGGGGCACCGGGTGGCGCGCTATCAGTGGCCGTGCCCGCCGGGCCCCCTGCCCGCACAGGAAGGGGCCGGGGGGGGTGGTGCGGATGGGCACGGGGAGCGGGGCCCGGCCTCGCGGTGGGGCACTCACTCGGGCCCGGTTGTTGCGGCCGGCGTTGGCGCTGCGTAGCGGCTCCTGATCCGTGTCCTCGTCGGACGCCACGCTGTCGTAGTCGTGCTGGTCGTCGGGGTCGCTCTGGCTCCGCAGTGAGAAGTCGAGGTTATCTGGGCCAGGGGAAAGCGGTGCGTTCGGTGGCCACCAGTAGCCCGGTGCCCGGCCGTGACGGGGGAGGCTGGGGTGGAGGGGTCCCTGGAGGGGGCCCGAGAGGGCAGGAGCCAGAGAGAACCCTGCCCCCCATGCCTGTAAAGGCCCACGTGCCCCAGGCTGACCCCCACAGATCATCATCAATCATATTTATTGAGCGCTTACTGTGTGCAGAGCACTGTACTAAGCGCTTGGGAAGTACAAGTTGGCAACATCTAGAGACGGTCCCTACCCAACAGCGGGCTCACAGTCTAAAAGATGCTCACAGATGACCTCCCCTACTCCCAAACACCCTCCTAATGTCCGCCGCCCTGTCTTCCCCCTACCCATTGCCCTCACCACACCTGTTGGGCTACCCAGGCTCTTGCCCTGCTGCCTCCGCTTGGCCTCGCTGAGGATATCAATGATCAGGGTGGCGAACTCACGGGCGTTGAAGCGAGCTAGTTTCTGTCGCCCCTGCCAGAGAGAAGAGGGGCCGTGGTCAGGGTCAGAGGGCCCTCAGGGGCCTCTGGCCAAGACCCCGGGAGGGGATAGGACTAGGGCTGACCACGTTCGAATGCAGGCCCCAGTCCTAAGGAAACCCCCTCCTCCAGCTCCCCGGGGTGGGGGGGGGTCTGTGCTTGGCAGCCCATAGGCTTGGAGAAGGGGGGTATTCAAGGCAGAGGGGTTGGGCAAGGCCTCTCTCTCTCTCTCTGGCTGGCACACCCTGGTATCCAAGGGACATCCCACTCTGTCCCCGGGCCAGGACAGGCCATGAGGCCTGTTGGGGGAAGGGAGAAAAGGAGGAGGAGTTGGCACAGCCCCCAGCCCGGACAACAACAGGCTGAGTAACGGCACAGACCGGAGGCCTCGGCGAGAGAGAGCGGGAGGGGAGGGGGGTGGAGGGGAGCGGAGAAGGGCAGAGGGGAGGGAGGGAGGGAAGGAGGGGATGGGGGCAGCCCAGGGCCCAGTGTGACCTCAACCAGCTCCGGCAACGACCAAGGCACCCCCCCCGCCCTACACCCACACAGTGCAGCCCCCATCTCTCACCTGGTTGCGTGTGGCCGAGTACTCCGGGTTGACGGGCAGGAAGGGCACAGCACTGCGCTCCGTCACCAGGGTGCTGTGGTTCTGTGTTGCCAGCCACACTGACGGGGGGGATAGATGCCCGTCACAAGGCTGCCCGGCCCGCTCCGGCTAAGGGGTGGCCGGCGGGTGGCCTCTCCAACTTCCACTCAGCAGGCTGGTGGCGGATGCGGGCGGGCAGGCAGGCGAGTGGGCAGGGAGTGCGGATGGGGGATGTGGGGCTTGGGGGGCAGGATGGTGGCTGAGCCTTGGGGGCCGTCCCTCCCTTCTTCACAAGCCCGGCCCAGCCCGGCCCAGAGTTTGGGTTAGAGTCAGTGCTGTGGCCAGGAAGGAATGAGGGAGGGACGGGGGAGGAGGGGAAAGCTGGGGAAGGAGCCAGGAAAGAGGGGGTGGGGACGGGGAAAGAGGGAATGGGAGGCAGAAAGGGGAGAGAAAAGGGGAAAAAGGGAGAAGGGAAGCGGGGAGAGAAAGGGGGAGAAAAGGGAAGGGGGAAGAGGGGAGAGGGGAAGAGGGAAAGGACAGGGAGAGGAAGAGGGAGAGAGAGGAAGGAGGAAGAGGGGAGCGAGGCAGAGGAACAGAGACAGGACAGCAAGGAGACACTGGGCAGGGAACTGATGGGCTGGCTGGCTACCTCTAGGTCTCATTTCACTCCCTCCCACTGCAGCTGTAAAGCCTGACCCCCTCCTTTGGTGGGCAAAGCAACTAGCCTGGCTTCCCTGCCCCCTCACACCACCCAGGAGCCTTGGCACAGCCCTGGCACCAGAGAAGATCCCACTCCAAGTCCCAGGTCATGGGCCCCCGGGCAGAGGCCCCTCCTGACACTGCCCCCTCCAACGTGGCCCCGGGCAACAACCCACGCTGCCTCCACTCTGCCCCTGGGCAGCATCCTTCACCAGCATCGTTCTCTCGCCGGTCCACTTCGTCATAGACGTCCATGGCCAGTTCCTCAAACAGCCGGTTGCTGAGCTGGAGGTAGAGGGGACTGGGTCAGAGTCAAGCCAGGGGTGCAGGGGAGGGGAGGGGAGCTAGGAGAGGGGCGGGGCTCTAATGTGGAAAGAGGCCTCCCCCAGACAGACATGCCAGGGAGCCCCGAGCTGGAGAGAAATCAGGCTGCAGGTGAGGAAATCGGGGCCAATGGGAAAATCAGTTGCACAACCCATGCCCTCACAGTTCCAGAGGGCAGATTACAGGTGCCAAGTTGCCAGGCTGCCCCTGGGTCAGAGGGAGTTTAAGAGGTCCAGACTCAGGGCTTGCCCCCTTTCTCCACCCAAGTTCCCCACCCCCTCTCCCCACTCACCGCTTGCAGCTTCTTCTTGGCTGCCTTGGCCAACTCTGACAGGTCCAGGCTGTGGGGGGCCAGAGGAGAGTCACGGTGAGGAGGTGCAGGGGTGGTCAAGGTCCCAACCCCCCCGCCCCCGGCAAACCACTGCATGCTGGGCCCCCACGGGGGTGGCGCAGATCCAGGGTTGGAGTCACCGGGGAGGGCCTCGAGGCCTCCCGGAGGTCTCAAGACGTGCGTGGCCTAACACAGCCGGACCCCCCCGGACCCTCGCCCAGTCCCGCCCCCTGGCCGAGGAGCCTGCCCCGGGCACAATACCTCTGAGACATGCACTTTTGCCGAGACCTAACTCCAGAGGAAGGCAGCGGAGGGAAGAACAGGACAGAGGTATATGGGTTATACCCGACCGCAGGTCAGCGCTGGGGCTGCCCAGAAGGCCCCCGCCCCCCCCGCCACACCTGCCCCGTGCGTGCCAAGGATGGACAGACACCGGTTGGGGGAGGGGGCCTGGAGGGGGCTGCTGAGGTGGGGTGTGGGAGACACTCTCCCTTCCCTAAGCGTGCCTAGACTTGAGGAGGGGTCACCGTTTTCTGTCCCACGGTGGGGCCCCGACTGCCAGTAGTGGAGATGGGCATTAAGCCCTACTGTCCGGGCCCAGGCAGGGGGTGGCTTCGCCCCTTGTGACCACAAGGTGGCAGCAGTGCCTGACTGAGGAGCACCCCCCCCCCGCCCCCCCATGCATTTGTTAAGCACTTACTCTGTGCCAAGCACTGTTCTAAGCCCTGGGGTGGATAAAACGTAACGAGGTTGTCCCGTGTGGGGGCTGACAAATGGCACCGCTCCGAAGGGATGGGCGATGGACTCCGTTGCCCTCACCTCGCCCCCTCCTACCTCACCTCCCTTCTCTCCTTCTCCAGCCCAGCCCGCACCCTCCGCTCCTCCGCCGCTGATCTCCTCACCGTACCTCGCTCTCGCCTGTCCCGCCATCGACCCCCGGCCCACGTCCTCCCCCGGGCCTGGAATGCCCTCCCTCTGCCCATCCGCCAAGCTAGCTCTCTTCCTCCCTTCAAGGCCCTACTGAGAGCTCACCTCCTCCAGGAGGCCTTCCCAGACTGAGCCCCTTCCTTCCTCTCCCCCTCGTCCCCCTCTCCATCCCCCCATCTTACCTCCTTCCCTTCCCCACAGCACCTGTATATATGTATATATGTTTGTACATATTCATTACTCTATTTATTTATTTATTTATTTATTTTACTTGTACATATCTATTCTATTTATTTTATTTTGTTAGTATGTTTGGTTTTGTTCTCTGTCTCCCCCTTTTAGACTGTGAGCCCACTGTTGGGTAGGGACTGTCTCTATATGTTGCCAATTTGTACTTCCCAAGCGCTTAGTCCAGTGCTCTGCACATAGTAAGCGCTCAATAAATACGATTGATGATGATGATGAGAACCCATGACCTCTGACTCCCAAGCCCGGGCTCTTTCCACTGAGCCACCCTGATGGGGCTGGGCTGGGGTTGGGGCAACTCCGCCTTGGCAGTGGGGCCGCGGGGGCTTCTGGCCCTGGGTGCTGGGGTTCTGACACCTGCCTCACGGTTGGCACAGCAGGACGGGAAGCGGTGAGAGGACTGGGTTGCCTTCTGGGTCGGGGGTAACCGTGCCAGGGAAGCCTAAGCCTGGGGAGTTCTCCTCCTGGGGAACTCCTCAGGACACCAGCCCCCCTGGGAGCTAACATTTCCCGCTACGGGCCCCGCGGGCACCGCAGCTGTCTGCCCCAGCCCTGCCCTCCGCCACGGGGCAGAGGGGAGAGTCCCACTAGAGGTGCCCTATCCCGACCCGAGGCCGGCGCCCAGTTCTGGCCCAATCAATCGTATTTATTGAGCGCTTACTGTTTGCACAGCACTGTACTAAGTGCTTGGGAAGTACAAGTTGGCAACATATAGAAACAGTCCCTACCCAACAGTGGGCTCATCCCTTGCGAGGGCCGGGGTGCCGCCGAGACACTGGGTCTCGGGTGCCAGAGCTTCTGGGCCACGTGGCAGGGCGGCTCCACCTACGCCCCCGAGACCCTCTCCGGCTTCAGGGGAGAAAAGCAGCTGCAAACTGCTGCTGGGGGACCCCAGCGCCTGGCTCCCAACCCTCCATCCCAGGCCCCGCGATGGCCTGAGAGACCCCTAACTCCAGGCCCAAGCTCCCGGCCCCTCGCCAGGGCACGGGACCGAGGCACACACGCCGCTCATGGGGCTGGAAAAGGGGTCACTGTTGCCTCTCCCCTCTGGCGAGCCCCCAGCCCTCCCTAGATGCCCCTCGGTGTCCCTCGCTGGCAGAACTGGGCACTCACCTGTCAGCCATCTGGGGGATGATGTAATGGCCATTCTTGTGGTCTGAGCAAAATCAAAACAGCCAGTCACCAGTGGGGAGGCAGGTGGGGCCAGAAGCCCCCCCGACCCCCCGGCCCTACCCACGTGGTGGGCTCGCTCCCAGCTGGAGGAGGATGGAAGAGGAGGGCAGAGCTCACCAAAAGGAGGGGCTGGACCCAGGGCATGGGGACCCTGGAACTGGCGGACAGCCCCGAGGGTCCCAGAGACGGGTATCGGGCGGGGGTGGGTGGGAGGCTTGGCCAGTTGTGCACACTCATCGCTCCCCCACCCCCATCCCATCCCTGCTCCTAGCTGAGCCTGAGCCCAAGGCACTTTCACGGGAGCCAGTTGCCTAGCAACATGGTTTCTCAGCTGGCTCTGTCGCCATGGCGCCAGCTGCCGGGGCGAGGCCGGGGCCACGGCCCCTCCACCGCCCCTTCCTTCTCCGGCCGGCCGCGGGGGGCCTGGGGCTCACCTGGCTTGCGTCCACAGAGGTAGAAAGCCAGCCGGTCGGTCAGCTCATACTGGCACTCCACCAGCCGGTCAGCGAGGTCGTGGTG
The DNA here is from genome assembly GCF_015852505.1 of Tachyglossus aculeatus. Classification (NCBI taxonomy): domain Eukaryota; kingdom Metazoa; phylum Chordata; class Mammalia; order Monotremata; family Tachyglossidae; genus Tachyglossus; species Tachyglossus aculeatus. Next base: position 49,745,807 of record NC_052082.1, read on the forward strand.
CCCGGCCTGCCTGCGAAGGGATGGTGGAGGGGTGGAGCTCAGGATGAATGGAAGTCACTGTGCCCACCCAGCCCACCTCCTTGCAATCAATCAATCAATCAATGGTACTTGTTGAGCGCTTACCGTGGGCAGAGCACCGCACTAAGCGTTTGGGAGAGTTCAATAAAACAATATAACAGATGCATTCCCTGTCCCCAACGAGCTTACAGTCTAGAGACGATCTTACAGCCCACCCGGTCTCTCCTTTCTCTGTCCCATGTCCCAACTCCACCGGTCGCTCCTCCCGGCTCACCTGGCATAGTCAATGGGGGTGCGCCCGTTGACGTCTGGGGCGCCAGGGTCGGCCCCGTACACCACCAGCAGCTCGGCCTGCAGGGTCTGCCCAGCCTTGGCTGCCACGTGCAAGGGCGTGGTGCCCTTCTCCGGGTGGAAGAAATTGGCCTGGGCGCCCAGGGATAACAGCCGGAGGCAGGTCTCCAGGTTGCCCGTCCGCACGCTAGAATGAAGTTGCTGCGGGGGGAGGGGAAAAAGAAGGGGCTCAGCTGGGACCCCCGGTCTGGGGAGCCAAAGGAGGGGAAGCTCTAGGGGCTTCGGGAAGGAAGTGGGCGGCCTGGCTGTGGGGGCGGATGGGGCTCGGTTAGACTCGAGAGGGTCAGAGGTCCTCCTCTGACCCGGGCAGGGTCAGTCACTGACCCCCACACCCAACCCGCAACCCCGCAAAGTCCCGCGGCCATGCCCACCTTGCTGAGGTCCTTGGCGGTGACCCCGTCATCATCCCTGCAGGGCAGCTTGTGCACAAACGCCAGCATCTGATACTTGGCCCGGATGAACTCTGACTTGGTGGGGCTGGGGGAGGCGGTGGGAGAGGAAAGAGGAGAGAGAGGGGAGGCAGGTAAGGGGCCCAGACAGCTCAACTCCATCCCATCCCCCAAATGCCCCCTCCCCACAACCTTAATCCTCAGCCTCCTCCCGGCCCCGCTCCCACCCGGCACCCACCCTCCAGCCACCTCCCCAATAACCCTGGTCCAAGCCCCCCTCCCCGCCCCCACTCACTGGACTTTGTCCTGGGGATTGGCCTTTCGCCGGCCACTCTGCACCTGGGCGGGGTCCAGCAGCGAGTGTTCCCAGATGGAGTTGGCCCCATTGCTGGCGAGCGTGTGGACCATCTAGGGAGAGGGTGGGGGGAGCTGGGGGTGGGCCACGGCTTCAAGTTGGGGGTAGGGACTCGCGCGGCTGCCCCCGGGGCCAGCGTCCTGCTGGCTAGGGTGGGCCCGGGAGGAGCGGGGGACCCCAGAGGGGCTTCGCTGGGCACGGTGCCCCCGGGCCCCCGCAGAGCGGAACTCCAGCCCTTCCCTGACCTCACAACCCCGAAGGCCCAGCAGCCTTGGGGGACGGGGCAGCCACGGGGACGGCGTCCTGACCAGCCTGGGGCACGGGTCCGGCTCCTCTGATTATTCCAGCCCCTCCCGCCCCCCACCCACTCTGGCCGGCGGGGTTGGGGGGGAGTGCCCTCAGCCTGGTACCTGCAGCAGGGTGGGGGGCCAGGGGCTGTGGCGCAAGTGCTTGACGATGGAGATGTGGCGGCCCAAGCTGCGGTGGACGCTGCAGCATTCGTCGCAGACCAACACGCCCCGGTTGATGGAGGCCCAGCCGGGGTCTGAGGAGGGGACAGGGCACCCCTACGTCAGTCCCTTCCGCAGCTTCCCCTCAGTGGCCTAGGATCTGAATGGGGCTGAAGCGGCCCCGGGTGGCTAATGGTCTGTGGCTCTGTCCCCTCAGTCCTACCTCTGGTCCTGGAGTCCAAGCTAGGTGGGGCGGGGTGGGTGGGAAACTCTGGGAAGGTTGGAGGATGGGGACCCACTGGACCCAGGTTTGATGCCGCCCCTGGGGCTACAGCTCCCGATTTCCTTTCCCAGCCCCCCCGCTGCTGCCGCCAATTCCGGTTCCCTCTCAAGCCGGGCCCTGGCACGGCCACCTCCCCGTTTGGGGCCCGGTGCCACACTGACGGGATCGGGAACGACGATGGGGTGAATGGTCCATTCAAAGCCCTCAGAACCCCTGATCCCACACCTGTCCCAGAAACCTCTGTCTCTCCAGCTGCCCTGGCCCTGAACCATGGGGCTCCAAGAAGAGCCAAATCCAGGCCAGCTCTACCAGGGACCTTGGGCCAGGAGAGTGAGGCTCATGCCTAGACTTGTTCTCTGCTGGGCTCCCTGCCCCTTCGCTGACACCGGCACCTGCCCGGCACCAATGCCCGCAGACCAGCAGTGCCTCTGGGCAGCCTGGTTCTTGGCAGTGCCTTGGGCCCACTTCCTTCCCCTCACAGAGCTGCAAACCCTCCTGCTGGGCCCAGGAGAGAGGGCCAACCCCCGGGGTGAGACACTGGAGACTCCGTCCTTCCACGCTCAGGGCTCCGGAGAAGGCTGCTGATTTGGCTTTCTCTGGTGCCCTGGGCTCCCCAAGGGCCCGGACAGCCTGTACCCCATGCCAGCTCCCTGGGTTTGCAACTGCCACTCTGGGCACCTCGTCTCTCCCACAGCACCGTGGGCAGACAGCAAGAAAGACAGAACCCAATCATGCTATCCCTCCCCACCCCCCTAATAATAATAATATTATTATTCTCCCCCTTTTAGACTGTGAGCCTACTGTTGGGTAGAGACTGTCTCTATATGTTGCCAATTTGTACTTCCCAAGCGCTTAGTACAGTGCTCTGCACATAGTAAGCGCTCAATAAATACGATTGATGATGATGATGAGGATAATAATGATGATGGCATTTATTAAGCGCTTACTATGTGCAAGGCACGGTTCTAAGCGCTGAGGAGGTTACAAGGTGATCAGGTTGTCCCACAGGGGGCTCACAGTCTTAATCCCCATTTTACAGATGAGGGAACTGAGGCCCAGAGAAGTGAAGTGACTTGCCCAAAGTCACACAGCAGACAAATGGCTGAGCCGGAATTTGAACCCATGACCTCCAAATCCAAAGCCCGGGCTCTTTCCACTGAGCCACGCTGCTTTTCTCCTGAACTCAGACCTCCTCCGGACCGCTGAGCACACTGCCCCCCACACCTGCCAGGGCCAGATGGTGTTTTCAGACCAGTGGTCAGTGAGTTCCACCAGCCATGCGGTGTTTGGGGGGCTGGGGGCAAGTGTATCTCCAGACCACCTGCTGGGCCAACCTTCCTGTCCAAACCCAGCACCCCCGCCCAGCCAGGGCACCTACACCACCATCTTCCCTTCCCCTAAGTGAACTGATATTCATTAATAATAATTCACGTTTTCAAAACAATCAGTCCCTTAACGGAGCAATCAACTGGGGCCAGCCCGAGGTGAGCTGGCTAGGAATGGGGGCCACCAATCCGGACCTGGCCCAGACCTGATGCCACACGCTCTAGGGTCCTTCCTCTGGAAGCACTTAGCTCCCATTCCTCATGATTTAATGGACTCCTTGAGCCTGGCAAGGGGGAAATGCCCCCAGCGGAGTCCCCAAATCCTCCGGGGGGCTCGGGCGAGACCTCGGCCTGGGGATCCCCGAGGAGCAGTTGGGACTTGGGACGCCCCTGCAGCTCCCATCCAGAGAGAGGGATGCCCCCTTGCCAACCTGAATGCAGAGACCAATGGCGCTCACGGAAGAACGAGGGGAGCAGGGACAGATCTCCTGGCCCCAGACCCGGCTGGGCCTTCGGGGGGAAGGGAGGGCCGCTGGGTCCCAGGGTGGTGCCCGGGCATGCAGACTGCCCTGCCAGATGGACGCCATACAGCTCTCATTCTCCCTGCTCCAGGAGCGGGTGCCAGCTCTCCCCTCCTCTCCAGCTTGCCGCTCCAACACGCCGCTCTGCCGTCTCCTCCCCCTCACCTCCAGTCTGCTGTCTCCTTCCTCTCACCTCCCTCCTCCTCCTCCTCCTGCTCACTCCCCCGGGCCGAGCTCCCTAGAATCCAGACTTCCTTTGCCCAGGGGAAGCACCATGGCCTAGTGGAAAGAGCATGGAACTGGGGTCACGAGGCCCAGGGGTTGGCCCTGGCTCTGACACTGACCTGCTGGGTGACCTCGGGCGAGTCACTTAACCAATCTGCATCTCAGTAAAATGGGAATAGGATGCCTTTCGGACCGTGAGCCTTATGTGGGCCAGGGAGACTGTTTCCGACCCGATCGCCTTGTGACTAGGCACTGTCATTACTTCTCTTGGGTGGTCGCGGAGAAGAGCCGGTGAGCAGGGGGCTTTGGGTGTGGCAGGGGGAAGGGGCAAAGAGAGGGAGAGTCCTAGGACAACTGAGCCGAGCCCTGCACCTGCAGGAAGAGAAGCCACGATCCCGACCTCAGGGTCCTGCTCTCCTGCATCTGGAAGAGCGGGAAGCCACGACTCCCTCCCCTGTCCCTTTCCAGGTTGGATTTTGAAGGCCTAGTTGGAGCCTTGATTGATCCCTGACTCCCCACAGGCTTGTCCCGGCCATTCCCCGTTGGTACGGGGCCAAGTTAAGGAGGCGAATGTCCATGGAGGAGGAGTCGGCCGCCATACCTGGCTGACCCAGGGCCAGGGCTGGGGGAGGACAGGCTGAGGGAAAGAGTGCGAGTCCGGCTTAGACTGGGAGGTGGCGGGGGTCTCCTGGCCAGCAGGTGTGCGGGAAATCAGGATAATTCTGACTGGGCCCTCTATATAACATTCCCCTTCCTTCCCTCCTCCACCCCAAAATACACACATCCTCTGGATAACACTCCCCTTCCTTCTCTTCTCCAACCCCAAACACACACACACCTACACACTGTCTATGTAGCACTCCCCTTCCTTCTCTTCTCAACACCCTGCCATGCGCCTTCCCTCCCTTCCTCCACCCCGCCCACCCCCCCCCCCACAAACTACCACCTTAGAGGCAGCCTCACGGTTGTCCCGGCAACCCAGAGGCTGGGGCCTTCTCCTGCTCCAGCTTCCCTCCCTGGGCCTCCCCACTGCACCCTGAGTCAAGGCCCAAAGGGAGGGGGAGGCCACTGCTGACCAGTCCCCAGGGCAGTGACAAGCCTCTCTGGAGGCGTGATGGGTGGTGGGGCCTTGAGGCTGCAAAGAACCCCAAGGAGGGGTCTGCTGGGGCGATTCCTTCAGGGGCAGGGCTGACCCTCACCGGGAGCATGGCGGGAGGGCCCGCACCCCCTCCCCGCCCCCCCCGGGACAGAGACAGCTGCTCCGGGCTGCGGCCACAGCAGAAAGGTCACGGGAGAAAGCCGGCATTGTGCTCTAGCTCGAGAACTGGGAGTGTCCTCTCCTCCTCCTGGCCCTGAGGTTCTCCCCGCTGCCCGGTCCCAGGGGCCTCCGCTTCTTCTCCCTGCCCTGAGGATCTCCCTGCTGCCCGGTCCCAGGGGCCCTCACCACCTGCCCTGGCCCAAGGCTCTCCCTGGCATCCTGCTTCATTCCAGCCCCACGGCTCTCCCTGAGGCCCCGGTGGGCCTGTCCCCAGCGACTGTGCCCACCCTCTGTTCCCCCGAGCCCCACCCCCCGCCCACCCCACCGTCTGCCCACGGACTACCTGGGGGAGCGGGCCGGGAACCTTGCGCCAAACCGTCATCACCTCTGGGGCCCGGCCCACTGAGGGATCCCTCAGGGTGGGCGGCACTGAGGAGGCCCCTGCAAAGCCCGGGAGAACAGGACGGAACCCTGGGCTCGGGGACTTTACAGTCCAATGGGGTCAGAGAGGAGTGTTCACCACCCTCTCAGTCACGCTGACTCTTCTTTAGCTCTAGCCTCAATCCCGCCTGCAACTTAAGCCCGCTTGGCAACGGCTGAGAGAGTCCTGTTCGCGGGGGCCGCTTGTGACCACGTCAGCCTGCCAGGAGGCTCCCACTGCTCCCACCTGCGGCCTCCCAGGGGGAGGGGGACCCACTGCAGTGCCGGGGGAAGCATGGCAGAGAGGACCCCGTTCTCCCTCATTCATTCAATCGTATTTACTGAGCGCTTACTGTGCAGAACACTGTACTAAGCGCTCGGGAAGTACACGTTGGCAACACCCCCAGGACAGCCAGACTCTGCCTCCCTCCCCCAGGCTTGGGAGCTCAAGGCCAATCTGGAGGTGCCCCCGGCTCAGAATGGCCCAGTGCGGGGATGGCGATGAGGCCTGGCAGGGCCAGGAGGAGAGCGGGCAGGGAGGGGCTTGGACACTCCTCAGAGGGCACCTCTTGCCATGTGCCAAACTGCTCATCCTTAATAATGACAATAATAATGGTGTTTGCCAAGTACTTACTCTGTGTCAAACACTGTCCAAAGCCCTGGGGTAGATATAAGTTAATCTCGGACACAGACCTGTCCCACTTGAGGTTCCTTGTCTCATGGGAGGACAGGTACTCACCGTACCTCGTTCTCGCCTGTCCCGCCATCGACCCCCGGCCCACGTCATCCCCCTGGCCTGGAATGCCCTCCCTCTGCCCATCCGCCAAGCTAGCTCTCTTCCTCCCTTCAAGGCCCTACTGAGAGCTCACCTCCTCCAGGAGGGCTTCCCAGACTGAGCCCCTTCCTTCCTCTCCCCCTCATCCCCCCTCCATCCTCCCACTTTACCTCTTTCCCTTCCCCACAGCACCTGTATATATGCTTGTACATATTTATTACTCTATTTATTTATTTATTTTACTTGTACATATCTATTCTATTTATTTTATTTTGTTGGTATGTTTGGTTTTGTTCTCTGTCTCCCCCTTTTAGACTGTGAGCCCACTGTTGGGTAGGGACCGTCTCTAGATGTTGCCAACTTGTACTTCCCAAGTGCTTAGTACAGTGCTCTGCACACAGTAAGCGCTCAATAAATACGATTGATGATGATGATGATGATGAGGTACTGAACCCCCATTTTGCAGATGAGGAAACTGGGGCACAGAGAAGTTAAGTGACTTGCCCAAGGTCACAGAGTCGGGATAGAACTCAGTTCCTCCGATTGCCAGGTCCAAGCTCATTCTACCAGGCCACGCTGCTTCCCTTAAGGGCAAAGGCTTCCCAAAGTCTTGTCTCTCCCTTCCCTGGGCTGCTCCTGGCCCGGACCCCTCTTCCACCCCACCCCTTCCCCGATGCAGCTACGGCCTCCCATCCTCTGCCCGCACTGAGGACACCCCCCAGCCTGCCCAGAGGCCAACCGAGGCCTCCCCACGGCCGCCTCCTCAGGTGGCCAGGCTGGCAGGATCGGAGCTCTTTCTCTAGACTGTAAGCTCGCTGTGGACAGGGAATATGCCTACCAACTCACAAGCACTTAGTACGGTGCCCTGCACCCGATGTGCGCTCAATAAATACGACTGATTCAACCTTCTAGGCCCAACTCGAACCAGGCCAGGGCTGGTACAGGTGAGTCAGAGGGGTTCTTAAGCCTCCCGCCTCGGGGCTCTCATCCATTCTGGCTAGGCCCAACTCCCCTCCCCCATATCCCAATGGAAACAGGAAGTCCTCTTCCCTTCCTCTCCCCAACCACCCCTAGCTCATGGAAACCTCTGACAAATAGGTCCAGGCCCCAGAGGTCAACAGGAACCGGGACATCCTTTGGATTCAGACAGCGGACTCGGCCTGCAGTGAGAGGGATCGAGGTTAGACAGAAGAAGGAGCATCCAGGCAGGGTGAGGCGCACTGGCGCAAGGGAGATGGGGGGGAATCTGGGAAGGGTTTCAGTGCACTGTGCCCAGAGGTGAGAGATTGAATAAAACGATCTCTTTTTGTTTCTTTGCCCCTTCGTTTCTTTGGGGGTCTCTGGGCACCTGCAACATGGTCGCTGTCAGGGCCCAGCCAGCAGGGAGAGTTCTCAGCTCCACATTTGGGTAGGCTTTACAGAAAGCGGGAGAGTGGCAAACAATTAATCCAAGGTATTTATCGAGTGCTCACTGTGTGCGGAACACTGTACTAAGCGCTTAGAAGAGTACAATATAACAGAGCTGACAGACACACTCCCTGCCCACAACGAGCTTCTAGTCCAGAGGGGCGGCTGGGGCCTTCCCCAAACAAGAGCCCCGAGCTCCCTTTGAGGCGAGGCCCACAACCGGTGGAGGAAAGAGGTGGGTGGGACTCCCGGCCCCTGCCCCAGTTGAGACCCCCGTGAGGAGGCAGAGGCACGAGCCCCCTCCCGCCGATGGCGGTCCGGGCAGGAAGCTGGGGATGACGCACCCTGAATTCCTCCCGGCCAGGTTTCCTGTGAGTGGTGCTGCTCCCAGAGACCAGGCACGGGCCCGGATCACTCCCCGCCGGGTGGACTCTGCTGCCGCCACCGCTGCCACCGCTACTGTTGCTAAATCCGGGTGGCGCCGGGGGCGGCTCGGAGAGCATCCATGCACACACACCCGGCCCGCCCCCTCCCACGGGACGCCCACCCTCGGGCCCCCCGTCACCTGCGACTGGAGGCTCCTGAGGAGGGGAAGGCTGTGTCGGTTCCTCCAGGATGGGATTGGCTCCCAGCAACTGGTCGGCCACTGGCCAACCCTGCCCTCTCCCAACCCCTGAAGCTCAACTCCCACCCAGGGGTTTCATTCCGCAGCCCCAGACCGAGGAATAGGGTGGACCTCTGAAGGCACGATCCCCGGCCCACTGCTCCTGGATGTTTGTGGAGGGATCCTGGATCACGTCCCCTACCCCATGGCTGGGATTCCTGGATTTCCTTAGCTCCGCTCCTTCCCCGGCCTCCGCTTTCCGCCATCGGCTCTGGCCGGTGGACCGGGAAGCGCAGGGCACTTGGGATGCCGGGGTCTGGGGCAGGAGGCAAGGTGGGGCACGCCGCTGAGGCCCCTCCGGCTGGACAGCGCTGCTCCAGGCCAGGGTGGAGGGCAACGGAGGCCAGAGGCTGTTCTTTTGCCCCCTTCCGTGGGTGTAGGCCATGCAGCCGGAGGGATGGGGAAGGGGAGCCATGGTGGAGGATGAGGGGGGGATCTCTGAGCTACGGCTGAACAATGCCGGGCGGAAGTCCTGGCCCAGCTACATTGTTTGCCAGCTCAGCGCTTCCCAAGCAATAGAGGAATGGAAAACACACCCACACCCACACACAAACTCTCCCCCAACTCTCCCTCCCACCCCCCCCAAACCCCTCTCCAAGACAGCACACCTTGCTAGTTTCCCACCCCCAGGCAGGGCCACCCCTACCAAAGCCCCAATTTCTGGGGATTCAAGTCCAGTCCCAAGCCCCAGGACTCTCAGGCCTGCAGGGGCACAGCTTGGGGGACTGACAAGCGTGGGAGTAGGTGGAAGGGCACAAGGGGTCAGAGAGGGGAGGGGAAAGAGGACAGCAAAGCTGGAGGTGTCCTTACCCAAACCCCTCAACCCCAGGCCCACTGGATTGGAGAAATCCCTGCCCCCGGTCTCACCTCTGACAGGGGTCAGTCAGCCCAGCCAAGGCCCAAAGGAGTCTTTTGTGGAAGGAGGTGGGGGGACATCTAGGAGTCCCACCGGCCGGACCTCTCCTGCATCCCATAACTGACTAAACCCCCTGACGGAGCACACATGGGCCCGTTCCCACGGTCGAGGACCAGATAGAACATATTGGGCTGAGCTCTTGCAGTCTCTCCTCATGGGTGGCCATCCCCTGGTCTTCCCACCAGCTCGGGTACTCAGTCTCCCCGCTGACTAGCGGGCACCGCCACTGTCACCCAGGGCACCCAGAGAGATCAAACTACAGCTCGCCCACCTCCCTGCCCCCGGAAAGGGGGTGCTACCCTGACTCGGTGCCCAAAGATGGCTATGGGGCTGCCAGGACAAGGGAGGAAGCTGGATCAGTGTGGCTTGGACAGAGCAGCAGGGGCCAGAGGTGGCCATGAGTGCCAGCTCGCCATAGCCCGCGACCCAAATGGGCTACTATGCCAGCCAGGCCCGTTCCAGGGGCTCTGAAGGCTCGGTCTTGCTCCCTGGGGTGAGGAAGGAGATCAGGATGCATGGGGTCCCCTCTACTCCCAGATCGGGCTTTGAGGGTGGTCCCTTGGCACAGATGGCTCAGAGATGGAAGTGAGACTACGCACGTCTCTGGGGCTCGGTGCTCATGCTCTGCTGCAGACCCGGCCGGGGTCTCAAAGGAAGGAGAAAAGGAAGTCTAGGCTGGGCTCAGGACCCCCTTACCAGGTGGCTTCCAGAGGAGGCTTGGAGAGAGTCCACTCGGAGGGCCCTGTCATTTCCCCCGACCCATCCCAACAATCACCATTTCTTTGGTCACTACAGACCCTAGTGCTCTGCCCAGACTCTTGGGGGGCTGAAAGGCACAGTCCACAATTGGGGAGCAAGGCCCGGACCCCCAAAGGAGATGGTACCTCCCAGTCACCGGCACCCAGGAGGGACCCCCTTTTAGCAGCTCAAGCCCTGGCTCCCAGAGAGTCAGTGGGGAGGGAAGTTGTGATTAATCCTGCCAACTATCCAGACTTTCACGCAGGCCCAAAAGACCCCACCTCAGCACACCGGCTCCTCCCACTCTCAACACTGACTCCAGGGAGCCCTGGCTCCCAGGAGTAAAGGGAAAGGAAACCGCTGTCACTTGGGGAGCCCAGAGGCCTTCAAGCCACCTCATCCACTACCAAAACAGAGGAGGACAAGGGGATGTGGGATAGGGAGACATAGGGCTCAGGCCGACCGCTACAGCTTTAAGAGAAACAGTTCCACAGACAAACCATACGCTGAGAAGCAGCTTGGCCTAATGGATAGAGCACGGGCCCAGAAGTCAGGAGGACCTGGGTTCTAATCCCAGCTCTGCCACTTGTCTACTGTGTGACCTTGGACAAGTCACTTTACTTTCATGCATCTCAGTTACCTCAGCGGTAAAATGGGGATTAAGACTGTGAGCGCCATGTGGGGCGTGGACTGGGTCCAAATTGTACCTATCCCAGCGCTTTGTACAGTGCCTGGCACATAGGAAGTGCTTAAATTCCATTAAAAAAAAAAGAGAAAAGATGCCTTCGCCACTTGGGCCAAGCAGCGCTGCGTGTCATGTCACCCCAGTGCTGCTGCCGGGGAGCACGGAATCAGGCCCAGAGCCCGGGCCTTGCCGGAGATCTCCCACCAGTGGGTCGATTCCCTCCCCCATTAGGGATCGCTTAGGTGGGAAGATAGGTTGGGGCTCCGGACTAGGGCACTGGGCCTAATCGATGCTACATATTTACGGATCGCCTATCGTTTACGCAGCACGGCGCTGAGCGCGTGGGAGAGTACGGTACAATAGAGTTGGTAGGCATGATCCCTGCCCGCTGGGACCTGACAGTCTAGTAATCAGAGAGGGCATGGAAACCCAGGAGGCTTCCCCGGTCTCTCCTAAATATACCCAAGGGATGCCCACCCCCAAGACATCAGGAAGCTTTCCTGCGGCTGCTGTTCCACCACCGCTCTCACATCCGGCACAGCAACGCAGGGAGGCCACGTGGGGAGGGGGTGGCACCCAAAATAGTCATTAACCAGGAGCCCCCTCCCTCTGGCAAGCTGGCCCCCTCCTGGGGCAGGCCCAGTGGGCTCCCAAGGAGGCCTGGGAAGTACGGGGAACACTGCTGGGAGGATCTTACTGGCCGGGAGCCCCAAACCTGCCAGTTAACTCTGGGGGAGGGCGAGCAGAATGGCCTAGGGGAAAGAGCACAGGCTGGGAGTCAGAGGACCTGGGTTCTAATCCCAGTCTGGCAATGGTTTGCTGTATGACCTTGGGCAAGTCACTTTTAGCTGGTCTGTGCTTCAAATTCCTCGACTGTAAAATGGGGATTAAACGTCTATGCTCCCTCCTTCTTAGGAGGCAGCAAGACCCATGGAGGACAGGGACCTGTGCCCACCATGATTTGCTTGTATTCACCCCGGCACTTGAAACAGCACTTGACACAGAGTAATAACGACGATAATAATAACAAGGAGACATCCTCTATGCCTGTCCACGTTCCCCCACCCAAACCTGCTGCAGCCCTCCACCCCGGCTCCAAATCTGCATCGAACAGCCTTTCTGACATCTGCCCCTCACTTCCTCACGAGGGCCGGGGCGGGCAGACAGGAGCAAATTTCCATGCCGAACGGAACTCCCGGCCGGAGAAGGGAAATATAACAGTAAATAGAGGTGGGCGGGAGTTGGGGGGGTGGGGGTCACCCAGCCCAGCAAGGACGGAACCCCTGGTAACCTACCCCACCAGGGTCTCCCACCGCTGTGGGGCCAAGGTCCGTCGGGTCCGGACCCCCTAAACCTCTATTTCCTCCCCACCTCCTCCTCGGGAGGGCCGCAGATTCCGGGCTACCCTCGGCCTGGTCCGGAGCCACCCGCACACAGGAGGATCCTGACCCCGGGGACCCCTCGGCCCACAGCCTCTCCTGGGTCCCGATGACCAGTGGAGTGCCCAAGTGCCTGAAGACAATGTCCAAGGTGAGATGGGCTGCCCCTGGGCATGTGCCACCTGCACTCCCCATTTTGGGTTATTTCTCCCACCCCGCGTGGCTGAGTGGAAAGAGCCTGTGCTTGGGAGTCAAGAGGTCATGGATTCTAATCCCGGCTCCGCCACATGTCTGTGTGTGACCTTGGGCAAGTCGCTTAGCTTCTCTGAGCCTCAGTTCCCTCATCTGTAGAATGGGGATGAAGACTGTGAGCCCCACGTGGGACAACCTGATCACCCTGTATCCCCCCCCAGGGCTCAGAACAGTGATTTGCACAGGGTAAGCGCTTAACAGATGCCATCATTATTATTTCACGGGAGCCCCAAAGCAGCCACCGCCCGGTGGCATCGGCAGCCCCGGCGGGGCAGATGCAAGGTAAGGCAAGGTGGCAGCGGGTCGGACACCAACTGAGCACACGCGTGGCTTAGTGGAAAGAGGCCCGGGCTTGGGAATCAGAGGTCATGGGTTCTAATCCCGGCTCAATCAATCAATCAATCGTATTTATTGAGCGCTTACTGTGTGCAGAGCACTGTACTAGCGCTTGGGAAGTACAAGTTGACAACATATAGAGACAATCCCTACCCAACAGTGGGTTCACAGTCTAAAAGGCTCCACCACTTGTCAGCTGTATGACCTTGGGCAAGTCACTTTACCGCTCTGTGCCTTGGTTACCTCATTTGTAAAATGGGGGGGGTGAAGACTGTGAGCCCCAAGTGGGACAACCTGATTACCCTGTATCAACCCCGGTGCTTAGAACGGTGCTTGGCAGATAGTAAGCGCTTAACAAATACCAACATTATTATTATACATCCCCCCCTCCCCACCACCCCGCGGCCCATCTGCCACCTGGAAGGGTTGGGGGCGGAGGCGGGGGGAGGCAGCGCTGCCGGGCCTAGCTCCCCGCCTCCCCCAGGGCTGGCTAACCCAGATTGGAGGGGGTGGGGGGGCGGGTTCCCCTCCCACTTAACCGGTTCCCGCGCTGCTCAGACCCCCACCCTCTCCCAAGGACACGGGGCTGTGCGGGGATGGCAGCCCCCTCTCCTCCCCGAGGGGGGCCGGGGGTCCCCGGGGCTCAGCCAGCAGCACCCCAGGCCCCGGATCCCGCTCCGCCCCCGGCCCGCATTCATTCATTCATTCATTCATTCAGTCGTATTTATTGAGCGCTTACTGTCTGTACTAAGCGCTTGGGAAGTCCAAGTTGGCAACATATAGAGACAGTCCCTACCAAACAGTGGGCTCACAGTCTAGAAGGGGGAGACAGAGAACAAAACCAGATACAAACAAAATAAAATAAATAGAATAGATATGTACAAGTAAAATAGAGTAATAAATATGTACAAACATATATACAGGTGCTGTGGGGAAGGGAAGGAGGTAAGAAGGGGGGGATGGAGAGGCCCTACAGAGAGCTCACCTCCTCCAGGAGGCCTTCCCAGACTGAACCCCTTCCTTCCTCTCCCCCTCGTCCCCCTCTCCACCCCCCCGTCTTACCACACCTGTATATATGTATACGTTTGTACAGATTTATTACTCTATTTATTTTACTTGTACATATCTATTCTATCTATTTTATTTTGTCAGTATGTTTGGTTTTGTTCTCTGTCTCCCCCTTTTAGACTGTGAGCCCACTGTTGGGTAGGAACTGTCTCTATATGTTGCCAACTTGGACTTCCCAAGCGCTTAGTCCAGTGCTCTGCGCACAGTAAGCGCTCAATAAATACGATTGATGGATTGATTGATTGATTGATTAGAAGGGGGAGACAGAGAACAAAACCAAACATACTAATAAAATAAATAGAATAGATATGTACAAGTAAAATAAATAAATGGAGTAATAAATATGTACAAACATATATACATATATACAGGTGCTGTGGGGAAGGGAAGGAGGTAAGATGGGTGAGCCCGCTGTTGGGTAGGGACTGTCTCTATGTGTTGCCGACTTGTACTTCCCAAGCGCTTAGTCCAGTGCTCTGCACACAGCAAGCGCTCAATAAATATGATTGATCAATTGATTGATTGATGGGGGGGATGGGGGGGGAGGAAGGAAGGGGCTCAGTCTGGGAAGGCCTCCTGGAGGAGGCCTTTTAGACTGTGAGCCCACTGTTGGGTAGGGACTGTCTCTCTATGTTGCCAACTTGTGCTTCCCAAGCGCTTAGTCCAGCGCTCTGCACACAGCAAGCGCTCAATAAATACGATTGATTCATTCATTCAATCGTATTTATTGAGCGCTTACTGTGTGCAGAGCGCTGGACTAAGCGCTTGGGAAGTCCACGTTGGCAACACTCAATCGTATTTATTGAGTGCTTACTGTGTGCAGAGCGCTGGACTAAGCGCTTGGGAGGTACAAGTTGGCAACACTCAATCGTCTTTATTGAGCGCTTACTGTGTGCAGAACGCTGGACTAAGCGCTTGGGGAGTACAAGCTGGCAACAGATAGAGATTGACTGATTGATTGAGAGGTGAAGACGAATAAATACGATTGAATGAATGAATGAATCATCATCAATCGTGTTTATTGAGCGCTTACTATGTGCAGAGCACTGGACTAAGCGCTTGGGAAGTACAAACTGGCAACATAGAGAGACGGTCCCTACCCAACAGTGGGCTCACAGTCTAAAGGAATGAATCATCATCAATCGTATTTATTGAGCGCTTACTGTGTGCAGAGCACTGGACTAAGCGCTCGGGGAGTACAAACTGGCAACATAGAGAGACGGTCCCTACCCAACAGTGGGCTCACAGTCTAAAAGAATGAATCATCATCAATCGTATTTATTGAGCGCTTACTGTGTGCAGAGCACTGGACTAAGCGCTCGGGGAGTACAAACTGGCAACATATAGAGACGGTCCCTACCCAACAGTGGGCTCACAGTCTAAAGGAATGAATCATCATCAATCGTATTTATTGAGCGCTTACTGTGTGCAGAGCACTGGACTAAGCGCTCGGGGAGTACAAACTGGCAACATAGAGAGACGGTCCCTACCCAACAGTGGGCTCACAGTCTAAAGGAATGAATCATCATCAATCGTATTTATTGAGCGCTTACTGTGTGCAGAGCACTGGACTAAGCGCTCGGGGAGTACAAACTGGCAACATATAGAGACGGTCCCTACCCAACAGTGGGCTCACAGTCTAAAGGAATGAATCATCATCAATCGTATTTATTGAGCGCTTACTGTGTGCAGAGCACTGGACTAAGCGCTTGGGGAGTACAAACTGGCAACATAGAGAGACGGTCCCTACCCAACAGTGGGCTCACAGTCTAAAAGAATGAATCATCATCAATCGTATTTATTGAGCGCTTACTGTGTGCAGAGCACTGGACTAAGCGCTTGGGGAGTACAAACTGGCAACATAGAGAGACGGTCCCTACCCAACAGTGGGCTCACAGTCTAAATGAATGAATGAATGAAAGACTGAGTGAATGCCCACCCCCCCCCCCTTCCACCGCGCCGGCCTGGGCCGGTCCTTACCCGGGGCGCTGCAGTCGGCGCACACCTCGGCCCGCGGCACCTTCCGAGCCATCCTGAGCGGCGAGGCGGCCGCGGCCTTCTGGGCCAGCGTGGGGGGGAGGCGGCGGCGGCTCGGTCGGTCCGTCGGTGGGTCGGTGGGTCGGTCGGTGGGTCGGTGGGTGGATGTCCCGGGGGTGGTTGTGTCTACAGGCCGCTCTCCCCCTCCTTCTGTCCGTCCGTCGGTCCCCGCAGCGCTCAGCTGCTCCTGCAGGAAGCAGCGCCGGCCCCGCCCACCAGGGGGCGTGCCCACCCCTCGAAGCCACGCCCCTCCGCGCCTGCCCTGCAGGGACCTGCGCAGGCCCCGCCCACCGAAGGGGGCGTGGTCACCTCCGGGGGGCGCGCCTGCGCACTCGTCGTCCCCCCCCCCCCACCCCGTCCCGCGCCTGCGCCCGGGAAGAGAAAACGGCCCGCAGCGCCCCCTCCCCTCCCTCCCTTTCAATCAATCAATCAATCAATTTCATCACCGTCAATCGTATTTATTGAGCGCTTACTATGTGCAGAGCACTGTACTAAGCGCTTGGGAAGTACAAATTGGCAACATATAGAGACGGTCCCTACCCAACAGCGGGCTCACAGTCTAAAATATGGGCTCCCGTATGTATATATGGTTGTACGTATTTATTGCTCTATTTATTCATTTATTTTATTTGTACATATCTATTCTATTTATTTTATTTTGTTAGTATGTTTGGTTTTGTGCTCTGTCTCCCCCTTTTAGACTGTGAGCCCACTGTTGGGTAGGGACCGTCTCTATATGTTGCCAATTTGTACTTCCCAAGCGCTTAGTGCAGTGCTCTGCACATAGTAAGCGCTCAATAAATACGATTGATGATGATGATAAAAGGGGGAGACAGAGAACAAAATCAAACATACTGACAAAATAAAATAAATAGGATAGATATGTACAAGTAAAATAAATAGAGCAATAAATACGTACAAACATCTATACATATATACAGGTGCTGTGGGGAAGGGAAGGAGGTAGGATGGGGGGATGGAGAGGGGGACGAGGGGGGAGAGGAAGGAATCGTATTTATTGAGCGCTTACTGGACTAAGCGCTTGGGAAGTCCAAGCTGGCAACGTATAGAGACGGTCCCTGCTCAGCAGTGGGCTCACAGTCTAGAAGGGGGGGACAGGGAACAAAACCAAACATGCTAACCAAATAAAATCAATCAATCAATCAGTCGTATTTATTGAGCGCTTACTGTGTGCGGAGCACTGGACTAAGCACTTGGGAAGTACAAGTTGGCAACATATCGTATTTATTGAGCGCTTACTGTGTGTCAATCAATCATATTTGTTGAGCGCGTACTGTGTGCCGAACACTGGACTAAGCGCTTGGGAAGTACAAGTTGGCAACATATCGTATTTATTGAGCGCTTCCTGTGTGCAGAGCACTGGACTAAGCGCTTGGGAAGTACAAGTTGGCAACATATAGAGACAGTCCCTGCCCTACTTGTACTTCCCAAGCGCTTAGTCCAGTGCTCCGCACACAGGAAGCACTCAATAAATACGATTGATTGATTGATGAGGGAACTGAGGCCCAGAGAAGTCAATCAATCAATCAATCGTATTTATTGAGCGCTTACTGTGTGCGGAGCACTGGACTAAGCGCTTGGGAAGTACAAGTTGGCAACATCTAGAGACAGTCCCTGCCCTACTTGTACTTCCCAAGCGCTTAGTACAGTGCTCCGCACACAGTAAGCGCTCAATAAATACGACTGATTGATTGATTGATGAGGGAACTGAGGCCCGGAGAAGTCAATCAATCAATCAATCAATCAATCAATCAATCGTATTTATTGAGCGCTTACTGTGTGCGGAGCACTGGACTAAGCGCTTGGGAAGTACAAGTTGGCAACATATAGAGACGGTCCCTGCCCAACAGTGGGCTCACAGTCTAAAACGGGGAGACAGAGAACAAAACCAAACATACTAACAAAATAAAATAGAATAGATATGTACAAGTAATAAATAAATAAATAGAGTAATAAATATGTACAAATATATATACATATATACAGGTGCTGTGGGGAAGGGACGCCCCCTTGCCCAGAGTCGGTGGGGGAGGGACTGCCCCTCCCCTCATAATAATAACAATAATAATGATGGCATGGGTTAAGCGCTTACTACGTGCAAAGCACTGTTCTAAGCGCTGGGGAGGATCCAAGGGGATTAGGTTGTCCCACGGGGGCCGCTCTCGCGGTCTTCATCCCCGTTTTCCAGATGAGGGAACTGAGGCCCGGAGAAGTCAATCAATCAATCAATCAATCAATCGTATTTATTGAGCGCTTACTGTGTGCAGAGCACTGGACCAAGCGCTTGGGAAGTACAAGTTGGCAACATATAGAGGCGGTACCTGCCCAACAGTGGGCTCACAGTCTAGAAGGGGGAGACAGAAAACAAAACCAAACATATTAACTAAATAAAATAAATAGAATAGATATGTACAAGTAAAGTACATAAATATAGAGTAATAAATATGTACAAACATATATACATATATACAGGTGTTGTGGGGAAGGGAAGGAGGTAAGGTGGGGGGGATGGAAAGGGGGAGAAGGGGGAGAAGTGACTTGCCCAAAGTCACACAGCTAATTGGAGGAGGCGGAATTTATTAATAATAATAACAATAATGACATTTATTATTATTATTAATGGCATTTCTTATTATTGTTAATAATAATGACATTTATTAAGTGCTTATTATGTGCAAGGCACTGTTCTAAGCACTGGGGAGGATCCAAGGAAATCAGGTTGTCCCACGGGGGGCTCACAGTCTTCTTCCCCATTTTATAGATGAGGGAACTGAGGCCCAGAGAAGTGACTTGCCCAAAGTCACACAGCTGACAATTGGCGGAGCCGGGATTTGAACCTATGACCTCTGACTCCCAAGCCCAGGCTCTTGCCACTGAGCCACACTGCTTCTCTACATGCAAAGCACTGTTCTAAGCTATGGGGATGATACAATTAATTAATGAATGATGGCATTTGTTAAGCGCTTACTATGTGCAAAGCACTGTTCTAAGCGCTGGGGGATAGAAGGTGATCAGGTTGTCCCACGTGGGGCTCACAGTCTTAATCCCCTTAATCCTCAATTACAGATGAGGTAACTGAGGCTCAGAGAACTTATGTGACTTGCCCAAGGTCACACAGCAGACATGCGGCAGAGCTGGGATTCGAACCCATGACCTCTGACTCCAAAGCCTGTGCTCTTTCCACTGAGCCAGCAGGTTGTCCCAGGTGGGGCTCACAGTCTTCATCCCCATGTTACCGATGAGGTAACTGAGGCACAGAGAAGTGACTTGCCCAAAGTCACACAGCAGACATTTGGCGGTGTCGGGATTTGAACCCAAGACAGTGCTTTTTCCACTGAGCCACGCTGCTTCCCTCATCTCTTCCAGATCGCTCTGGAGCCGGGTCCCCTCCATCACGGGGGTGGGGTGTTGAAGCTGGACTATCAGCCTCCTATCATTCATTCATTCGTTCAGACGTATTTATTGAGCGCTTACTGTGTGAAGAGCACTGGACTAAGCACTTGGGAAAGTACAACAATAAAGTGGCAGTCCAGAGTTCAATAAATCATACTTATTGAGCGCTTATTTTTTATGGTATTTATTAAGCGCTGACTACGTGCCAAGCACTGTTCTAAGCACTGTATTGTACACAGAGCACTGTTCTAAGCACTTGGGAGAGTACACTGCAACACTCATTCAGTCAGTCATATTTATTAAGCCCTTACTGTGTGCAGACCACTGTACTAAGTGCTTGGGAAAGTACAATACAACAATAAAGAGTGACAATCCAGAGTTGGTAGACATCTAGACTGTGAGCCCACTGTTGGGTAGGGACCGTCTCTATATGTTGCCAAGTTGTACTTCCCAAGCGCTTAGTACAGCGTTCTGCACACAGTAAGCACTCAATAAATACAACTGATTGAATGTTCCTGCCCACAACGAAACTGCAGTCTAGAGGGGAGGTAGACATTAATATAAATACATTATGGATATGTATAGAAGTGCTGTGAGCCTGAGGGAGGGGTGAATAAAGGGTGAAAGATCCCTGGACTGTGTTATATGGGCACAATCTCTAGAAGACAAGTGGCTCTAGACTGTAAGCTCCTTGTGGGCAGGGAATTTTGTTTTATTGTCTGTCTCCCCCTTCTAGACTGTGAGCCCGTTGTTGGGTAGGGACCGTCTCTATATGTTGCCGATTTGTACTTCCCAAGCGCTTAGTCCAGTGCTCTGCACACAGTAAGCGCTCAATAAATACGATTGAATGAATGAATGAATGTGTCTGCTTATCATCATCATCAATCATCATCAATCGTATTTATTGAGCGCTTACTGTGTGCAGAGCACTGGACTAAGCGCTGGGGAAGTACAAGTTGGCAACATATAGAGACAGTCCCTACCCAACAGTGGGCTCACGGTCTAAAAGGGAACTGCTTATTTTTTAAGTCTGCTTATTTTTATCTTGTTCTCTCCCAAGAGCTTAGTACAGTGCCCTGCACATTGTAAGTGCTTAATAAATACGATCGACTGACTGGCTGAGGAATGCGTATATGCGAATGTGAGAGGGGACAGCAGGTGTATGTGTAATTGTGCACACACACACACCCCACCACACAGGTTATTTCTTGATGATAATAATAATAACGGTGGTATTTGTTAAGCGCTTACTATGTGCCAAGCACTTTGCGCTGGGGTAGATACACGGTAATTAGGCAGCTCTTGGCGGGGGGCGGGGAGAGCCTTCTATAGGGACAGTACTGGAAATAAAGGCATCCTGGGCCCCCTCGGTGTATACCGTGCGGGCTTCCTGTACACGGGAGGTGCCCACGGCTGCACCCAGGACGTGTGCCCTTCTAGACTGTGAGCCCACTGTTGGGTAGGGACTGTCTCTGTATGTTCATTCATTCATTCCATCGTATTTATTGAGCGCTTACTGTGTGCAGAGCACTGTACTAAGCGCTTGGGAATTGCCAACTTGTACTTCCCAAGTGCTTAGTACAGTGCTCTGCACACAGTAAGCGCTCAATAAATACGATTGATTGATTGATTGTGTGTGTGTGAAAAAGAGAGAGTTCCACGGATGCCAGCAACCCAAGCCGAACCCCCAACCCCCCGCCCAGAAAGAGCCCGGGTTTGGGACTCAGAGGTCGTGGGCTCTGATCCCGGCTCTCCTACTTGTCTGCTGTGTGACCTTGGCCAAGTCACTTCACTTCTCTGTGCCTCAGTGACCTCATCTGTCAAATGGGGATGAAGACTGTGAGCCCCATGTGGGACAATCCCATCCCCCCCACATCTTACCTCCTTCCCTTCCCCACAGCACCTGTTTATACGTATACATGTTTGTACATATTTGTTCCTCTATTTATTTATTTATTTTACTTGTACCTATCCATTCATTTTATTTTGTTAGTATGTTTGGTTTTGTTCTCTGTCTCCCCCTTTTAGACTGTGAGCCCACTGTTGGGTAGGGACTGTCTCTATGTGTTGCCAACTTGTACTTCCCAAGCGCTTAGTACAGTGCTCTATACACAGTAAGCGCTCAATAAATACGATTGATGATGATGATGATGACAACCTGATTTCCTCGTATCTACCCCTGTGCTTAGAACAGGGCTTGGCACATAGTAAGCGCTTAATAAATACCATTATTATTATTCTACCCCTGTGCTTAGAACAGGGCTTGGCACATAGTAAGCGCTTAACAAATACCATTATTATTATTATTCTTGGTCTCCCCCCACCTGCCACCTCCCGACCTCCTCCTCCTCCTCTCCCCATTTCCTTGCCCTCGTTGAGTTGAAAGGCCTCCTCCGGTCCTGGGCAGCTCGCCGGGGGCAACCGCCAAACCCGTCTGGGCCCCGCGCAGACCTCTGCCCCCCGAGCAGGGAGTGGGGCCCGAGGGGCGGGGGAGGAGACCAGCCTGGCGGCGAAGGGGTTACGGATGGATTCTCCGGGCGGAAAGGGAATTCTGCTTGGCAACAGTCGGGGGTGGTGGTGAGGAGGGGGATGCAGGCCTGACCCCCCCTCCAGAGATGCTGCGCGGCCTGCATCGAAGAGCACAGCCTCGGCCGGTGGGCGGGTGAGCCGGTTCCCCCCGAGATACAGCAGATGCTCATGAGTCACGATACCCACAAACCTGTCTCGATCGTCACCGGGCTCCGTGCCAAGGGGTGATCCGGGGTGACCCCCCTCCCAACCCCAGCTAGGGCTGCCTTTACGACTGACCGCACCTTTCTCTCCCCATCCCCGCTGCCACATTAATTCCATTTTTCGTCCCCGCCCTTGCTCCTCGCATGGCACTGTGTCCTTCAGCTGCCCCCCAGCCTGGGGTCACCTCCCCCAGAACGCGTGTGCTTGCCGGGTCGCGGCTACCGTCCCCTCCGGAACGGTGCCCCGTCCCCATCTTTCGCTTCACTCCCACCCAGCTTAGGAATTTCATTTATTAAATGTCGACTGCGCTCCCGGCCGCCCGCCCCGCGTGTTTGATTGTCTTTGTTTCCCCGGCTGTGTGGGTGAGTTGGAAAGCACGTGGCAGGCAGGGGCTGGCAGGAGGGAGAGGGCTGGCTCAGGTGCCCTGCATGTTGCCCCCAAATCGCTCTGGGCTCCTAAGGCCCTGGATGGAAGGGTGTCCACTGGGGAGCTGGTCTGGCCCGGAGAACCTTTTCTGGCCCCTTAACCTGCTGCAGGATCTGGGATTTGGACCCCTCCTCTCCTGGCTCAGGGTAACCTGGAGGGGTTGGGTGTGCCCTGCCCCTGCATTCCACCCTAGGAGCCCTCCAGATAATAATAATAATAATAATTGTGGTATTTAAGAGCTTACTATGTGTCACGAACCGTACAAAGTGCGGGGGTAGATGCAAGCAAATCAGGTTATAGCTACACAGCCTCTGTCCCACACGGGGCTCACGGTCTTAATCCCCCTTTGGCAGATGAGGTTAGAGAGGCACAGAGAAGTGAAGTGACTTGCCCCAGGTCACCCAGCGGACAAGCGATGGAGTCAGGATTAGAACCCAGGTCCTTCCACCTCCCAGGCCCGTACTCTATCCACTAGGTCATGCTTCTGCATGGTTTTTTGCATCTCGGCCTTTGTGTCGAGTACATGTTAGAACATACTGGAAATCTTCCTGACTCCATCTCTCCCCTGACCCCTGCGCGTCTCTACCCGGTTGAGGATGGCACCAGCCAGCTTCAGGTGGTGCCTGAATTAATTCAGGAGAGTCTACAGGCCATCCTCTTTAGGCCTCTGGAGGATGTAGGGAGACAACTGGTGCTGCAGAGTGTGGGAGCAATTTTTTGTGTACGTGCAGTTACAGTCCTCTAGGCTATAAGCTTGCTGTGGGCCGGGGATATGTTTACAACGCTGTTGTATTCTCCTAAGTGCTTAGTATAGTGCTCTGCACATAGTAAACACTCAATAAATACTACCATTACTAATTAGTATTAATATTAGTAATGTCACCTGAGCTGCTGGGTCCACCCTCCCCACATTTCATTCATTCAATTGCAATAATAATAATAATAATGGCATTTATTAAGCACTTACTATGTGCAAAGCACTGTTCTAAGTGCTGGGGAGGTTACCAGGTGATCAGGTTGTCCCACGTGGGGCTCACAGTCAAGCCCCATTTTACAGATGAGGTAATTGAGGCACAGAGAAGTTAAGTGACTTGCCCAAAGTCACACAGCTGACAAGTGGCGGAGCCGGGATTTGAACCCATGACCTCTGACTCCAAAGCCCGGGCTCTTTCCACTGAGCCACACTGCTTCTCTAATTGTATTGTACTGTATTGCTGATTGTATTTTATTGAGCACTTACTGTGTGCAAAGCACTGCACTAAGCACTTGAGAGAGTACACTATAACCATTAACAGACACATTCCCTGTCCACAATGGGCTCACAGGCTCACTCCAGTCTGTACCGGTCTCGGGAAAGTTGAGGCTGGAGGGGTTTGGGCCAGAGTTCCAAGAGGACATTCCAGGAATGGAAAGAGCACAGGCTTGGGATTTAAAGGACTTGGGTTCTGATCTCAGCTCTGTCACTTGCCTGCTGTATAGCCTTGGGGAAATCATTTAACTTCTTTGTGCCTCAGTTATGTCATCATTCATTCAATCGTATTTATTGAGCGCTTAATGTGTGCACAGCACTGTACTAAGCACTTGGGAAGTACAAGTTGGCAACATACAGAGATGGTCCCTACCCAACAGCGGGCTCACAGTCTAGAAGGGGGAGACAGACAGCAAAACAAAACATATTAACAAAATAAAATAAATAGAATAAATATGTACAAGTAAAATAAAGAGTAAT
Organism: Tachyglossus aculeatus; assembly: GCF_015852505.1. Taxonomy (NCBI): domain Eukaryota; kingdom Metazoa; phylum Chordata; class Mammalia; order Monotremata; family Tachyglossidae; genus Tachyglossus; species Tachyglossus aculeatus. Next base: position 49,769,960 of record NC_052082.1, read on the forward strand.
AAATATGTACAAACATATATACATGTATATATATATACATGTATATATATATATATATGAGGGGAGGCGGGCTGAGGCAAGGACTACAAGCAGCGTGACTCAGTGGAAAAAGTCAGAGGTCATCTTCTAAACTGTGAGCCCACTGTTGGGTAGGGACTGCCTCTATACGTTGCCAACCTGCACCTCCCAAGCGCCCAGCACAGCACCCTGCAATAAAATGAGAATTATGCACCTGTTCTCCCTTCCGTAAACCGTGAGCATCGTGTGGGACAGGGACCGTCTGTCCTGATTAACTTGTATCTTACCCAGTGTTTAGTACAGCGCTTAACAAATATCACAATTATTGTTATTACTAGGGATAATATTTATGGAGCACCCATTGGTTGCAGTGCATTGGACTTCGCACTTGGGCAACAGAAGCACAAGATACGTTTCCTACCTGTTAATGGGGGAGATCTGTGTAGCCTCTGCAGTGCTCTCCGCCGTCCCTCAATGCTCCTCAGACTTCAGGTCGGCCTTGCCTTGCCAATCTACCAATTGGGTTTATGGAGGAGCACCTAGCTTGTTCAGCCTTGATCGGTGCTCTCTGTTCAAAACTCCACCACCTTGCAATTTTCCTTCCCTGTCCATAGGCCCCGCCGCTCAGTAATCCCTTCTGGTGGCTTTTTAAAACCCATTTAAATCCAAGGAGGCGCTGGGCTCGCCTCCCACTCTTTGCAGGAGCCAGGATTAGGGAGCAGAAGTTCCAGGAAGACAGGCCCAGGGGCTTCTTGAGTTTCCGGAGCTGACGACTTTTCCTCCCTGCTAGACTCAAGTTGTAGCAGAGGAGCGGCGTGGCCTAGTGGAAAGGGCACAGACCTGAGAGTTAGGGTACCTGGTTTCTAATCCTGGCTTCGCCACTTGCCTGCTGTGTGACTTTGGGCAAGTCACAACTTCTCTGTGCCTCAGTTAGCTCATCTATAAAATGGGGGTTAAGAGCGTGAGCCCCATGTGGGACAGGGACTGTGTCCAACCTGATCAATTTGTATCTACCCCCAGCTCTTGGCACTTTCTAAGTGCTTAACAAGTGTCATTATTATTATTATTCTCTGGGCCTCAGTTTCCTCATCTGTAAATTAAGGAAGAAATACCTGTTCTCCTTCCCCCTTAGATCGAGCCCAATAGAAAGAACACGGTCCTAGGAGTCAGGGGACCTGGGTTCTAATCCCGGCTCCGCCACTTGACTGCTGCGTGTGACCTTGGGCAACTCACTTCACTCCTCTGGGCCTCCCCCTTTTAGACTGTGAGCCCACTGTTGGGTAGGGACTGTCTCTATATGTTGCCAACTTGTACTTCCCAAGCGCGTAGTCCAGTGCTCTGCACACAGTAAGCGCTCAATAAATACGATTGATGATGATGATGTTACCTCATCTGTAAAATGGGGATAAAGACTGTGAACCCCACGTGGGACAAGGACGGTGTCCAGCCTGATTAGCTTGTATCTATCCCAGCGATGACTCGGGTGTTCCCAGAAAACCACGCATTCGATATCAACAGGGGAGAGCAAGCATACACACAGACTGCTTTCCATTTCCCCAAAAGTAAGCAGAAGTGGGGCCGAAAAAGACCTAAAATTGACTGGGGGCTCAGGTGAGGAACCCTTCCAAAGTTACATGTGAGTGTGCATACGGGTTTGTGTGTGAAATTATGGTCTGATTGGGATCAGGAAGGGCTGCGTCAAACCCATGGGTCTTGGCTTGAGCAGGGCTTCACTTTAACCCAGCAAAAAGTCTCCTGCCGGGGAGGAATTAGGGATGGTGCCGTGTGGAGGCAAGGGGATGGGCCAGATGACCTCTCAAAGACCTCTAACCTGAGGAGACTTGACTAAATTTATCAGGGCCGTAGACAGAAATGTAGAGAACTACCATTTTTCGGCTTGTTAACTTTTCTAAAACCACAGTAAGGCCGAGTTCCTTGCCCCAGGTGAGGGAAACACACGTGACAGTTAAAGAAACATGAGTGCGGGCTTAAGGGCATCAAATACCCCAAATCCCATGTGTCTAAGAAGGAAAAGCATTCGGACACCCTCCATTGATTTCTTCACTTTGGATTTCTTTAGGCACATTCGGTGATTTTGAACAGCCGATTTTGACAATTCTTTATTTTCCTATTGCTATCTGAAAAGGTAGGGTCAAATCGCAATCAGACGTTTCCCCGTTAATTGAATGTAATCTAATTACAGCAACATCATTAACTCCCTAAGCATGTTTGGCTGCAAAGAGCTGCCGGGTGGTAGTGTGGGAGGGAGGGGGGCCCAGCCCGATCATTACTATTTCTGGTTTTTAATGGACATCTGAGGGGCTTCCTGTGTTCCCTAAAATGTTTCAGAACTACCAGCCCAGGAGGTGCGAGGGAAGTCCCCCCTGTCACTTTTAGACGGTGAGCCTACTGTTGGGTAGGGACTGTCTCTACATGTTGCCAACTTGTACTTCCCAAGCGCTTAGTACAGTGCTCTGCACACAGTAAGCGCTCAATAAATACGATTGATGATGATGATGATGAAGTGGCGAGAGTGAGTTAACCACGAAGCTGCAGGGGCGGAGACGGGGCAGGCCCATGGTCCCAGTGATTTCCCCTTGACTGGCTGCTGTGGGGTGGGAGAGTCAGGTACGTTCCCACCCCCGCCAAGCTGACATCCCCGAGCCTGGCATGAGCCAAGGCAGAGCTGGTTTCTACCAAACTCCATCCCGTGACTCAGTGGAAAGAGCCCGGGCTTGGGAGTCAGAGGTCACGGGTTCAAATCCCGACTGCCACTTGTTAGCTGTGTGGCCTTGGGCAAGCCACTTAACTTCTCTGGGACTCAATTCCCCCATCTGTAAAATGGGGATTAAGACTGTGAGCCCCACGTGGGACAACCTGATCATCTTGTAGCATTATTATCATTATTATCATCATCAGGCAGAGGTCATGGGTTCGAATGCCGACGCTACCACTTGTTAGCTGTGTGGGCTTGGGCACGCCACTTAACTTCTCTGGGTCTCAGTTCCCCCATCTGTAAAATGGGGATTAAGACTGTGAGCCCCACATGGGACAACCTGATCATCTTGTAGTATTATTATTATTATTATTATTATTATTATCATCATCATCATCAGTCAGAGGTCATGGGTTCGAATCCCACCTCTGCCACTTGTTAGCTGTGTGACCTTGGGCAAGCCACTTAACTTCTCTGGGCCTCAGTTCCCCCATCTGTAAAATGGGGATTAAGACTGTGAGCGCCACGTGGGACAACCTGATCATCTTGTAGTATTATTATTATTATTATTAATAATCATCATCATCAGTCAGAGGTCATGGGTTCGAATCCCGATGCTGCCACTTGTTAGCTGTGTGGGCTTGGGCAAGCCACTTAACTTCTCTGGGCCTCAGTTCCCCCATCTGTAAAATGGGGATTAAGACTGTGAGCGCCACCTGGGACAAGCTGATCATCTTGTAGCATTATTAGTATTATTTGCATCATCAGTCAGAGGTCATGGGTTCAAATCCCGACTCTGCCACTTGTTATCTGGGTGACCTTGGGCAAGCCACTTAACTTCTCTGGGCCTCAGTTCCCCCATCTGTAAAATGGGGATTAAGACTGTGAGCCCCACGTGGGACAACCTGATCATCTTGTAGCGTTATTATTATTATTCTCATCATCAGTCAGAGGTCACAGGTTCGAATCCCGATTCTGCCACTTGTTAGCTGTGTGGCCTTGGGCAAGCCACTTAACTTCTCTGGGCCTCAGTTCCCCCATCTGTAAAATGGGGATTAAGACTGTGAGCCCCACGTGGGACAACCTGATCATCTTGTAGCATTATTATCATTATTCTCATCATCAGGCAGAGGTCATGGGTTCGAATCCCGACTCTGCCACTTGTTAGCTGTGTGGCCTTGGGCAAGCCACTTAACTTCTCTGGGCCTCAGTTCCCCCGTCTGTAAAATGGGGATTAAGACTGTGAGCCCCACATGGGACAACCTGATCATCTCGTAGCATTATTATTATTATTCTCATCATCAGTCAGAGGTCACGGGTTTGAATCCCGACTTGTTAGCTGTGTGACCTTGGGCAAGCCACTTAACTTCTCTGGGCCTCAGTTTCCCCATCTGTAAAATGGGGATTAAGACTGTGAGCCCCACGTGGGACAGCCTGATTACTTTGTATCCCCCAAGGGCTTAGCACAGTGCTTTGCACATAGTGAGCGCTTACCAAATACCATCATTATTATGATTGATCATCATCAATCGGCCCCTGCAATGGCTCCAGGAGTGACCCTCTACTGACCCCTTCCGGCAGAGGCAGGGAGCAGCACCGCAGGGCGGAGCGGGGGAACAGGAGAAAATGCAATTTGGCCAATTTGTCATATTTATTGAGCACTTACACTGGGCCGAGCACCGTACTATGCGCCTAGGAGAGTAACAATACTAATAATAATGACGGCATTTATCAAGCGCTTACTATGTGCAAAGCACTGTTCTAAGCGCTGGGGAGGTTACAAGGTGATCAGTTTGTAACTGAGGCACAGAGAAGTTAACTGACTTGCCCGAAGTCACCCTGCTGACAATTGGCGGAGCCGGGATTTGAACCCATGACCTCTGACTCCAAAGCCCGGGCTCTTTCCACTGAGCCACGCTGCTTCTCTACAATATAACGGCGTTGGCAGACATGTTCCCCGCCCACAACGGGCTTACAGTTTAGAGGGGGAGATAGCAGCATAAATACCCAGAGGACCTGGGTTCTAATCCCAGCTCTGCCACTTGTCTGCAGTGTGACCTTGGGCAAGTCATTTATCTTCTCTGTGCCTCAGTTTCCCTCATCTGTGAGATGACATGGGACTGTCAGCCCCATGTAGGACAGGGACTGTGAGCGACCCGATTATCTTGTTTCTACTGTAGCACTTAGTAGAGTGGCTGGCACACAGTAAACGCCTAACAAATACTGTAAAAGAAACCCCTCAATTTATAAATTTATAAATAAATTACGGATATGGACATTAGGGCTGGGCGCACGAGAGGGGTCTGGTTTTGCCAATCGGGCAATCAGAGTATATCTGCTGAGGATGGACCACCGTAATAAGTGCTTGGGAGACAACAACAGAAGCCAAATATACATTCCCTGCCCTCGAGGAGATGATGATCTAATGGGGGAGACATAAAAAAATGACTTACAAATAAGGAGAGCAGGAGGTAGGCGCCAGGGTGAATGCGTCAGAATGAAGTAATAGCATAAACATACATATATGTGCTCCCCTTGCATCTCATCACGTCCCAGAGGCTTGTCTGTTACCGGGGGCTCGGGGTGGAGACCAAATTGTTTGTTCTTCCTCAGAGGAGGCTTTCCAGAAGGCCTTGCACCGCCTCCCCGAAGGACTAAGATTTATAATAATGGCATTTATTAAGCGCTTACTATGTGCAAAGCACTGGTCTAAGCACTGGGGAGGTTACAAGGTGATCAGGTTGTCCCACATGGGGCTCACAGTCTTAATCCCCATTTTACAGATGAGGTAACTGGGGCACAGAGAAGTTAAGGACTTGCTCAAAGTCACACAGCTTACAAGGGGCGGAGCCGGGATTTGAACCCATGACCTCTGACTCCAAAGCCCTTGCTCTTTCCACTGAGCCATGCTGGCTCTCTAAACAGACGAACAAACAGACATTAAAATACATACATAAAGATTTGGGTGCTCACAGCTAGGTTGGCCCTCCCCTCTCCTCAGCCTCCTGTCTTCCTCCTTCCCCCAGAGATCAGCCTCAGCTTCATCAATCATCATCAATCGTATTTATTGAGCGCTTACTGTGTGCACAGCACTGTACTAAGCACTTGGGAAGTACAAGTTGGCAACATATAGAGACAGCTCCTACCCAACAGTGGGCTCACAGTCTAAAAGGGGGAGACGGAGAACAAAACCAAACATACTAACAAAATAAAATAAATAGAATAGGTATGTACAAGTAAAATAAATAGAGTAACAAATATGTACAAACATATATACATATATACAGGTGCTGTGGGGAAGGGAAGGAGGTAAGATGGGGGGATGGAGAGGGGCACGAGGGGGAGAGGAAGGAAGGGGCTCAGTCTGGGAAGGCCTCCTTGCTATCACATGTCACTTGCTATCAGTGACTGGAGAGACCCTTTCCCCAAGCTGTCTCGGAAGCCTATATTGTACCAACCTGTACTCTAATGATGTCTTTAGCCTGAATTTTCCAGAACTGCTCTCTCTTTTCTAATTATCTGTCCCACACCACCTGAGACTGTAAGTCCCCTGGGGGCCAGGGACTGTGTCTGAATTCATTTATTTTGTATTTCAAATGCACTGCTTAGTACAGTGCTCAGCACAAAGCAAGCACTCAAAGAGTACATTGCCTGGTGGAAAGAGTCCGGGCCTGGGAGTTCATTCATGCTTTCATCATCATTATCAATCGTATTTATTGAGCGCTTACTGTGTGCAAAGCACTGTACTAAGCGCTTGGGAAGTACAAGTTGGCAACATATAGAGACGGTCCCTACCCAACAGTGGGCTCACAGTCTAAAAGGGGGAGACAGAGAACAAAACCAAACATACTAACAAAATAAAAGAAATAGAATAGATATGCACAAGTAAAATAGAGTAATAAATATGTACAAACAAATATACATATATACAGGTGCTGTGGGGAAGGGAAGCTTCATATTTATTGAGTGCTTATTGTGTGCAAAGCCCTGTACTGAGTGCTTGGGAGAGTATGATATAACAATAAACAGACCCATTCCCTGCCCACAATGAGCTCACAGTCTAGAGGGAGAGATAGAAAGACATTAAAATACATACATAAATTACAGGTATATACAGAAGTGCCATGGGGCTAGAAGGAGGGACGAATGAAAGGAGCAAATCAGGATGACGCAGAAAGGAGTCGGAGGAGAGGAGGGCTTAGTTAGGGAAGGCTTCTTGGAGGAGACGGGCCTTCAATAAGGCTTTGAAGGTGGGGAGAGTATCTGTCAGGAGGGAGGGAGTACCAGGCCAGAAGTGAGTGGCGAGATAGATGAGATCAAGGTACAGTGAGAAGGTTAGCATTAGAGTTAGGGGAATGAAGTGTGCGGGCTGGGTTGTAGTAGGGAGAGTAGTGAGGTGAGGTAGGAGGAGGCAAGGGGATTGAGGGCTTTAAATCAATCAATCAATCAATTGTATTTATTGAGCGCTTACTGTGTGCAGAGCACTGTACTAAGTGCTTGGGAAGTACAAGTTGGCAACATATAGAGACAGTCCCTACCCAACAGTGGGCTCACAGTCTAAAAGGGGAAGAGAGAGAACAAAATCAAACATACTAACAAAATAAATAGAATAGATATGTACAAGTAAAATAAATAGAGTAATAAATATGTACAAACATATATACATATATACACGTGCTGTGGGGAAGGGAAGGCGGTAAGATGGGGGAATGGAGAGAATGGATGGGGTGAAAAAAGGGGAAAAAAATTCAAGTGCAAGAGAGGCAAGCAGGGGAAACGTATGCTTAGTCAGGAGAGGCCTCTTACTAATTGGAGGAGGCAGTTGCGGAAACACTTTGACTGAAATGTATTTTTAGGGTTTTTTACTCTTTATTTAAATCAATGTTTCGGAAAAGTGGCACCTCTATCGCTGCTACAGACTGGGTAGCCAGGGGGTCCATAACGTTGGGTAGGGACTGTCTCTATATGTTGCCAACTTGTACTTCCCAAGCGCTTAGTACAGTGCTCTGCACAGAGTAAGCGCTCAATAAATCAATCAATCGCATTTATTGAGCGCTTACTGTGTTAAAGCCAATGGTGAGGAGTTTTTGTTTGATGCGGAGGAGGATGGGCAACCACTGGAAGTCAGAGGACCTGGGTTCTAATCCCAGCTCTGCCACTTGTCTGCAGTGTGACCTTGGGCAAGTCATTTATCTTCTCTGTGCCTCAGTTCCCTCATCTGTGAGATGACACGGGACTGTCAGCCCCTTGTAGGACAGGGACTGTGAGCGACCCGATTATCTTGTTTCTACCGTAGCACTTAGTAGAGTGGCTGGCAGATAGTAAACGCCTAACAAATACTGTAAAAGAAACCCCTCAAATACCATTATTGCTTTCCACCACTGCCAAGGAAATCTTGGCCCAAGCCCTTTCCAAGAGCCGCCGTTGCGGTTGCTTTTCAAAGGGAAGATGAGGGGAATCTGTTAGCTTTAGTCTCATTAAAGGGAACATTTACTGTTCAAGTTTGCTATGTTCCACGAAGTGTTGCTTTAGTGCTCCATATTGAGTCTTCCCGTTGGAGCGTTTCCAGGGGTACAGTTTGAGAAGACAGTCACTTGAGTGGGACTCTCCAGTAAAGGTTACAGAGCTCTGCTTTACATCCCAGATCATCTGATTCTGCAAAAATAAAGTCGTTTCTTGATAACAGTCCCCCTCCCCTTTTCCTTCTCCCTCCTAATCCCCTTAGCAATTTTCCTGATGCTTCAACCTCCCCAGCCCAATTTTATCTGCCTCCCAATGCCGCTCCCAGAGTAGCTTGCTTTGTGCTGAGCTCCAGGGCTCTGTTGCCTTTTTCAGATTCTCACATTTGGGAATTTTGGTTATTTCAAGCACTATGAGAAAAGAAAGATTTAGCACCCATCTGTGCTGTGCATTGCCCTTATCAAAACCCCTGCCTTTGAGGTGCTAAGAGCTTGGTAGGGAAGGAGGATAGAAGGTGTTAATGTTGCTCAACGTTGGTTTTAAACTTCTCAATCTCCAGCCTTCTGTCGATTTGTTGGTGAGAAGCAGTGTGGCCTAGTGAATAGAGCACGGGTTAGGGAATCAGAAGCTACTGGGTTCTAATTCCAGCTCAGGTACTTGTTTGCTGTGTGAGCTTGGGCAAGTCACTAAACTTCTCTGTGCCTCAGTTACTGCAAAATGGGAATTACTGTGACCCCCATGTGGGACATAGACGGTGTCCAGCCTGGTTAGTTTGTATCTTCCCCAATGCTTAGTATGGTGCCTGGCACATAGTAAGCACTTAAATATCATAAAAAAAAATGCTGGAATGGAGAAGGGAAGGCTGGGGTTGAAAATGGGGAAGAAAGGAAGGTGGTAGTTGAAAGAACGGCAGTGCTCTTGCACTTGAATTTGCACTCCTTATTCACCCCTCCCTCAGACCCCAGCACTTATGTACATGTCTGAAATGGGTTATTTTTTTTGTATTAATGCTTGTCTCCCCGTTTAGACTGTAAGCCTGTTGTGGGCAGGGAACGTGTCTACCAACTCAGTTATGTTGTACTCTCCCAAACGCTTAGTACAGTGCTCGGCACATAGTGAGTTTTCAATAAATACCAATGATGGATTGAGAAAGGAAAACCGAAGCCAGGGAAGAGATGTGCCCACGATGGGAGAGGGAGCTAGCTGCAGGGTCCAGGAGGGAACTCAGGCGTCCTGACCCTCCAGTCAAATGTTCCAGCTCACCTTTAATTCTGCAGCTCTAGCTCGTCACCTTCAATTCAGTGGTTCTGGGCAGAGGACGAAATCCTTAGACCCTCTCATCCAACAAAGACCAACCAAAAGTCAGTCAGTCGTATTTACTTAGTGCTTACTGTGTGAAGAACACCGTACTAAACCGTTGGGAGAGTACAATATAACAATTAACAGTCTAATTCCCTGCCCACAGTGAGCTTAATATCAGTCTAGGGAGGGAGACAGACATTAATATCAACAAATTACAGATGTGTACGTAAGTGCTGGGGGGCTGGGAGAGGCACAATTCAGAGTCAGGAACACTCCCCACTATTTTGCCTCTCTAATCTGTAAGCGCCTTGTGGGTAGGGATTGTCTATACCTACTCCATTGTAGCATTCTCTCCGGAGGGCTCTGCACACAGTACGTGCTCAAAAAACACCATCAATTGATTGGCCCAGGTTTTAGTGGTTTGTCCCCTGGTAGGCTGTAAGCATCTTGGGACCAGAAATCATGTATACTAATTCTATTATACTCTCCCAAATGCTCAGTTCTGGGTTCTGCGCATAGTAGAATTCCAATACTAATTGAATGATTGAGCTCCAAAATTATGCCGCTTAAAAACCCCTAATCCTTGGCAAATTCACACCCTCCTCCTACAAGTGCTGCTATAGGGGGACTGCTTCCCTTCCTAAACAAACCCTCCGTGGCTCCAAATTCTGTATGCACCCACATCTGGCTCTCCTTATGTGCATTTCTACACAGACACATGCGTGCGCGGGCCCGCAAACGCACACGGGCACACTCTGGGGTTGCAGAATTTCCTGACTGAGGACATCAAGTAGCACCAACCTGTTCCTTGCTCCCAGATTCCCCTTCTCAATTCCAATCCTGCCTTCCCCGATCTCCCAATCCCAGGAACCGGGTTTTTGGGGGGGCAGCATCACCCCAGCCCCAAGAATTGGTCACCCGTTCCCAGCCTGGGCAATGCCAGTTGTCTCTGCTCTGTGACCCCGCTCTGTGCTGCCCGACACAATACTGAAAGTTGGTTCCAGGGAGATGGAAGGGCAGAGGTCTGAGCTGGAATATGCCCTGTTTATGGGGGTACTGACACCCCCTCTCCAAGAAGGCTGGGCACGAAAACCCCCAACAGCCAGAGTGGCCTAGTGGATAGAGCACACCCTGGGAATCAGGTTTCTAACAAGTATCTGCTGGGTGACCTTGGGCAAGCTTCAGTTACCTCATCTGTAAAATGGGGACTAAGACTGCGAGCCCCGGCTGGGACAGGGACTGCGTCCTCCTGATTAGCTTGTATTCATTCATTTAACTGTATTTATTAAGCACTTACTGTGTGCAGAGCACTGTACTAAGCGCTTGGGAAGTCGGCCACCTATAGAGACGGTCCCTACCCAACAACGGGCTCACAGCCTAGAAGGGGGAGACAGACAACAAAACATGTGGACAGGTGTCAAAATCGTCATGCACATCATTAACAGAATAGTAAATATGTACAAGTAAAACAGAGTAATAAATCTGTACAAATATATGCAAGTGCTGTGGAGAGGGGAAGGAGGTGGGGCAGAGGCGGGGATGGGAAGGAGAGGAAAATGGACGGGGAGACAGACAACAAAACATGTAGACAGGTGTCAAAATTGTCAGAACAAAAAGAATCATAGCTATATCATCATCATCATCAATCGTATTTATTGAGCGCTTACTGTGTGCAGAGCACTGTACTAAGCACATGGGAAGTACAAGTTGGCAAGATATACAGTCCCTACCCAACAGTGGGCTCACAGTCTAAAAGGGGGAGACAGAGAACAAAACCAAACATACTAACAAAATAAAATAAATAGAATAGATATGTACAAGTAAAATACATAAATAAATAGAGTAATAAATATGCACAAACATATATACATGTGCTGTGGGGAAGGGAAGGAGGTAAGATGGGGGGATGAGGGGGAGAGGAAGGAAGGGGCTCAGTCTGAGAAGGCCTCCTGGAGGAGGTGAGCTCTCAGTAGAGCTATATGCACAGCATTAACAGAATAGTAAATATGTACAAGTAAAATAGAGTAATAAATATGTACAAATATATGCAAGTGCTGTGGAGAGGGGAAGGAGGTAGGGCAGAGGAGGGGACGGGGAGGAGGAGAGGAAAAAGGAGGCTCAGTCTGGGAAGGCCTCCTGGAGGAGGTGAGCTCTCAGTCTGCCCCAGTGCTTCGAATAGTGTTTGACACATAGTAAGTGATTAAATATTATTATGACTAAGTTAGGGGCGAGGTGCAAAGCCTTTGGTGATGTCCTTCTGCCCGATAAATCGACCACCCTGGGTGCGGGAAGGCCGTCCCCGGCGGTGCCAGAGGCGGCGGCGGCTGCCCACCGCAGGCCTTCCGCACCGTGCCATTTTCGGGCCTGAAGCTGGGCGGCGGGACCGTGGTGGCAGAAGCCAACCTGCCGCAGCGCGTCGGCCGCCATCTCCCCCGGGCCCGGCGGGCTGAAGCGAGGACTACAACTCCCATGATGCAACGGGGCGGGGCGCCACCAGCCACGCCCCCACGACCGCCCCCCAAGGGGGCCTGGTGGGCTGAGGCAAGGACTACAACTCCCATGATGCAACGGGGCGCGGGGGGGGGGTGCCACCAGCCGCGCTCCCCACATTCCCCCCCGGTGGGCTAGGCAAGGACTGCAACTCCCATGATGCAAAGGGGCGGGGGGCGCGCCACCAGCCGCACTCCCCACATTCCCCTCCCCTCCCACCCCCAGCGGGCCCTGTGGGCTGAGGCAAGGACTACAACTCCCATGATGCAACGGGGCACGGGAGGGGGGCGCGCCACCAGCTGCGCTCCCCACATTTTAGACCGTGAGCCCACTGTTGGGTAGGGACTGTCTCTATATGTTGCCAACTTGTACGTCCCAAGCGCTTAGCACAGTGCTCTGCACACAGTAAGCGCTCAATAAATACGACTGATTGATTGATCTCTCCCCCATAGCGGGCCCGGTGGGCTGAGGCAAGGACTACAACTCCCACGATGCAACAGGGCGGGGCGCCACGCTCCCCACATTTCTCCCCCCCCCCCCAGCGGGCCCGGTGGGCTGAGGCAAGGACTACAACTCCCATGATTCATTCATTCATTCAATCAATCGTATTTATTGAGCGCTTACTGTGTACAGAGAACTGTACTAAGCGCTTGTGAAGTACAAGTCAACATTCATTCATTCAATCGTATTTATTAAGCATTTACTGTGTACAGAGAACTGTACTAAGCGCTTGGGAAGTCCAAGTTGGCAACATATAGAGGCGGTCCCTATCCAACAGCCGGCTCACAGTCTAGAAGGGGGAGACGGACAACAAAACAAAACATATTAACAAAATAAAATAAATAGAATAAATATGTACAAGTAAAATAACGAGTAATAAATATGTACACACATATATACATATATACACACACACATATATATACATATATATATATATACAGGTGTTGTGGAGAGGGGAGGCGGGCTGAGGCAAGGACTACAAGCAGCATGGCTCAGTGGAAAGCGCATGGGCTTTGGAGTCAGAGGTCATCTTCTAGACTGTGAGCCCACTGTTGGGTAGGAACAGTCTCTATATGTTGCCAACTTGTACTTCCCAAGCGCTTAGTACAGTGCTCTGCACACAGTAAGCACTCAATAAATACGATTGAATGAATGAATGAATGTATGGGTTCAAATCCCGGCTCCGCCAACTGTCAGGTGTGTGACTTTGGGCAACTCCCATCATTCATTCAATCGTATTTATTGAGCACTTACTGTGTGCAGGGCACTGTACTAAGCGCTTGGGAAGTACAGGTTGGCAACATATAGGGACGGTCCCTACCCAACAGTGGGCTCACAGTCTAGAAGGGGGAGACACAGAGAACAAAATAAAACATGTTAACAAAATAAAAGGAATAGAATAAATATGTACAAGTTAGAGTAATAAATACGTACAAACATATATACATATATATATCAATCGTATTTATTGAGCGCTTACTGTGTGCAGAGCACTGTACTAAGCGCTTGGGAAGTACAAGTTGGCAACATATAGAGACGGTCCCTACCCAACAGTGGGCTCACAGTCTAGAAGGGGGAGACAGAGAACAAAGCATATTAACAAAACAAATAGATATGTACAAGTAAAATAGAGTAATAAATATGTAGAAACATATATACATATATACAGGTGCTGTGGGGAAGGGAAGGAGGTAAGGCAGGGGGATGGAGAGGGGGCGGAGGGGGAGAGACAGAACAAAACAAAACGTATTAACAAAATAAAATAGAATAGATATGTACAAGTAAATTAAATAGAGTAATAAATCCGTACAAACATATATACATATATACAGGTGCTGTGGGGAAGGGAAGGAGCTAAGGCGGGGGGGATGGAGGGGGAGAGACAGAGAACAAAACAAAACATATTAACAAAATAAAATAAATAGAATAGATATGTACAAGTAAAATAAATAGAGTAATAAATCCGTACAAACATATATACATATATACACAGGTGCTGTGGGGAGGGGAGGCAGGCTGAGGCAAGGACTACACACATTGTGGCTCAGTGGAAAGAGCCCGGGCTTTGGAGTCAGAGGTCATGGGTTCAAATCCCGGCTCCGCCAACTGTCAGCTGGGTGACTTTGGGCAAGTCCCTTCACTTCTCTGTGCCTCAGTGACCTCATCTGCAAAATGGGGATTAAAACTGTGAGCCCCACGTGGGGCTTCCCGGCGTTTAGAACGGTGCTTTGCACGTAGTAGGCGCTTAACAAATACCATTATTATAACTCCCATGATGCAACGGGGCGGGGCGCCACCATTCATTCATTCATTCGGTCAATCATATTTATTGAGCGCTTAGTGTGTGCAGAGCCCAGGACTAAGCGCTGGGGAAGTACAGGCGCGGTCCCCGCTTTTTTTTTTTCCCCGGCGGGGCGGGGTCTGGCTTTCCCGCTGGGCCGCGGCCTGGGGGGATCCTCCCCCATTTCCCCTACTGAGAGCTCACCTCCTCCAGGAGGCCTTCCCAGAGTGAGCCCCCTCCTTAATAATAATAATGGCATTAAGCGCTTACTATTTGCAGAGCACTGTTCTAAGCGCTAGGAAATTTACAAGGTGATCAGGTTGTCCCACGTGGGGCTCACAATCTTCATCCCCCTTTTACAGATGAGGGAACTGAGGCCCAGAGAAGTTAAGTGACTTGCCCAAAGTCACACAGTTGACAAGTGGTGGAGCCGGGATTTGAACCCATGACCTCTGACTCCAAAGCCCCTGCTTTTTCCACTGAGCCATGCTGCTCCTTCCTCTCCCCCATCCCCCCCTTACCTCCTTCCCCTTCCCACAGCACCTGTATATATGTATATATGTTTGTACGGATTTGTTACTCTATTTTATTTATACGTACTTATTCATTTTATTTTGTTAATATGTTTTGTTCTCTGTCTCCCCCTTCTAGACCGTGAGCCCGCTGTTGGATAGGGACCCTCTCTATATGTTGCCAACTTGTACTTCCCAAGCGCTTAGTACAGTGCTCTGTGCACAGTAAGTGCTCAATAAATACGATGGAATGAATCCCCCCCTTATCTCCTTCCCCTCCCCACAGCACATGTATATATGTATGTATATTTGTACGTATTTAGTACTCTATTTTATTTGTACACATTTATTGTATTAATATGTTTTGTTTTGTTCTCTGTCTCCCCCTTCTAGACCGTGAGCCCGCTGTTGGGTTGGGACCGTCTCTATATGTTGCCAACACAGCACCTGTATATATGTATGTATATTTGTACATATTTATTACTCTATTTTATCTGTACATATTTATTCTATTTTATTTTGTTAATGTTTTGTTCTCTGTCTCCCCCTTCTAAACCATGAGCCCGCTGTTGGGTAGGGACCTATATGTTGCCAACACAGCACCTGTATCTATGTATGTATATTTGTACGTATTTATTACTCTATTTTATTTGTACATATTTATTCTATTTTATTTTGTTAATCTGTTTTGTTCTCTGTCTTCCCCATCTAGACTGTGAGCCCGCTGTTGGGTAGGGACCGTCTCTATACGTTGCCAACACAGCACCTGTATATATGTATGTATATTTGTACGTATTTATTACTCTATTTTATTTGTACATATTTATTCTATTTTGTTAATAGGTTTTGTTCTCTGCCTCCCCCTTCTAGACTGTGAGCCCGCTGTTGGGGGTAGGGACCGTCTCTAGATCAATCAATCGTATTTATTGAGCGCTTACTGTGTGTAGGGCACTGGACTAAGCGCTTGGGAAGTACAAGTACATATATATGTATGTATATTTGTACGTATTTATTACTCTATTTTATTTGTACATATTTATTCTATTTTATTTTGTTAATAGGTTTTGTTCTCTGTCTTCCCCGTCTAGACCGTGAGCCCACTGTTGGGTAGAGACGGTCCCTACCCAACAGCGGGCTCACGGTCTAGAAGGGGGAGACAGGCAACAAAACATATTAACAAAATAAATAGAATAAATATGTACAAGTAAAATAAATAAATAGCTTAATAAATACGCACAAACATATATACAGGTGCTGTGGAGAGGGGAAGGAGGTAAGGCGGGGGGGAGAAGAAGGAGGGGGCTCAGTCTGGGAATTAACTTGTATCTACCCCAGAACGTAGAACAGTGTTTGGTACATAGTAAGGGCTTAACAAGTACAATTATTCTTGTAATATTACTACTCTCCTCCATGGTACATATTTATTACTCTATTTATTTATTTTACTTGTACATATCTATCCTATTTATTTTATTTTGTTGGTATGTTCGGTTTTGTTCTCTGTCTCCCCCTTTTAGACTGTGAGCCCACTGTTGGGTAGGGACTGTCTCTACGTGTTGCCAGTTTGTACTTCCCAAGCGCTCAGTCCAGTGCTCTGCGCATAGTAAGCGTTCAATAAAGGAGCAGCGTGGCTCAGTGGAAAAAGCACGGGCTTTGGAGTCAGAGGTCATGGGTTCAAATCCCGGCTCCACCACTTGTCAACTGTGTGACTTTGGGCAAGTCACTTAACTTCTCTGGGCCTCAGTTCCCTCATCTGTAAAAGGGGGGGTGAAGATTGTGAGCCCCACGTGGGACAACCTGATCACCTTGTAAATTTCCTAGGGCTTAGAACAGTGCTCTGCAAACAGTAAGCGCTTAATGCCATTATTATTCTTTTAGACTGTGAGCCCACTGTTGGGTAGGGACTGTCTCTATGTGATGCCAATTTGTACTTTCCAAGCGCTTAGTACAGTGCTCTGCACATAGGAAGCGCTCAATAAATACGATTGATTGATTGATTGAATAAATACGATTGCTGATGATGACGGTAAACACGCGGACCCCATTCTCACAGGAAGACAGGCCTAAGAATAAGGAGCCGCGGGGTCTAGGGGTAAGAACCCCAGCCCAGGAGTCTTTCCCTGCCACCTGTCTGCTGTGTGATACTGGGCAAGTCACTTACGTTGGCTAGGCCTCCGTCCCCTCATCTGGAAAGTTGGACTTCCCCGGCGCTTCGTCCAGTGCTGTGCACATAGTGAGCGCTCAATAAATACGACGGAATGAATGAGTGAGTGTCCACCCCCGCGGCCCCTCCTTTTCTGTGCTTGGGGCCGGCTCCTCCCCCGGCTCCTCCTCCTCCCCCGCCCCTCCCGGCACATGCCCCTGCAGCCCGGCGCCGTCCGGCCCCTGCTCCCGCCGCCTTCCCTCCCCTCCCCTCCCCTTCCCGGGATCGGGACCGGGATCGGGACCGGAGCCCGAGCCTGGCGGGGCGGCCCCGGCATGCCCCGAGGATGATCGCCGCCTCCAGGAAGGGGCCGGAGGGCAGGTACCCGCTGCATTACCTCGTCTGGCACAACCGCTCCCGGGAGCTGGAGAAGGAGGTCAACGCCGGCCAGGTAGGGCAGGGCCCGGCCGGACAAAATGTGTGTGTGTGCGGGGGGGGGGGGGCTGCACCCCAGACCGGCCCCTTCCCCAGCCCCCGGGGGCTGGGCTATCCGGAAAGCCCCCCACCAAGGACCGGCGGGGGATGGGGGGGTGTGAGTGCCACCCTGGCATCTCCCCTGCCCCGGGAGAGGAGTGGAGGCCCGGATGCCCGGTTGCCCGGCGCCGCCGCCTTTGTCTACCGTTGTGTTTGTTTGTGGGTGGGGGGAGGCGGCGCCTTTCCCCGGGCGGGCCCGCTTATTTACCCCGTCCTCTAGGCCCGCCGCACCACGTGGGCCCGGGCATCTCCCCCAGCCCACGCCCCTGCAGAGGGCACCCCCTCCGCCCCCCCCCTCAGGAGACCCCGACCCGTTTTTCCGAGGGGCGCGGGGTCCCCGGGGCTGACCCTCCGGCCTCAGGTTCCCTAGGGAGATGGGGAGTGGGGAGCCCTCCCCTCTGCCCCCCCCCCCCTTTTTGGGGTTGACCCTCAGACTGGCAGCGCAGCCAGGGCCGTCACCCTGCAGAAGGGCGGAGATCCCCCCCTCCCCAACATCAACCTTAGGGCCTTCCCACCCTCCCTGTCACCCACCTCCTCTCCATCCCACTCCCAGCGCCCTCCTCCTCTCAGCATCCTTTCCTCCCTCCCCACCGACGCAGCCACCGGAGGATATTTCCCCAGGGACGAAGCCCGGATGGGGAAGGGGTGAGCCCGGGGAACGGTTTGCCCACCCCCAGCCTGAGCCCCATCTGTGTCAGGCCGGGGGGAGAGGAGCCATCCTGGAGCTGGTAGGAGAGAGGGTCAAGGGTCAGGAATAATCCGGTCTGCCAGGGTCAGGTTCCCCAGAAGGGGCTTCCTCTAGTTGGCTGGCACCGGCTATTGTGCTCCTGGACTGGACCTGCTGTCAATATGTCCCCGCCAGGGACTGGGGTACCCCTGCCCTCCTCTGCTCCTTCTCCTTGCGGAGGGATCTCCCGGTAGGCCCGCCAGAAATGCCCTTTTGCTGAGCCCCGCTGCGTGCTTTTCATGTCTCCCCTGTGATTTTCCGAGCTAGCCGGGGTTTCGGGGGGTTTAGACGCTTAATTGAACCACTGACCGCAGGAGCCAGGCTGGGAGGGTGGGCCCGGGGAAGAATGGGGTCAGCCCCATGCACCCTCCGTCTCCTCTCTGCTGCTTGGAGCTCTGTGGCTGCTGCTTCCAGAGACAATAAGCCATCCCTCTGCTCCTTGTCCTCCCTTCCCCTCCTCCCCTCCCACACCTTCCTGGTCTGCTGTGGCTAAGGGATGGTAAGGCCTGCCCAACACAAGCAGAAATGAAAGGTTCTCTCCTCCTGACGGCAACACCTTGTCGCCCCAGGAAGGATGGGAAGCCAGAAGCATGACTTGGTTAACATCCCGGTGTCTTTGGGGTTGGGGGTTCACTCCAGCCTACGGAGGGCTGGAGTAATCAGTCAGCGGTGTTTATTGAGTGTTCACTCTGGGCAGAGCACTGTACTAAGGGCTTGGAAGAATACAGTGGAGTTGGTAGACACTACCCCTGCCTACAAAATAATAATTGTGGTATTTGTGAAGCATTTGTTAAAATGTGAGTGACTGTCCCCTCCTGAGACCCATTGTCGTGCAGGATGCCCCAGCCTCTATCCAGAAGACCAGGCCACATTCCCCACCCCGCTGGGCCTTGTTCCCTGCCCGAAGGGCTGACCCCCCCCTCTAGGCAGGGCAGGAAGGAAGTCAGAGGGAGTGAGGCTGGAGAGGGGTACCAAGCATGGGCCTCTCTTTGGGGTCTGCATTTCTCTTAGCAGATTGGCACACCCAGAAGGTTAATGTCACAGGCGGCAGGAACCTGGGGGTGGGGAATGAGAGGTCATTGTACTGGGCGGGTCCTTAGTGGACTAAGCCCGGTCCCAATGTCCTCCTCTCCACTCATCCCAACTGTGGCATTCCACAGGTCAGGTGCCACCTCATTGATGGGCATCTGTGTCCTCCTGAGCCCTGCCTGGCCATGAGGCTGGGCTGCTCTCACTGCTGTCAGTTGGAGCCTCCTCCCTGTCACCCCAGCACCCCATGCAGCTCTGTTCCCTCTCATTCCCCAGGTTAGGGGATGCAGGGAAGTTGGGGTGGAGAGAGGTACTTCCGTACAGATTTGAGCCTCCATTTTAGAGCTACGCCCATCCCCAGGCCTGGCCTGAGGGCTAATGAGGGGCAGGGGAAAATGATCAGGACCGAGTTCAGCTAGGACAGCTTGGGACCCGGGGCCAGGCCGAGGACAGCCAGATCCTCCAGTCCTCGGCTGCCTGGCTGGGATGGATCAGGATGTTGGGATTCAAGCTGAGCTCATCCAGCCTGAGGAGAGATGCCCAGGTGCTGCTCGGCCTCCTTAAACTCTCCTCTCTCCCTTCCCTTACCCAGGAAGTCCCAACCCCAGGTGGGTAGATGGGCTTTTCATCCATCTGCCACCCCACTGCCTGCTCTTCCTCCGCCCCAGGCTCTGAGATGCCCAGCCCCCATCTGGCTCAGCCTCTCCCGGGACAGAGGGACTGGCCCAGCTTCTTGCCCACACATTGTCCCTTCTAGACTGTAAGTTCTAGTTGTGGTCAGGGAATTAGTATGTTTATTGTTATATTGTGCTCTCCCAAGCACTTAGTACAGTGCTCTGCACACAGTTTGTGCTCAATAAATCCGATTAAATGAATGAATAAAAGTATATCATTGGTGTTCTGTCTGAGGGGTCATCTTCTGGGCCCACAGCCAGGAAGCGGAGCCCAGTTGCGGGGAGGAGAGCAGAAACACCTCTCCAACATTGCCCTTGATTGACAGACTAGTGCGGAACAATGGGCTGGGACATGAGATTTGTGAGGAGAAGGTAAACAATAATAAGAATAATACTAATAATTATATTAAATGCACACAAAAGCACTTGGTATAGTACAGTCCAATAGAGTTGGTAGACTTTTTCCCTGCCCACAAGGACCTTACAGTCTACAGGGGGTGAAATGAGAGGAAATGGTCGGTTATTATAGCAGGGATTTAGGGTGAACATCAAGAAGAACATCCTGACGGCAGGTTGAGACACTGGCAGGGAGGATGTGGGATCTCCATCTTAAGAGTAGGAGGGCCCCATTCTTCTGAACATCAGGAAGGGCAGTCTTGCTTGGAGACAGGGGGATGATGAGATGACCTGCAGAAGAATCTTCTGTCCTGAGGGGCCTGATTCTCTGAAACCTGAGCTGCTTGGATTGGAGTTTACCCCCTCTAGACTGTTAGCTTCTTGTGGGCAGGGAACATGTCTACCAACTCTATTGTACTCTCTCAAAGCCTTTGATATAATGATCTGCACACAGTAAGTGCTCAGTAAATGCCACTGATTGAGGGAGAAGTGAGGGGTTGGGGGGTAGAAGAAGAGGAGGGCAGAGTCAGGCTATTTCCCTCTCTATCGTGGGTGTGCCTTGCTGAAAACCCAAGAGCAATTTCAGCCCCTGACTGAAATCTTGGTCTCAGGATTCAGGCTGGGGCCTTCCACAACACGTGCTGGGAGAGGCCAGGGATGTAGCTCCGGAGGCTGGCAGTGGGGTAGGTATCGGGTTCCCACCTGGCCACCTCAGGGATGGGCTGGCATCGGACCAAGCCCTTGCCCGATGCCAGCCCTCAGCAGGGACCTCCTAGGTTCTCTTTCTGCCTGCTGAGAGGTGCTGGTGAAATGGAAACCCGTCGCTGTGGCCGCTCTGGAGGGCAGGGCTGGGTGGGTGCTGGATGTAGGACAGTGGCAGGGGTTAGCTTGGGTGCGAACGTTAACCCTCATTGGGCCAGAGGTGCGGTGGGAGGGAGGCCAGCCTGTGAAGTGGGCGGGGGAGTCTAGGGGAGGAAGTCGGACCAGGGTACAGACCCCAGAGGAGGAGGAGGAGGTGGCAGCCAAGTTTTGGCATACTTAGCAGCTCCTTTCAGCTTTCCCACTCACCCCCAAAGGGGACCCGAGTGGACAGCGGGGGGTCCCTGGAGCTCCCCCTCCCCTGCCCTCAGCCCCTCATCCCTGACTGCCAGCTGGATCCAGCCAGGAGGCTGCCCCTAAGACTGTCCTGCCTGGCCCTGCCCACCCAAGGAAACGACCCAGGGTCTCCGCCGGTGGCTGGGCACGCGCCCGCCGGGCTTCCCCACTCATCACTTAGAAGCAGTGTGGCTCAGTGGAAAGAGTACAGACTTGGGAGTCAGAGGTCATGTGTTCAAATCCCTGCTCTGCCAATTGTCAGCTGTGTGACTTTGGGTAAGTCACTTCACTTCTCTGGGCCTGTTACCTCATCTGTAAAATGGGGATTAAGACTGTGAGCCCCACGTGGGACAACCTGATCACCTTGAATCCTCCCCAGCGCTTAGAACAGTGGTTTGCACATAGTAAGCGCTTAACAAATGCCATCATTATTATTATCACTTGGCAGAGCAGTGGCCCCCCAGCTCCAATAATGGCATTTATTAAGCACTTACTATGTGCAAAGCACTGTTCTAGGCACTGGGGAGGTTACAAGGTGATCAGGTTGTCCCACGGGGGGCTCACAGTCTTAATCCCCATTTTACAGGTGAGGTAACTGAGGCACAGAGAAGTTAAGTGACTTGCCCAAAGTCACACAGCAGACAATTGGCAGAGCCGGGATTTGAACCCCTGAAGCTCTTAATCCTTCCTGGGTGGGGAGGGATTTAGTCGTTGGTTTGCTCCCTATGTGGCCTGTGCTGCCTGTCGGGAGAAGGGGGCACCTTTCCCCCCAGTCTCCTAGGTCCCTGAGGGTGGGGCTCCTGGTCAGGGGTGGAAGGGCCGGGGGCAACAAGCCAACCAAGTGCTGGCCCCAACGCTGCCACGGAGCAATCGGGAAACTCAGGAACTGGAACCACAAGCCCCAGAAACCAAAAATCGATGTATTTCCCTAGACAGCAGGAGGGGCCTGACTCTCAGCAGGAAGGCCAGGGAGGGGGGGCCAGGGGACCAGGGGAGGGGAGCATTCTTGGTGGGAGTGGGGCATGATGGCTCCGTTCTTGAGCCTCTTGAGGTGAGGGGCTCCCAAAACTGCCATTGGGTGCCAGGCCCAACAGTGCAAGGGTGGGAACGGGGCCCTGAACAGTGAGGGCAACGCAAGGGAGTGACCAGCCAGGGCTTCCAGCCGGGCCCTTTCTGCTCTTGGAGTTCTGGGCTTGGCCAGGCCTTCCACAACGTCTGAAGACAAGGCAGAGGGGGTGGCCTCCGAACCATCGACTAGCTCTCAGGTTCCCAGAGGTTCCCAAATTGTTCCCGCTGACCCCTGCTCCCTGGCCACCCCTCTGGGTTATGTTTCCCCCCACCCCTGGGCCTAGAGGAATGAGGCCTGAGGGGTTTGCATTCACTGAAAATCTTCTCCTCATGACAGCTAAATGTATATAAGAGCTGTGTGTGCATCTCTGTCTCTGCTGAGGTGCTGAATGAACTCTCCCAGCGCAGGCCTGACTTGGTGGCCTGCTGCCTCCAGAATCACTTGTGCTCACTTGTCCCGCTCCCCGCTGACGGCTTCCGTACAGCCAGAGGCTGGGGGGTGGCACCGTACTGGGTCGGGGGTGGGCCAGGGGTGTGGCATGTGACTTCCATCACCTCCAGGCTTGCGGGGGTTGGGGGTGTGTGTGTGTGTGCAGTGACATCCAAGAGATTCCTGACTCTTAAGGATGTGCCCAACCCAATTTGCTTGTATCCACCCCAGTGCTTAGAACAGTGCTTGTCACATAATAAGTTCTTAACAAATACCATTATTATTGTTATTACCCCGTGCTTAGTATAGTGCTTAACAAATGCCACAAATATTATTATTATCGTGAGGCCCAGGTGGAGGGAAAGTGGTGGTGATGGGTAATCCTTCAGGAGGCTGTGCAGGAGAGGGGCAGATTGGGAGAACCTCAGTCAGAGCTACTGTTCCATTGCCACCAGGATCTCAGCCATTGATAATATCTTTGGATATTCACATCTACTTTCCATAATTTATCCTGACTCCACTCTTGGTAAATATTTTTATGTCTGCCTCCAGTTAATGAATGGGATTTATTGAGCACCTACTGTGTGCAGAGCATTGAACTAAGTGCTCGGTAGAGTACAATATATTAGAGTTGGGTAGATGTATTCTCTGCCCACAAGGAGCTCACAGTCTACAGGGAAAGCTTAGGCTGGGGACACGCTCTGTGCGTCTCTTCTACTTTCCTAAATGCTTAGTACATTGTATTGCACTCAGGGGGTGCTCAGTAAATAGCATTACTGCTGTTACCACTGCCCCAGTCACAATGCCACTGTGGACAAGGTGACAGCCCTGAGGTGGGGCCTGGTGGACCCTGGGCCCCATTCCCTGTGTGTGGTGGTACTCATTCAGTCGTATTTACTGAGCACTTACTGTGTGCAGAGCAGTGTACTAAGGGCTTGGGAGAGTACAATACAACAATAATGACAATAATAAAAAGACCTAAGGTCTGAGCTGGGGCTGGGGGAAGGCGTACATTTCTTCTGGCCAATGGCGAGCAGCAGGTAGCAAGTGCCCAATGGAGCTGAGCCTAGCATGGTGGCCTTGGGGGCGGGCATTGTCACCCTCACCCACCATGTGACCTTGGGTAAGTCCCTTAACTTCTCTGGACCTCAGTTTCCTCATCTGTCAGATGGGGATTTAACACCCGTTCTCCTTCCTACTTAGACTGGGAGCCCCATGTAGGACAGGGACTGTGTCCGACCAGATTATCTTGTATCTATCCCGGGGCTTAGTTTGGTGCCTGGCACATAGTACGTGCTTAACTAGTACCACAGTTATAATTATAATTATTCTATGGGAGTGGCTACCTGCCTTTCTCAGGGGAGGACTGGTTTGCACCAGGAGTAGCCCAGCGGGCAGGACACTTAGAGTGCTTGTTCATGGTACATCAGTTTCAGAGAGCCCCAGGTCGGGGATGTGGGCCTGAGGATCGGGTTGGGGAAGGGCACAGAGGACGATGGTGGGGAGTAAAAGAGGGGACCGTCTTTGATTTTGGCCCGGAGTCATTGTTTCTTAGCTGCAGCAGCAGCCTCCTGTGCCCCGAGGGCAGCCTGGGTTAGAGAGGAAAGGGATTGGAACAGGTTTCTTGCCATCCTGCCAACTGCCTCCCTCCCCAGCCCCAAGCCCGAGGCAGTGCCAGGTCTGTGCCACCCTCCACCCGCTCCCTGGCAACCGCTGGTGCCTGGAAACCCCTTGGGGTAGGGGTGGAAAGAGCCTCGTGCTGGTAGACACCGTGTGCCAGGGTAGGGGACAAGGGACAGGAGGGGTTTCTCTGGCCTCGGGGACAGGGCGGGGAGTCCCTACTCTACCACCCTCCCCGGGGCCTTGTTAGTGTGGTGCTGGCAACTACTGCTGCGGAGCGGAGTGAGAGAAGTGAGGTAGTTGTTTCACCTGTCTACATGTTTTGTTTTGTTTTGTTGTCTGTCTCCCCCTTCTAGACTGAGAGCCCGTTGTTGGGTAGGGATTGTCTCTATATGTTACCGACTTGTACTTCCCAAGTGCTTAGTAAAGGGCTCTGCACACAGTAAGCGCTCAATAAATACGATTGAATGAATGAATAAAGGAGTGGCGGTGGGGAGGAGGCAGTAGGGTAGCTGAGTGGTGGTGGTCATCAATCAATCAATCGTATTTATTGAGCGCTTACTGTGTGCAGAGCACTGTACTAAGCGCTTGGGAAGTACAAAGTTGGCAACATATAGAGACGGTCCCTACCCAACAGTGGGCTCGGCGGTGGTGGCTTGGGCTCAGCCCAGGGATGCAGTGTGGGGTTGGGGGGTGGGGGGAGCGGGGTTGGGAGATCAGGCCAAAGGGAGGGTCTGGGGCAGAAGTGAGAACGCATTGGGAGTGGGGGGCCTGGGTCAGCTCCGCTGTCCGGTCTCTCCCCCGCCCCCCCCTCTCCACTCTCCGGTCACAGCCCTTGTGCTGAATCCACTGCCGTCCTCATCTTTGCTCCCCACCGGCCTGTCGGGGAACGTCCCTGATCCATGGCTACCCCCAACTTCCCCTGCCTCCTCTCTCTAGTCCCAAGATGGGGAGCCGGGGACAGGGTAGGGGGGCAGGGCAAGGCAGGGCAGGGCAGAGGAGGTGGCAACTCGAATGCCAGCAGAGTACAAGAACCTGATTCCCTGTAAATCTGCTTTCCCCCCCATTGTGGCCTCCAGGGTCCTTGGTTCCCCTGAGCTTTCCCACTCCTGGCCCTTGGCAGTGCTGGAGCCAGCAGTTGAGGAACCTGGGATGAGGGGTAGAGGGAGGGACAATGTCTCCTTGGGTCGGGGTCACCGAAGGCCGTGGAAAGCCCAGGTGATCTGGCCGCCCAGAGGACCCTATAGGGGTGCCCCGCCCCCTCAGATGACCCCGGCCACTGGCCCCTGATCCCCTGGGAGCCCCGCCGGGCCCAGCTGCTGCCCTCTAGACTGTGCTGTGAAGGGACGAGGGACACGTGAGTCATTGAGCAGGAGCTGGGGAGGCCTGGGGCTCCCCCTGAGAGGCCCAGGGGAGGCCGGAGGTGGAAGTGGGGAGAGACGGCAGATGGGAGAAGCAGCTGCCGCCGTCGCCGCCCAACCCAGGAACAGCAGGGGAGGAGCCGGGCCTCAAGGAGGGGCTCGGGCATCCCAAGGTCTCTGGGCATAGGTGCCAGACGGAAGACTTAGGACCCCGGGGCTGGGCCCCAGAGAGGAGATGGCTTTGGTGGGGGAGCCGCTGCCCAGGAGTGTGGCCGACTGTGTGATCTCTCCCCTCTGAATTCCCAGGTGGACATAGAGCAGTTGGACCCCCGGGGCCGGACCCCCCTGCACCTGGCGACCACCCTGGGCCACCTGGACTGTGCCCGTGTGCTGCTGAAGCATGGTGCCGATGTAGGGCGGGAGAACCGGAGCGGCTGGACAGGTGGGCAGCCCCTCTCTCCCTTCCCCACTCCCTCACTCCCCAGCTCCACCTCCCGGCATGGTCTCCCCTTGCCTGGAGCTCCCCTCTGCCTGGCGCTGGGGGAAGTATCTCTGGAAGTGACACTCCCGTCCTTGCTCAGTCCTCCAGGAGGCCGTGAGCACCCGCGACCTGGAGCTGGTTCAGCTGGTCCTGCGCTACCGGGATTACCAGAGGGCGGTCAAGAGGCTGGCGGGCATCCCCGTCCTCCTGGAGAAGCTACGGAAGGTAATGTTCCCTCCCCCGCACTCCCCTTGGACCCCTCCCCACCGTCTCCGGGGCTCGCTCCTGTCTGGACCTTCTCGGCCTCCGCCCCAAGTTCCACCCCTGGCCTCCCATCTGCCGCTGCCCTATGCTCCCGGCCACTCCTGTCCCCACCTCTCCGTGTCCACTTCCTCCCCAACCCCCAGCGCTGGCCCCTCTCCTCCCTTTCCCTTCTCCCCCGACCCTGCCCCCTGGGCTCTCTTGCTGTCTTCTCCCCCAGGCCCAGGACTTCTATGTGGAGATGAAATGGGAGTTCACTAGTTGGGGTAAGTGGGTTGGGGGCAGAGGGCATCTTGGGCTCAGGGCCCTGGCAGAGGTACAGAACGCTGCCCTGGGCCGCCGCCTCCTCCTCCTCCTCCTCCAGCTGGTGACCATCAGCTTTGCAGCTGGCATGGGCTGAGGCATGGGGTCCCCCAAGAAGGGCGTTTGAGAGCTCCTCCCTACCCGCTTCCTCCCCAGAGGTTGAGCAGACCTTCATGTTCTCAGGCCACCCTGGGGGATAGGGATGGGATGTTTAGGACCCAGGGGTCATGAAGTTGGGGGGCGGGGGGGTGAGGGGCTGTGGTAGCCAGGGGCCTGGGCCCCTGGCCTTGAGAGTGGCACCCCCTCCTTCCCAGTTCCCCTGGTCTCCAAGATCTGCCCAAGTGATACCTACAAGGTGTGGAAGAGCGGGCAGAACCTCCGTGTGGACACTACTCTGCTGGGTTTTGACCACATGACATGGCAGCGGGGGAACCGCAGTTTTGTCTTCCGGGGACAAGGTCAGTCCTGGGGGCAGAGGAGGTGTTGGTTGTGGTCCCCGGACCATGATCCCCTTCCCTTCTTCCCTCCACTCCTTCACTGCCCCTGAGTCCCAGGGGAGACAGTGCTGACCGAGGCTGGGGGCTGGATCTTTCTACGCCGGGGGTGGTAAAATCAGGGGCCACAGAGAAGCAGCATGGCCTAGTGGATAGAGCTCAGCTTGGGAGTCAGAAGGACCTGGGTTCTAATCCCAACTCCTCCACTTGTCTGCTGTGTGACCTTGGGCAAGTCATTTAAAGCCTCTGTGCCTCAGTTCCCTCATCTGTAAAAGAGGGATTAAGACTGGACTGTGTCCAGCCTGATTAGCTTGTATCTGTCTCAACCCTTAGTACAGTGCCTGGCACATAGTAAGCGCTTAACAAATATTAAAAAAAAAAAAGGAGGATGCGGTAGGCGGGACCCCAGCTACTACCTTTCAGCAGCTCCACCTTCCCAGGCCGCTCCCCTCTGCCCTCCGCAGCGTGTTGACCAGGTGGCTGGAGCCCACTGCGGACATCCCTGCCCTTCGTGGATCCAGCAGCTCCTCAGAGACCCCCAGCCACTGGCCTCGCTCCCGTCCTTGCTCCCACCTTCCCTTCCGCTCCTGCCCTCGCTCCCACCCTCGTCCCTCTGCCCTGCTCCTGCTGTGAGCTCCATCAGGACTGACCGGTGCAGGGTTGTGCCCACCCCCTGCCTGGCGCCTCCCTCTGCTCTGATGGCCTCCCCCTCCCCCGTTGTTCTCCCTGCCGGCCCCTGCCACTGTAGATACCAGTGCGGTGGTGATGGAGATTGACCACGACCGGCGGGTGGTGTACACGGAGACGTTGGCGCTGGCCGCCCAAGACCGTGACGGGCTCCTGGCCGCAGTGCAGCCCACCGAGGAGCAGGTGATGAGCCGGCTCACTGCCCCTGTCGTCACCACCCAACTCGACACCAAGAACATCTCCTTCGAAAGGTGCGCTGGGCACGGGGAGGGGCGAGAACTCCGTGAGTGCCCGGGGCAGGCCGAGCACCCTCTAACCTGGCCTCCCCGTTCCCCTTCATCTTCCTCGGGCCAGAAACAAGACTGGCATCCTGGGCTGGCGTAGTGAGAAGACAGAGATGGTGAATGGCTATGAGGCTAAGGTGAGGGGAAGAAGGAGGGCACAGACAGGACCCTCAGGTCCAGGGAGGGTTCCGGAAACCCACGGGGGAGTCAGGGGGCGTGGGGGCAGTGCCAATTCACGTGCCTTCATGAGGGGGACAGGGGGCTTAGGGAGGCCAGGCGGGAACCGACTTCACAGTCCCTTCCTGGCCCCAGGTCTACGGGGCGTCCAACGTGGAGCTGATCACGCGGACCAGGACGGAACATCTGTCTGAACAGCATAAGGGCAAGAGCAAAGGTAATGAATGGGGTGGAGTGGCCAGGGCCACTCCTGGAGCTCCAGCTCCAGCTAATGAGGCCCTCTACCCTCCTCTTGGAATCCTTGCTGGTCCTCCAGCCCCCCGATGCTGCCGGACGGGGATCAGAGGGAAGTGGGAAGGTACCCCCTGGCAGCTCTAGGCCCCCCTGCCCCTCCTCTGCCCTCCCCGTTCTCAACCCTGGGCCCGGCCCTTCACCCTGGTCCCTGGTCCGTACTCTCCCTCTAATGAGTTCGCAGGGGCCCGTGTGACCAGGGGCACCTCTCTCTCTCTGTCTCAGGCAGTAAGACACCACTGCAGTCCTTCCTGGGCATCGCAGAACAGCACGTGGGGCCCAACAATGGGGTGAGTGCCAAGTCGCAGCTCACCGGCATCAGAACAGACCCCGCAGGACCCCCATCCCCTCTATGCCCCGGGGCTCTTGGGGGGCGGAGGGAAGAGCTCCACCCAATTAACCCCATGCCGCCTCTTCTCTCCGGCCCAGACCCTGATCACACAGACGCTGAGTCACACCAACCCCACCGCCATCACCGCTGAGGAATACTTCAACCCCAGCTTTGAGCTGGGCAACCGGGACATGGGACGGCCCATGGAACTGACCACCAAGACCCAGAAGTAAGGCTCAGGTCGGGCGGGAGGCAGTGAAAAGCAGGCCCAGACTCTGGGGCGATCACCCACATTGGAGGGCAAGAGGCCATGGTCAGATCGACAGGAGAGCCATGTTGAGAGGGCAGCGGAGGAGAAGGGGAAGGAGAGAATGTCCGTTCCCTTCGGGCACAGTTAGTGTGGAGACCAGGCTAGGAGAAGATGCCGCCAAAACCATTACCTCACTCCTCCCCAGCACTAGGCCAGACATTGGCATGAAAACTGACGGCAGGGTGAAGGAGGAGGGGTTGCCCGCCCCATCCCTCTAACCGGTTCCTGCCCTTGGCTGGCCCTCTGTGCCGTCCATTGCTCCAGCCACTCTCGCTCCACTGTAGAGTGTCCCTCTGCTCTCTGGGCCACTGTCCCTGCCCTTTCCACAAACTCTTTTCTGGCTTCCCCTACCATAGCCATAATCCCCTGGTTGCTGGCCCTTCATTCCAAGGCCAGGGGTGGAGCTCCAGGAGCCATGGCTTCTCCAGGTGGTAGCCAACACCCCTGCTTTCATTCATTCATTCAGTCATATTTATTGAGCGCCTAGTGTGTGCAGAGCACTGTACTAAGATCTTCCTCAGTCCTCTTGTCCTCTTCATCTCTAGAGCCTGGGCCTGGCCCTCGGGCCTAGGCTTTGCTTCCTGGGTGGGGAATGTCTATTTAATGTTATATTGTACTCTCCAAAGCACTTAGTACAGTGTTCTGATTACAGTAAGGGCTCTGTAAATACAACTGACTGAGATGCTGCCAAGACAATCATGAGTGCCATGTTCCAAGAGATGGGGTCTTTTCAGGAACAGCAAAGGAGAAAACTTTTTGCCCTTGGGTTCTCTGTTGGGCCAACGCCCTCATGCACTGAGGGCTGTCCTCGCACTCACATCAACCAATCGTCAGTGGTATTTATCAAGTACTCACTGTGTGCAGATCACCTTATGGGGAGTCCCAGGCCTGACCAGCAGTCCCCTTCCCCATCTCTGAAACAGCAGTCAAGGAAACTGGATCCAATGAATGGGGAAGGACAAACCATTCAGTCGCTCTTACACTAGTGGAAGAAATTGAAGCAAATTTAGGATCTATGGTGAAGCAGCCCCAGCAGTGGTTCCGGCCTGGGCGAGACAGGTGACCAGGACCACCTAAAGCAAAGTGGCACACATAGAACTGGAGGCCTGATGAGGCGGCAGCGAGCCCTGTGTGGGAAGAGTCTCAAAGGCCACCGGACTGGGCAGAGACAAGTGTCCAAAGCTTTGCTGAGGTACCAAGGTGGAACACGATGTGATTTGAACTCCATGAAATACATGAGCGCCGAAGGCCAGTGGGAGCATGGTGCTGGGACAGGCCCAGAGCCAGCGGGAGCCAACAAAAACAGCCTAGTGAAGGTGGGAGAAGCAGGAAGATGGGATTGGGAGCGGTAAAATAGGGAACACGAGTTCAGTTCCTGGCAAGATTAAATAAAGGTCAAAAGGGAACTGGAAGCCATGTCCTCAGCAAGGAAAATCGGACCCTATAGTCTGAGGGGAACCCTCAGAGCTGGCCTCCTGATCTCGGGCATTAAATCCTTCGTCCCTGGAGTGGCTGAGCCGCTGACAGGTGGGTGAAGGTCCTGGCATCTTCTACAGGGCTGCAAGCTGAAGAACTGCCACCCTTAGGGCTATTTACCCCATTACAGGGGCCAGGCAGGGCATGGCCTAGCCAGCGTCTAGCCCCCCGGTTAGGAGAAGGGGAATTTGGTTGGCTCAGAGAAGTCAGTGACCATATGAGAAGTCTGGGAAAAGTCACTCTAGCCTTAACTCCTGGGGGGCTAGGCCCCCATTTAATGAAGACTTCCTTTGTTCCGCGGTGCAGTGGAATTCCTTTTGCCAGGATCTCCATACCAAGAACTCCCAAATAACTGACACCTCTAAGCCTGGTTTTCCTCACATCAATGCACAAGTGTTCAGGGCTCTTCAAGACTCAATGGGAGAAGCTAGAAAAGAGCTTTTTCTGGAATCGGAGCGGGCAGCAGCTCCTCTGTGATGGGGTACGCCAGAGGCCCAGATCAGATCCATCCATTTAGGCCAAGCAGTATGATCTAGTGGTTAGAGCATGAGCCTGGGAGACAAAAGGACCTGGGTTCTTGTCCTGACTCTGCCACTTGTTTGCTTTCTGAGCTTGGGCAAATCACTTCCCTTCTCTATGCCTGTTACCTCATCTGTAAAATGGGGATTGAGACTGTGCGCCCCGCGTGGGATAACCTGCTTACCTTGTATCTACCCCAGCGCTTAGAACAGTGCTTGGCACATAGTAAGCACTTAACAAATGCCATTATTATTATTATTTTCTGTGCCTCAGATACCTCATCTGTAAAATGGGGTTTAAGACTGTTGAGCCTCATGGGGGACAGGGGCTATGTCCAACTTGGTTACTTGTATCTACCCCAGCATTTAGGAGAGGGCCTGGCACATTGTGCTTGAATACCATAAAAAAAAAGCCCACAGGCCTGCCCCTCAAAAAGGAAAAGGTAAAAACAAAAGTCACAACTTAAAATCGAGCCACAGAGCCTATTCAAGGCAAAACCTAGAGGTGAAAGAGGGAAAGCAAATTTAAACTGACTTGCAGACAGATGGACCAGGATATGAAAGCAAATTGAAATAGACCAGAGAATCCTGCCTTGCCCCCACACTGAGGCTTGGTCAGCCCAGTTAGGCTTGAGGTGCAGTGTCTGGTTTTTTGCTCTGGTCCAGTCAGGAAAGGGATGGGGCCCTGGCCTCATTGCCTGGGATAGGGTGACTACACATGCAAGGTTTGAGATGTGTGAGAAGGAGGGTGGTCTAGTGGATAGAGCACGATCCTGGGAGGCACAAGGGCCTGGGATCTAGGTCCAGCTCTGCTGCTTGTCTGCAGTGTGTGACCTTGGGCAAGTCATTTCACTTCTATGAGCCTCAATTCCCTCATCTGTAAAATGGGGATTAAACCTATGAGCCCAGTGTGGGACAGTAACTCTGTCCAATGTGATTCATTTGTATCTATGAGATACAAATTGAGATAATCGAGATATCTCAAATTTATATCTATGAGATACAAATTAATACAGAGATAGATTTGTATCTAAGAGAAGCAGCGTGGGAGTCAGAGGTCATGGGTTCTAATCCCGGCTCCGCCAATTGTCAGATGTGTGACTTTGGGCAAGTCACTTAACTTCTCTGAGCCTCAGTTACCTCACCTGTCAAATGGGGATTAAGACTGTGAGCCCCACATGGGACAACCTGATCACCTTGCACATAGTAAGTGCTTAACAAATGCCATCATTATTATTATCTACCCAGCGCTCAGTACAGTGTGTGGCACATAGTAAAACATTTAACAAATACCATTCAAAAACAAAACCCAAAATGAAAGTTCCAGGCACAGGATGGCAGGTGTGAGCAAGAAATCAGTGGCTGAAGAAATGAGAATGAGGCACAGCTGACATGAGACATGCGAAGTGTGCAACTGGGGTGGGGTGAGAGAGAGAGCTGATGGAGTGTCCCATAAAGCTGGCGGTAAGGAGTTTCTGCTTGAGACAGAAGATGGGGGGAATTTTGGAGTTTTGTCCTAGGCAGGGCTCGGGCTGCTGAACTTGCAGACAAGAATTTGCTCAAGGCAAGGCCCAGGAGAATGCAGAAGAGACCCTCAGCTGTCAAATGCTACCCTGAGCTGACTAGCCACCTCCGTTTCCATTAGCCAGAATCGGAGATGGACTACTCACCCTGAGTGCCTGTTTTGTGCAGCTTTGAACTAGACAGTGAGGAAAATTACAAAAGAATAAGGTTTGGTTTCTACCTTACCATCTAAGGGGAAAGGCGAAACAAACACAAAAGCAGTCGCCGATAATTAGAAAACAGCACAGGACCCCCGTTGGGGCATAAAACTTAGACGATATGAAAAACAGAAATGCGCGTGAGAAGTGCCCGGAAGGGCTAGGGCAGAGAGACTCCCCACTCTGATCGGTGAGGTGGCAGGGACCCGCAGGTGAGAATGGCACCTTATCCTTCCCGATATTGCTGTCACCTCCAAGATTTCTGTTTGGGTATGAGTGGGAGGTGATGAGGAGGGGGAGGGGGGCATTACTTCAGCTGAAACCTCGAGATTGCAGGACTGCAGTGTTTAAAAAAAGGCTGAAACACTGGGGTGAACTGCATAACCAGAAAAGGGGCTGTGGGGGGGTGGTAGGTTGGTGGTGGAGAAGGGGAATCTGGAAAAGTTTCATGGAGAATTAGTTTTTCTTAATTCTGAGGGCAAGAGGCCCGGTCTGCCTAATTAAAGTTGGGGTGGCGGGGAGAAGCCGTGAGAGGGAGGGGAGCGGTAGCTTTGGCCACTGGCTGGGTGGCAGGACTTGGGTAGAGAGTAGGAAGATTCGCTTAGGCAAAGTAGAGTACCCAATATAGGCCTCAATTCCAGGCTGCCTGCCGAAAAGAATGTCAGAACACCTAACTGGCATTGCTTGTCCTAGTGGAAACAGCATGGGCCTGGGAGACAACCTGGGGTGTAATCTTGGCTCTGCCACTTGTCTGCTGTGTGACCTTGGGCAAGTCACTTCACTTTTCTATGCCTCAATTACCTTATCTGTAAAATGGGGATTGAGACTGGGAGCCCCATGGACTGTGTCCAACCTGATTATCTTGTAGCTACCCTAGCGTTTAGTACAGTGCCTGACACATAGTAAGGGCTTAACAAACACCATTAAAGGAGAGTGGGGAGATGAGGTGATCCTAGGGGCTCCAGTAAGTCCTGGCACCAGAAAACCCCCCAGAGGCAGTTCCCCAAACTCTAATTCAGATGGGTTTGTCTCCAGTTGGGATGAAGGGCTCCCACAATCAATCAGTGGCTTTGAGTGCTTACTATGCACGGAACACCGTTCTAAGCCCTTGGGAGAGTACAATATAACAGAATTAGCAGATACATTCCCTGCCCATAATGAGTTTACGGTACAGAGACGAGTATACAGTCTAGACTTGATTCCTCAAGGGTTGGACCTTTGTGGCAGTTGGACCAGCCAGTTCCCAGTTCAGGGGTGCTAAGCCTGACTACTGTCCTGGGCCTGGGGCATCCCGGGAGGGGAGGGAAAGGGCAGGGGCCGTAGCGGGGGGTGGGTGCTGAGGTGGGGGAGGGGGCCCTCACCCTTCATTCCCCTGCCTGCCATCCCAGGTTCAAGGCCAAACTGTGGCTGTGTGAGGAGCATCCGCTGTCCCTGTGTGAACAAGTGGCCCCCATCATTGACCTCATGGCCATCAGCAACGCCCTCTTCGCCAAGCTCCGTGACTTCATCACGCTTCGCCTGCCGCCCGGCTTCCCAGTCAAGATCGGTCAGTGCCCCGGGAGGGTGACCCTTGCTGCTTGCATAAGCTCCCTGAGCATCGCCATGGCCAACCCCCGCGCCCCCCCGCAGAAGCCTCCAGCGGAGAAGCCCCCAGGGGTTCCCGCCTCCACCCTGCGCTTGCTTGCATCCTTCCAGCTCCGAGGCCGGAGCTGGGGCACGGGGCTGAAGGGCACCAGCTTGTCAAGGGCCTGCCAACTATGTTATATTGCATTCTCCCAAGTGCTTAGTACAGTGCTCTGCACATAGTATTTGCTCAATAAATACCATTGATAGATTGACCCTCCCTCCCCAACAGAAATCCCCATCTTCCACATCCTCAACGCCCGCATCACCTTCGGGAACCTGAACGGCTGCGACGAGCCCGTGAGTTCGGTGCGCGGCAGCCCCAGCAGCGAGGCGCCCTCGCCCAGCAGCGACTCCTCCAGCGTCAGCAGCTCCAGCTCCATGAGTATGGGGGTGTGGGGCTGGGCTGGGCAGGGAAGGGCTGCAGGGGGGGGCCGGACAGGGCAGGGCTGCAGGATGGGGCTGGGCTAGACAGGCAGGGCAGGGCTGTGGGCAGAGTTATGGTGCTGGGCTGGACAGGATAGGGCAGGACTGTGGGGTGGAGTTATGGGGCTGGGCTGGACAGGACAGGGCAAGACTGTGGGGCAGAGATGCTGGGCTGGCAGGGCAGGGCTTTAGGGTGGAGTTGCGGAGCTGGGCTGGGTTGGGCTGGACAGGGCAGGACTGGGCAGGGCCGGGCAAAGCCCAGGGGTCAAAGTCGGGCCCCCTCCCTTCCGGTCTCGTGATTCCCTTCCCCGGCAGCATCGTGCCGCGGCTGCGAGATGGCTCCTGCACTGTTTGAGCCCCCGCGTGGGTACAGTGTACTGGGCAGCCAGCGGGAGCCCGGGCGCGAGGAGGAGGATGACCTGCTTCAGTTCGCCATCCAGCAAAGCCTGCTCGAAGCTGGCAGCGAGTATGACCAGGTGCGCCCTGTGCCCCGCGCCCCGGGGGGGAAAGAGGGGCCGGGAGAGGGAAGGAAAGAGCGGTGGCCCGGGAAGAGCAGGAAGAGGAGGGGGGAGATGGGTTAGAGCAGGGGAGGGGAAGGACCCACAGTAAGTGGAAGGAGTGGTGGGTGAGGACCGGGAAGAGGCGAGGAACAGGACGGGAACTGGAACCATCCACACCGGTTTCCCCGCTTCCACCTTGGCCTGCACGCTGGGACATTTGTTCCCACCCCATGGCTTGCGCTCAGGGAACCTCACCCCTCCCCCATGTCCAGTGCTCAGGGATCCCGGCGCCCTCCCCCCAGCTTGCGCTGAGACCCTCACCCCACCCCAGCAGCTTGTGCTCAGGGACTGTCACCTCACCCCTACAGCTTACACTCAGGGACCCTTGCCTCTCTCCCATGACATATTCATTCATTCAATCGTATTTACTGAGCGCTTACTGTGTGCAGAGCACTGTACTGTTTGGGAAGTACAAGTCGGCAACATCTAGCGACGGTCCCTACCGAACAACAGGCTCACAGTCTAGAAGGGGGAGACAGACAACAAAACAAAACGTGGACAGGTGTCAAGTCGTCAGAATAAATAGAAATAAAGCTAGATGCATATCATTAACAAAATAAATAGAATAGTAAATATGTACAAGTAAAATAGAGTAACGACTCCATGAACTCTCCCTGACCCCATTTGTATCCTCGGATGACCCCACTTTCAATTTTGAAAGTGAGAAAATTTTCAAGAAGCAGTTTGTCCCATTTCACCTCAAATGACCCAATGAACTTTCCGTGACCCCACTCATGTCCTCAGATGACCCCGTGAACTCCCTGTGACCCCCATTTGTGTCCTCGGATGACCCCACTTTCACTTATGAAATCAGGAAAATTTTCAAAAAGCAGCTCAATGTCCAATTTCTCCTCAAATGACCCCATGAACTCTCCATGACCCCACTCATGTCCTCATATGACCCCCATGAACTCTGTGACCTCATTTGTATCCTCAGATGGCCTCATTTTTACTTTTAATAATAATAATGGCATTTATTAAGCACTTACTATGTGCAAACCACTGTTCTAAGCGCTGGGGAGTTTACAAGGTGGTCAGGTTGTCCCATGGGGAGCTCACAGTCTTAATCCCCATTTTACATATGAGGGAACTGAAGCCCAGGGAAGTGAAGTGACTTGCCCAAAGTCACACAGCGGACAAGTGGCGGAGCCGGAATTTGAACCCATAACCTCTGACTCCAAAGCCCGGGCTCTTTCCACTGAGCCACGCTGCTTCCCTATTTTGAAATTGAGGAAAATTTCAGAAATCCATTTAATGTCTCATTTGACCCTATGAACTCTCTGTGACCCCATTTGTGCCCTCAGATGACCCCCCCCCCCCCCCCACTTTCACTTATGAATTCAATATCCTCAGGGACTCTTAGCCCATCCCAATGGCCTGTGCACAGGGACCCTTGCCCTTTCCTCCCAGCTTACGCTTAGGGCCCCTCACCTCACCCCCCACGGCCTGTACTCAGGAACCTTCACTTGCCCCCCCATCCCAGGCTAGGCTGACTGTCCCTGTGCCCTTCACAGGTCACCATCTGGGAGGCCCTGACCAACAGCAAGCCGGGCACCCACCCCAGGGCCCAGGAGGGCCGCAGGCCAGAGCGGTGAGGGGGTAGTTGAGGAAGGGCGTGGGGGAAGGGGAGGGGGTTGGTGTGGGGTGAGCCGGGCACCGTGAAGGTTGAGAGCACATGGGATCAAGGATTCCTTTGGGACCGCCCCATCCCATTCCAATCTGACCCATCCAGTTGGGGTAGAAAGGGGAGGGAAGGGGCTGGCCCCTCGGCACCTCCGCCGTCCTCACTGCCCAGATCGTCTGGCCGCCAGGGCCCAGGGCTTGAGCGCGTCCCCTTCACCGAGCTTCCCGCCGGGCTGAGGTGATGGGTGACATCTCCTCCTCCCCTGCCCCCCCCCCCCCACCCCCACCCCAGGACACCTCAACACACCCCGCAGCGACAGCCTGGTCCCCAGCCGGCGCCGACCCCATCCCCTAGCCCCGGCCACGTCTTCCGCAGCTATGACGAGCAGCTGCGCCTGGCCATGGAGCTGTCGGCCAGAGAGCAAGAGGAGGCCGAGCGGCGTAAACAGCAGGAGGAGGAGGAGCTCCAGCGCATCCTGCAGCTCTCCTTGACCGAGCAGTAGCCACGGCCCTCCTCCCCCTCCAGCCTCAACATAGGGTGCTAATGCCAGGCCTGCCCGGCGCGGGGGCCAACTGGCCAGAGCTGCCCGGCCAGGGCCAGGCTCTGGGGGCAGAGCCTAGTGCTGTCCCTAGGAGGCTGGGAACAAGCTAGGGGACGTCGCCCTCCTAGCGCAGGACTGGTTGGCAACTGGGGTTGGGAGGGGAGGTACCAGCCTGGACCTACTGTTTACTCTTTCTAAGAATACTTGAGCAGGGCCCCCGGCCTGGGGAGGTATAGCTGGTGGGGAGGTAGAGGCGGGGACAGGGCCTGGGGGGCGGGTGGGAAGACAGGTGCTGGACCTTGGTGGGCTTTCACTCCCCCCCTCCTCCTCTCCCTCCTGGGAGAAGCAGGGTAATGGGGTGGGTGGGGGACCCCTCCAGTGGGAGGAGAAGGGATTATTCAGGACAGGGGTGGCCCAGCCAGCACAGAGTAGGGTTGGGGTGCAGGAGTCATGCACAAGCAGGAGCCTAGTTTGAGGGGGGCTCTCGGGAGAGGGCGGCCACCCTCTCCTGGCCTGAGGAGTCCCCGGGAGGTGGGGCTCCGACCTCAGGCCTCCTACCCCTTGGCTTTAATTGGGACCTGCCCCCAGGCCTCCTCATTCAAGGATGAGGCCAGGACCCAGACCCCAGGCACCAAGCTGGACCTGGTTTGATTCTCTTCCTGCCCCTGCCCCTGCCCTTCCCCTTCCTCTTCCTCCGCCTCTCAGTTGCATAGTTGCTACCACCGGGGAAACCCGGGCTGTTGGCAGCCTTTCCCTGGAATGCCCTTGGGGAGACGGTGGGCTCTGCCTGCTTGCTCTGTCCCTGGGGAGAATCTCCCCACCGATTCCCGGCATCTCCCCCAACTCCCGGCTCTCGGCCCCTGGAGAGCAGCTCCCCGTGCCCAGGCCTGTGCTCGCCACCCCCCCGCACCCCGCCCCAGACACAAACCAGCACCTCGGAGGGGCCTGGTCCCCCCCACCCTGGCATTACAGCGTCAAGTGCACTTAGCTGGGTGCCCAACCCGGGCCCCCTGCTGCCGCCGGCTTTCCCTGGCCCTCCACTGACCCCTCTCCCCCCGGCCAGCATGCTATCTGCCCCAAGATATTGGAGTAGAGGCAAGCCTGGGGCCTGGAGCCTTTGGGGTACAGGGACGGTGGGCAGAGTACGGTCACAGCAATCCCAGAATTCCTGCTCTCTCCAAGCTTGAGCTGCTGAAGGGTTGGGGAGGGAAGGGGCCAAAGAGGAGAAGGGCAGAGGACTCGGGCGCTGGAGGGTGGCCTGGGCCCAAGTCTGGCATGATGGGGGCAAGTTGGGCTGAGGGCCTGGGCTAGCTGCTCAGGTCACTGTGAGGGGAAGGGTTCCTTGCTGCCCCTGCCACCTGGCACTGCCCCCCACCCTGCTCTCCTGCCAGTTGCTGCTATCCCTCCTTCCCCCAGCCCCCTGAGAGGGCATGACCTTCAAAATCCTTCCATCCAATGGTGCTAACTCTCTGTCCTCCCAGCCCCAATGTCCTCCCTCCCCCCACTCCCTCCCTCCGTTTTTCCCAGAAAAGCACAGGTGCCAGGCTGGCCCCACTGCACCCCTGCCCTCCCCACCCTGGATGGACTGGCTGACACTGTGACGAGGGGAGGGGCAAGTCTGGCCAGCAACTCCATACAAAAACCAGAAAAGCAACAAGGCAGTCCCTCTCCTAGCCCCCTTACCCAACCCCCTCCCAGGACGGGAGGGTGCCGAGCAAGAGACACAATTAAAAAAAGGCTTCAAAACAGGCAGTTTTCCTACCTGAACTCTGGCTTTATTGGGGAGGGGGCAGGGGGGAAGGGAGGAGCCCTGACAAAGTTCCCAGCCTCAAGCCCATGGTCGCCTGGGGCCCAAAGCTGAGGCTTCCAAGGGGAGGGTGTTCTCCCAGGACCTGGGCATGGAGTGCCAGGGTTAGGGTTGCCCTGCTGGGTCCTCCTGAACCCCAGTCAACAGGGGCAGTGCAGGTGGGTGAGCTTCAGGAGGGCCAGGGGCTTGGGGAGCAGGTGACTTCTGTCCCTCCGGGCCCCTCCCTCCTTCCTCTACCCATCTGGCTGGGCCCCCTACCCAGATTCTGGGAGGCTCACGCTGTGTAAACAAAATAAGTAATTTGAGATTGTCCGTGCTTCGTCCCCTGTAGCCCAGAGCAGAGGGGTGCTACTCTACCCTCAGAGTGGGAATGGGGGGTGGTGAGGCCTGAAAGGAGGGGTTGGGGGTGGGAGGGGGATCTTCCCAGGTCTCCCTTGGAGGAGATGCCCCTGCATCCGAGGGAGAGGGGGCCGTGGAACTCACTCTGTGAGTGGAAGGCCACCGTCCTGCTCTGAGCAAGTCCTGCTCCCCCAAGTAGGGGCTCTGCCCCTCACTGGTTACTCTCCAGGTAGCCACTCGGGGGTTTGGCTCCCCCAGAGGATCCCAGCTACTGCTCCCCCGTGTGAAGCCCCAGGACTTATATATGGGGAGAGTTGGTAACCCTTACCCCAACACTGCCCCTTCTGAGGCATCTCTTGGGCCCCATGTCCCAACCCCTGGCCTAGATCCCGCCACCAGCCCTCCGAAGCCCGGACCACAGGATTCTGGGGGGCTTGTCCCGCCCTTGCCACCCGCTCCTTCAGCCCCTCGGGTCCAGCCGGGAAGCCTGGAGATGCAGGGCGGTGGGGGACGGTTGGGAGTGTCCTGCCTCCCCACCCCGGGACCGCCCCACGGGGCTCTCGGGCTTCGAGAGGTTGGCAGGCCCGAGTGGCCTCCATCTCCCTCTCTTTCGGTCTGGGGTCCCCTCCTCACCGGCCCTCCTCTGCAGGGAGGGGTCCTGAGGGCTGGTTCTCCCCGGGCTGAGTCCGGTGGCCCCCAGCAGCAGCCAGGGCGGAGGCGGGCGGGTAGGGCTAATCGGTGCCGTCGGCGAATTCGCAGAGCATGTCCTCCAGGGCGGAGATGCGCTGCTCCTGGGCCTGCACCCTCTGCCGCAAGGACTTGATCTCCTCCAACAGCTCCTCCAGGGTCTGCTGCTGCAGTGGGAGGGGCAGGTGGACATGAGGAGGAGGGGCGTGGGTGCCAGGAGTGGGCCTGGGGCCCTGTTCTCAGGGTGGGGAGGATCTGGGAAGGGTTGGTGGCTAAACCTGCCATGGGGAAGCGGTCAGGGCAGAGAACTGCCCCGGGGGATGGGTTGTGGAGCTGGTGGTTGCTGCGGTGCCACCCCCCCCGCCCCCCGGGCACCCTCTCGGCCCCACTGGCGGCAGTGTTGTCATGCCAGTGTGGTTGCCGGTGGTGTTCCCACCGGGCGGTTAGGTTGGCGGGGGCAGGGGAGCTGTGGGCTCACCGAGAAGGCGGCGTCGCTGGCGGATTGGCTGCGGTGGGGGCCGGCGGGGGGCCGGGCATCTAGGACGTTGCGCTTGGTGACCTTGAGCTCGCGGTTCTTGGGGGGGACGTAGCCGTCCCGCAGCGAGATGAGCACGGGGTCTGCATCCT